>NC_056475.1:17281403-17588757 GCF_008729295.1 Plectropomus leopardus
TCCTCCCATGCTGATAATTTCTCTATATACCTTGTCTTCCCTGGTGTCGGTTGAGTGTAATACGCACAATTTTTTATTAATTAATTTTTATAGGCGATCATTAAAATACAATGCCGATACAGATGATCGCCAAAACACCAAATATCGGCATATAGGTGTGTGTATATGTGTACACTGGTACATATATGACATGACTAGGATATCCATAAGGGAGTTATTCATAATAATTTAATTATTGAGTAAAATGGTAGAATTAAATAAGTTTATACTTCTTCCTACTCCTTTGATGTTTTTTCCCCTTTTGTGATACATATGATTTTAACCACTGTCTTTGTTGTATTTTACATGTTTGAAATAATGAAATCAATCAAACCTGACTTCACCCTTTGTTTTAAATAGGAAAACATCTAACTGAGCATACAAAATATTAACTACCAAACTACCTGCAGATACAATAGCAAACAGGAATACACGTGTATCTAATAAACTAGAGGAAGTTTCAATTGCATGTCTGTTGATTTCAACACAGTACAGCAGCTAGCTTGAATACTACATGGCTGTCGCTCAGTCAGACTAGCTTGTAGTATTTGTAGCTTGTAGCTTGTAGCTTTGAATGGAGGCTAACATTAGCCAAATTCAGCGGCTGGCTATGATGATAACACGCTGGTTTTCTTGCCTATTTTAGACGGTGGAGCTCCGTCGACATGAGCGGACCCCGCCGGTTCTCCAACAGCCGACCAGGCTGACAGCACGACGACGAGCAGCGGCAGAAGAGGGTCGACCATCGCGGCACCAGAGCGGAGACACCCGGGAGGAGAGGAGGCGGGCGGCGCGGTGCAGCGGCGGTTAACACATCAGGTAAACGGCAGCTCCTCTTCCTCTTCCCTTCGCACCGTCAATGGCGTCGTCTTCAGGAGATGTAAACCACTCTTAAATAAATAAGGTTGCGTTTGAAATGTGTTCGTACTGTTGCACAAAAGACGGCTTTTTAATTTTCATGACGATGCAGATCAATTCTCTAATCAACGATCGATCACATCCATGTCCGGAAACATCACGTGATCTGACCGATTCGGCTTGTTTCGACCAATCACGGCCGCCTGATACAGCCCTGCCGGGCAGTGGCACTGCTGCCGGGTTTATTGCAGGTTTTATTTGCCAAAACACTAAACCCCATTCTTTGAACCAAATGCTTAGTAGCCTAAACCATCAAACATCAAACTATGAAAGTCAGATGGAGAAAGAGTACCATTAAACTTCTAATAAAAGCCTAGTCCCAATTAAACACACATTATGACAAATAAAAGCCTACAGAGACTCGGTCTGGTTGTCGTGAAGTTCATTTTTATACAAGTCTTCGGATGTATAAAACCTAGCTGCTTCGATCACGTATACAATATGTTTATACTTTTGTCGATATGAGTATGCTGCTCACAATGTTTGATAAGATTTACTACAATTCAGTCATTCAGTTAATTTTACTGACACCATGAGCACCAAAGAAGAAGTAACACCGGCACAGAGACGGAAAAAAACCCTGATCAATAGATGTAGAAGACTTCTTTCAAAAACGAAATATGTATTTTGAACTATATTCATAATTATCACAAGTATATACTTAAAATTATTTTACAGAATTCTTTCTTTTTTCAGGCAATTTTCTTGTACTTTCAAAGGGTCAAATATGAAATTTGACTGTATTTCCATCTTTGCTGAGTTTTGTATAAAAGGAATTAAAAGCCCATCCCATATAGATGCCTGTTCCAAATATACACCTGTAGAGGTCAATGATTTAAGCAAATGATAGCCTGGGCTATTAATTGAAGTTTAATGGCGTATCTACTGGCTTTCTGGGGTGCGACAAGGTGGAATACTGTCACCTCTTTCATCCAATCAGTAAATGGATGATCTGTCCAAAAAGTTAAAAGAATATAAACCTGGATGTGTGGTGGGGGATACTACAGCAGCCCTAAGAGGCCATACACTCATACAATTTTTTACCTCAGAAAAATATCACATTATCTTGGGAAAACGAAGGAAAAAAAATGTATGAATGTATGGCCACTTCGGGCTTCCATACCATACTATTATTAACCGACTGATGTATGCTGATGATTCAGTAGTTCTTTCTCCTTACAGTGCTGACTTACAGCAACTGCCCAGAATTTGCTTAAGCTATGGTTTACAGGATGACATTAAATTTAAGCCTAAAAATAATGTGGTTATGATTTTTAAAACCAAGGAGGATTACAAACTAATTATTCCCTCATTTTTTTCATGGCAGACCAACAGCTAGCTGTAGTGAACAAAGTGAGATATTTGGGTCACATCATGAGGGATGATCTTTGTGATGATGATGTACAGCTCCAGTGCTACAAACTGCATGCACGAACCAATTTGCTGGCATGCAAATTTCAGATGATTGCGGATAATGTAATAACAGCCCTTTTTAGAGCCTACTGTGCTGCGCTCAACACAGCCCATCTGTGGTGCAGTTATAGGAAAGTAAAAATGGAAAGGCTTCAGGTGGCCTTTAATGAAGTACTCAAGAGTTTTGCTGAAGCTCCCGAGATGGACAATTAACTGATGAGCTGTAGTGATAGTATCTCTGTGTTGTCCTTGTTATTTATTGTTTTTTCTAATAAGGACTCAAAAGTGTGAAATAAAGTTTTATAGAAAATCTGAGAGGCAGAGGAGGAAGAGCACTTGTAATGAAATTTGAGCTGCAGTGATAGACCAGCCACCCCATCCTCTAAAAAGGTAAAGAACGGTCCCTAAATAAAACATGACTCAGCACATCCTTGTCAACACAGAAAACATGTCAGCATTATTTTCTCCATATGGATCAAAGCTTCCTCCAGTAATATCTTCACAAAAGCAGAAAGTTTTCATAAAAATCCACAAGATGGGACACCCTCTAGCTCAGTTGTTAGAGCGGTTGCCCCACGTACAGAGGCTTAGATCCTCGCCGCAGCAGGTTTGATTCCAGCCTCAGCCCTTTGCTGCCTGTCATCCACTCTTTCTATCCCTTTCACACGTAAGCTGTTCTATCATCTAAAAGGTAAAAAAGCCCAAAAGATGATCTTTAAAAATCCACGGGACACCGTATTGAAAAACAGTGGAAGTTGCCTTTATTTCATTCAACAGAGAAATTGCTGCAACATCGGAGTAAACCACTGAGCAGAAACTAACATTCACACTGAGCCGCTGAAACAATGACTGGCACAGTGGAGCAGTAAGGCTTAAGGACGCCTCAGACACATGCACACACGCGCACTCACGCACACATCACACGCACACACAAAGATGCATTCTCACACACACACACGCATCTTCATTTACATCAGCTATCTTACACCTCTGTGGCTGCTCGGGCAGCAGCCTCATCACAATCCCTCTCCCTCTAACGTGGTCAGTCAGAGGGGAGGGCTCAAGGGTCACCTTGAGATCAGGTAACCTCTGTTCCCTGCTGTTGCGTTAAATGCAGGGCAATTTCAGGGCTAAGAGTGGACATAACACAGAGACCTTAACCGTTCATCTCTATGGTACATCTCTAAGCAACATGAGCCCCAGCAATAACACTGAGAGGCCCGCCGTGGGCCGGGAGGGCGGGGTTTAGGGGGTGATCAGGGGAGATCATGCTCTGGCCAAAGGGAGGGCGAGGTGAAGTAGGAACCGGCCAAGAAGATGATGCGGTTGGTCACTTGGTAGAGCGTCGGGTGGGCTCAGAGGCAGTGGGGGGAGGCGGTGGGCCACGGCGATCCAGGTCTTCGATGTAGAACATGATGAGCTTCCTGCGCTCCTCGGGGACACACTCCAGAACGAGGTACCGCTTATCGTTCTGGAGGATCTTCTCCACATCCTTCAGATGCTGCTCTGACTCCTGAATCAGCTTTCTCGACCTGAGGGGAGGGAGGACATGAGAGAGGCAGAAAGCACTCAGAGGCAGGATGGTGATTCTGTGAAAAATATTAAGTACAACAGCTGCTGTTCAGATTTTGGTTTAAGTCCCTTTACGAGATACAATTTTGAGTTATCTAACCAGTTAAATTATTCCATATGAACTTACATTTATGTACCCTTTTATTAACATTATTAATAATAATAATAATAATACTAAATTTATATGTTTTGTTTTTATTTTTGTCTTTCTGTATTCCTTAAATTCCCTCCTTTCTCTTCTTTTATGATCTATAACTCCATCATTAATATGTCCATAATTTCTTAAAATTAAAACATTTTTACAAAGATACAATTTCGTACTGTCAGACCTTCCTTTGCATTAAGTCACTTCAAGTCAAATGATTTGATTGATCAAAAAAAGGCAGATCGCTGCACAGTGGCAGTCTATAGGTGGTGCCATCACATCCTGTGTGTACATGTTTGCAGTTTCCCTCAACTTAAATGCTATTTGTCTCAGAATTATCAAATCATTTACCGAAGTTAACAGACCCAAAAATGAAAAAAGGACTGATTTCATGCATACATTCAAAAAAATGTTTTTCTCACAGTCTGCTCAGCTATGACAAGTGGAGTTCATCAGCTGTCCTGAGTCAAGCTGTGACCCGTCTGTTCACGCTGCTGCAACTTTTCTCTGCAACCTTCTAAAATAGTTTCGTCTTGTTGTGAATCTTTGGTCTGAACTGGGCTCTAGATTTCTGGCCTGGAACAGTATCAGATTATATCTACTGCATATTTGGTGATGAAACTGACCGCTCCTTTATTATTATCTATTTGGGCAACATTGCGGCTCATCCTTTGGCCCAAGACAAATACCAACTAAAGATAATACTAGCTGCCAGCAAGAAAGCTGTAACATGAAAAGGGTTACAGGCCAAACCTCCACCAAAGACTGATACATTTCTGCAGTACTGGGAAAGATGGATTGTGTATGTGACCTCACAAGGTGATCACTGAATATTTACCACTTAAACTGACCTGTATATCAATCAGTGCGATTGCTTGTATAAATAAAGGTGACTAACTGTCTGTACATCCTGCAGTGTTTAACTGTATTGCAATGTCCTTTGGGAAAAAATAAGTATATTTTATATATAAAACAATTTGAAATTTTTAAATTGCTATTATGACACTTGTTTTGATTTTGCCTTCTGGTAAGTGAAAGTGAGTGTACAGACCTGTATGTGATGAACTTTGTCTCCTTCAGCAGGGTTCTGAAGTCAGCTTTGGCTGTGATGTACTTGTCTTTGATGTAGTCTTCAAACTCCCGCTGCCTCTTCTACAAACACACAGATTAACACTTAAGACATGAAAATTCAGAGCAAATGGATGAAACTGCTACAACCTAAGACCCCAGTCAGACCGATCAAATGTAAGCAGAGGTTAGCTTTCTGTAATGGTATTTAATCAGAGTGAATAGTTTTACTAGTGCTAAAGTAGTAGTAGTAATAGTGATTTCTCCTCTGTCTGAGGGTCACATGTACCCACAGGGATCTCACCACTTGTCCATGTATTATTATGTAGATTTTAAGGTAAAAATTCGGGACTTTATTTCATAACAAAATAGCAGTTACGCTAAGGAAAGGTGATTCAGACGTTAGTCAGACATTCTAAGTCGGAGACCCCTCAGCCGACTGAAATTGCTTTAAGTCGAGCATTTGGGGCTGTTTTTTTTTTTTTCTAGCCAGTGTGTTGTACAGTGTTTTTTTAGAGCAGAGTGAGCACTATTTACTTTAACACCAGTCTTTGGTACCAGCAGTTGTGTGGACGCAGGCAGCTGCACAGAGGATCTGTAAAGCTTTGAGAAAACATTATCTTCTCTCTTCTGCTGAGAAGTAAAAAATTTACAGCTCACAGCAACTTAAAACGACACTTTATCTGGCTTTTGTTTGATATGTACTGTCTGCAAAAAACTGTAAATGGAAATAAATAGTACAATATTCGTATTGAACAGCCAAATCTGACTGGACTGGCATTAATTCTGTGTTTGGTATAGCCCTAGACCTTTTTTTTCTTTCATCATTTTGCTTAAAAATGTTCTAATGTAGCTACAGTGTGTCTGGTTCACAGAACTCTGTTCTGTAATTGTTGTCAGAAAGTGTCTGTAATCTTGTATCACTTTACAATTATTCACGCAAAATAATACAGCTTACTCTGTCGCTGGAGGAGAACTTAATACAGCGAGGGTCTTCTTTGATAACCTTCTTCACCTCCTTCCATGTGGTTGTCAGAGTGATCTACAACACAAAAAAATAGCTTATAAACTGTTATCAGGGATCAAGCTGAAGAAAGTCCATCATATTTGATGAAACACATAAACAGACACGACATTAAAAGCTGCAGAGTGTAAGTTTCCTTCCATGCTGGTTTAAAGTTCTTAATGCACACAAGCAAAAAGCAAACATAGACAAACTGAAGAGCTTAGTACAGGTGACATTTCCTGCTTTTGGCACCTTTTTACTTCTCACCATGCTGGTCTCATCCAGTAGCTGCCTGAAATGTTCCTTCTTCTTCTTGGCCAGTGCTTCTACGTGTTCGTTAAACAGCTTCTCCTTCTCCTCTCTCTCAAGCAGTGATGCCGACTCCCAGCGATGGTCCTTCCGCAGGTTACGACGAGTGTCTGACCACGTTGCATCTGAAGACCGTACCTGAGGAATGATTGAACCCAAACACTTCAACACCTGAATCTAATGTTACATGGGATCAAAGTCAAACTATGATGACACAAGTTAGTCTTGCGCAGGCCAAGGTATCTGCATTTCTCACATGTTTGGAAAGTGCTCTTAGAACATTATTTCGCCTTATTTGGTGGTGTAAGAACATGAAAACATTCTGGGAGGAGGTGAGAGTTATAACCAAGAAGTTTATATTTCAAAAAGAATCCCGCTGGGCCCGAAGCTTTTTTTGTTGGGCCTGTATCCAGTGAAATATAACTATAGCCAAAACGAACAAGCATTCATAGACCTTGGCTTGCTTTATGCTTTAAAATGTATTGGTGATGTTATCAAGCCTTTCATTAGAGAGGATAACTTAAATATTAAAAGGTAAACAGCATATATTTGAGAACAGATGAAGCCCCTTTACAAATTATGTAAAGGATTTAGATCTGTTACATGATTAAGTGAATGACTAATTTTTGTGGACCACGCAGATTCTGAGCCTGAGTAAATTATCGTTTTATTTTTTTAAATACATCTCATATTTAGCATTTATTGTAATTATTGTACTCCATTTTGTATAGACTACCATTTTTTGACATTTGAGGAGCAATTTTGTTTTTATTTTATGTATTTTTTCCTTTCTATTTTTTTATTTCCCTCTCTCTTTTGCTCTGTAATAAGACACAACTATGTCTTATGTGTTATAGGATTGTAAAAACTGTGTTTTAAAGCATGGAAAATCTAACTAATATTGTGGGGAAAAAAAGAAAGTGCTCTAAAACATCCTCTATGGTAATCCCTGCAGTTGGTCGCAGTCACAGCTGTAAAATCTGACTCATTTATAAAGGGGCTCACAATTGACATACAACCATGCCTTGTCTGAATACATTTGTTTTATCACATGACAGCAAGTTTCACAAGAAAATGAAAAAACTGCAGAGCGTCTCACCATATCAGACATGAGAGCTTTGAAATGCTGGATGGCCTCCTCCCTCTTGTGCTGCTCCCTCTCTCGGTCGATCTCTTTGGTCTGTTCTGATCGAGCCTTCTGCACCTCCCGCTCCCTCTCTCTGAGACTGGCCTCGATACGAGCCTGCCGCTCCAACTCTCGCTCCTTATCGATGTCCACGCTCTGTGGAGGATGAAACATGAGGTCTGCATCAGTGTCATTTGTCATGTGATGCCGACAATGAGGACTACGCTCAAAATCAGAGCATCAGGGTTAGTTAGTAACATCAAAGTTGTCACTGGGGTGGAATAAATCTTACTAAGTTTTGCCTGACGACTAAAGACGTATTTCACTACGGGAAAGATAGCCTGTCAATAAAACTAGGATGTCTATGCAGCAGACAGATGCAAATACTTTTGAAATTGGTGCTACATGATCCGAGAAAACTATTGCTTTGAGCACTCTGTGTATCAAAGTATCAAAGTATCAATAATTTTTCCAACATAAATATTCAGTTGCCAAACTCGCTCTGACGCAGACCACACATCGCCAGCACACACACTGAAACCATTGTCTTCTGCACACAGAGAGCTGCTCCTACCTTGGCTTGTTTTTTCCATGTACTGTTTGAAAAGTTCTTCTCTGAGTGCGGAGCTCTCCACAGCCTTGTATCGTGAGTCAGTCTCTAGTCTCTCTTTCACTTTGCTCCACCGCTGGCCTCCCTCTATGTGCTGCTCACTTAGGAGATCAAAGAAGTCTAGCTTCACCTGGGAGCAAAAACACACACACACACACACCAATCTAAATTGGAAATCTGTCCAAAATCAAATGATCAGCAGGAGAGCAGTATGCATGCAGATAGTATTAGTCCTGCAGAGGTCTTAACTTATAGTCTTTCAAACTCCTTCACCTTAAAAACACCACAGTGTTATTCTACAGAGATATCGTACATTCATATTTAAGTTTTGTGGCGTTTCCACCAGCAGGTTGGTACAATTCAGATCAGCTCTGTAAACATTTTTTTGCATTTCCTTTGAGTAAAGCTGAGGACGGTGCTTTTGGAACCTTTGGAACAATCCTCAATTTTGGTCACCTCTCTGCTTGGGATACCCAGCACACAGATCCCGTACTAATAGGTGTAGCTAGAAACGCTGTAGTCTGTTGATTGGTCAGTAAAATATCAACACCCAGAGCTCAGCAGGGCTGAGCTGTGGCTGGTTTTTCCACTGGCTGTTTTTTTCATACATTAGTAAATTACAACTATACAATGCAAGGATGTTTGCAGTCTCTAGCAGCAGCTGTAGACTGAAAACATTATTTTTTTTAATTTACTGGGCTGACTGCCGGCAACTTTAAATGTGAAATGTAATCCTCACTGACAAAACTAACGTGTCAGATTGTCGGAGCTTTGTTCGGTGTGCTTGGGCAAAATAAATCCCCACTCTTGCCTGACAAGGAGTAAATTCACAAACCTGCTATTTATAAATGTCCCATAGAGAGACTCTCACTGCAGTCTGCTTATTTTTGTGCAGTCCTGTTCTGTGGAAGAAAAACAGGGTGCAGACTCAAGTCTGTATCACCCGTGAAAAAGGAAACACAGCAAGAGCTGCTGGACGGAGCAGTGAGGGACAATAATCCCACCCACATATAACAGAACTATCTGTGGTGAAAACACAAAACAGATCTAGGTATCTCTTCGTAGGTGGTCATTTTGGTTCCAAAGGTACCATACCGAAAGCCTTTGATGGAAACGTGTTTTTTTTTGATACCTTCTCTCCTCTGGACTTGGAGTCCTCCTTCTCTCTCTTCCTCATGGCGGTAATGTATTCCATGAAGATGGCCTCTCTGTCCTTCATCTTCTCGATAGTCTTAAATCGCGGGTCTCGGCCGTGCTTCACTGCAAACTCACTAAAAGTTGTTCTATGAAGATTAAAAAAAAAGAAGTTTGAAATGATCTATTCACCACAATAAGAAAGGAAAAAAACAATGACTTATTATGTTAAATACTAAAAAATATATTATGTGATTTAATATCTTGTGTAAACTCCAGAAAAACAAGGGGATTGTAAAAAAACTGTACAATAAAATTACATATCTGTTTCACTTGTGTTAAATATCAATATTGGCCTTTAAATAACAAAGTACTAGTATAAAAACGGCCCTGTCTGTTTACCTCGGTGTGAACTTTGCCTCCTCCATCATCCTCCTGAACTCGTCTTTGGCCTGCATCAGCTTGTTCTTCTTCTCCTTCCTCTCCTCCCGCTCGTGTCTTCACATACTGATCAAACACCTGAAGTGGACAAAAATCACAGAACTATGACTAAAGGATTTTCACAAAAAGCCAGTACAAGACAAAATTATATTAGAGAGTGAGAATGAGTAACACTCAGTAGGTTTACATGTTCAGGTTAGTTGAGCGTTACAGGTCGATGAGGCCATTTTAACTGGACTACTGTCCTTGTCCCAGTACACAAGCACTGGGGAGAATCGATTTATTGACAGATGTATGTCCGACTAGCCACTGTAGGTGGAGATATGCCCCCTTTCAGCTAGTTGCTACAGACCCATATTATTTATATATATTATTATATCTATATTATTATATAATGTTCTTATATATCTATGATACAGACAGAATCGCAATGTTTCTTTACAAAAACTTTGGGGTAGAAAACGGACGCATCATCAGTTTAAGTATACACTATAATTAGAATATTTTCACCGCATTAACTTGCCGTAAAACAGCACCTAATGACGGAGATTTGAAGCCGTTATATCAAAACACCAGACTCTATTGAGAAAAACAGTTATTTTACTCCACCGAACAGCAGAGTTGTTCGTCTACCGCTGCCTCGATCAGCTATTGTGCAAGGTAAAGACTAAAGACAACTATTCAGCTATTCAAACACAGTGTACACTTATGTTTTTCTACGGCTCCGTCCACAGCAGCACATTGCTTAGCTTCCATGCCGGTGTTGTGGGACTGTACTTCATTTATCAGAGGAGGGAGGTGGCCAGGGTATGACTTTTATATTTAAAATAAATATAAAATACTACCTAAAAGTTGTGTCTCTCATCTCAGCCAAAATAAAAAATGTAATAAAGTCTCTCCCCAGTGCTTAATTTTTTTAAAAAAATGCTTTACCCGTTTTGCATCACCCCTTCCTTTATCATAAATAAGTATCGGTCACTATCCCTAACCACCAAGGGAGGCTGGCATGGCGACCAGGAGCACGCGCAGAACATCTAGGCTAGTTCAGGTCCGACTGAGGTGTTTACATGACGGAAGAGCTCGACTTCCAATTGAAATATCCAGGTGTGTTAGTCCGACTTTCAGAGATTCAATTAAGTCCAATTTCAGCCGGACTAAAATGTTTACATTTATTTTAAAGGTCCAGTTTTAGGACGGACTAAAACAATAAATCGACTTTTTCTATCATGTAAATGTACTGAGTGAGGTGTGATAGAAAAACACTTGAGAAAAAAGAGAAACTGAACCTGTTTTCTCTCCTTTGGGTTGAGCAGAAGGTAACGTGGGTCAAACACAATCTTGTGAAGCTCTTTGTCCCAAGTTGAGAATGCAGACACCTACATGAAAGACAATGTTGGCATTAGAAAGTATAAACTTGTATACATTAAAACAGTGTGTCTCAAATGGGGATATAGGTACCTCAGTGGGCACACTTGAGTACTGAATGGGAAACATGAGATTTAAAAAAATGGCATACACGCATAATTTCTAAAATAATTTTTTTAAAAAGTGCAAGTCTGATTTACAGTCTGATTCACCCCCCCCCCCAAAAAAATACTAAGCATATAACAAATTAGCTGCCAATTAATTTAATATTGGACAACTAATAAACTCACCGTTGCAGGTCTAGTTCAACATTGGAAAATCAATATTTCTGTTTCCTGTTGAATTGCTTAACTGCCAAACACAGTGACGCTTATGTTTTTTCACTGTGTTTCTACCAAAAATGGTTTGTGAGGGAGCAAAACTAAAAAAATATTTAATATGGGTATATACTACTGAAATCGTGTTTCAGAATCACTGTGTTGAAAGATTTAACCGTTTGTCAATGCCCCTTAAAACTGAAAAAAACCCCAAACAAAACAAAACAAAAAAAAACAAAACTCATAACATTGTTATGAAAAAAAGGCAGAAAGTTGTGTTACCCCTCTTTCCAGCAGCATTTCTCTGAACTGGGTCATCCGGGCCTCTAGCGGCACTACAGCTCGTTCTCTGGCAGCTCGGAGCTCTGCCTCCATGGCTGCCTCCTTCTCAGAGTCTGCCTCCTTCACCTCCTCCTTCCTGTGAGGGTGAAAACACAACGGTCAGGAAGGGTGCCGAGGATGACAAATGAGAGTGGAGAGATGATGTAGAAGAGAATGAAAAAAAGAAAAAGAAAGAGATAAGATGACTGTTTATGCAGCGCTACAGCATTAAGTAAAGAGGAGACGTGCAGGACTTACTTCCTCTTTTTTGCTTTGGTTGGCTCCTCGTCCTGATTCTCTTCAGTAGTAATGGCCAGTTCTGGCTCCTCCTTACTGACACCTGTGTATGAACACACGGACAACACTACACAATAAATAATACACACACTGCAGCATACAGCATATAAGAGATGATTTAAGTGATGGCAACACTCTTATAATTTTGATTGACATCTGAATCACAGACTGTGCCCTTGACTACACAGAAAATAAAAATGTCTTGCTCTGCATAAAAGCCATTAGTGCACCTGTGTTTCTGGCCGCTGGTTTTGTGACTTTAAACATGTAATTGCGTCATATTATCAACACTGCTGACAAAGTACTTGTCTAATTGTTCACAATATTAAAAAGCACTGAGTTGAATGTCATTATTACTGACTGCTTGTGGACATGTGTTTGTCCTAACCTGTCTTCTTGACCTCCTCCAGGCCTCTCTTGTGAGGCGGCTCCTGAATGTGCTTGTCAACATCAGCTCGACCAACCAGCTCCTCGGGCCGGTCCCACATGGACAGCCGCGTCGTTGGATTGTAAAAGAACACGCGATCATCACCCGTCCATACCACACACCTGATATTAAAAATAAAATCATTATGTTTGTTGCAATGAAGCAGAGTGGAGAGAAAGTGAGGGCTGTGATGTGGTGGGCGCACCATGGCGTGCCAGGGATTGGGTTGGTGGCTATAGGCCTGGCTTTCTGTGCTGCTTTTTCCTCCTCTGTCATCTCTTCTTCTTTAGGTTCCTTGAGGGAAAGAGAGGGAAAAATTTGTTTGTTGTAACTTTTACATTCTAGGGTTTAATCCTGGGAAACAGGACTCCCGTGAATACACATCCAAAGTTTTTCTTGTTTTCAGGGAATTCTCACTAAAATTATTAGACTTAAACTCAGCTGCACAACAGTAAGTCCATTTTGGCCCACCAAATGTATCTACTGTAAGATAATCAGCAAGCTGAACTAATGCATTCAACCATTCTGTAATTTATTAATTACTTACTCTAAATGCTGCTTTGACACTTTTTTACACACCTGCCCAAAGCAGCGATGTTTTCTCCTAAGCTTACCCAAACCCACCTGACCTGTGTACCACGGGCAGATGTTTGCATAACTACTTGGTTATCATAAAAGTATTTCCTTTGCCTTCCTTTACAATTATTAATATCACCAAATAATACCCTAAAGATGTCATGTCTGAAACTTTTACAACAAGGATGCACAATAATATCGGCACATCACTGGTATGAAATACTCATATATTGAAAAAATATTGGAATCAGCCAACATGCTGTTTTCTGCAGATATCACAAACCTCTTTTTTGACAAAGGGAACATGCACAAAACATAAACTAAAGTATTTTTCTAAATTTTACACAATAAATGAATATAACATACACTGAAAAGCATTGTTTATGTCTCCATCTGCTGGTGGGCCCTCATTCTAACAGTATGCATAATACAATGTTAATTCCTCTACAGAAGAGACTTGATGATCACTGAAATTTGGTGGGAAAAAAAGTGAATATCAACATCGGTATCAGTTATCAGTTATCAGCCAAATTAGGTGTCGGCATACCGGATATCGGCAAACAATCCAATATTGTGCATCCCTAGTCTTTCATTATATACCATTAAACTCTAGTAATTTAGTATAGTCTGCTGTGCAGTGAGAAGTATATCTTGCATTCTGAGATATTATAATGAAAAACTATTATAAAATGACAGTACTGTATTTAGTTACTGACACAGCAACAACACACTTTTGTGTCAGACAATTTGAGGCAAAGTGTTTCTTGTTGTTAAACCAGGCAGTTTAACTCTTGACATACCTCCTTCTCATTATTAGTGTTTTCTGTTTTGTTCTCCTCGTCCTCCATCTCCATCGCCTCAGCTTCCTCCTGGGCCAGACGCTCCTTGATCTTTTCTGCTTCTTTTTCTGAGGACAGCGTGGAGAAAAAGGTACACACACACAAATAAACTGTCAGGAAACAGTAAAAGGAAAAGTGGTGTAGCGTAGCTTAACCTGCTAGTTATCAGTCATACCTGCTGCAAGTTACACTGGTAAAACTTCAGACAGCTAATGTGGGATCAGGACACATCTTGTTTGAAAAATGACACTAGCTACGGTTACATGCACATTAATAGTCCACAATTATTACGAACACGATAGTATTCTGAATTTGATGTGGGTCTTATAAACAGCATATTCCATTTCAATATTCTGAATTAGGCTGTTTTCCGAATTTAGCATTTTGTGATTAAAACATTACAACATGGGATATGACGATATTCGGGTTTTAGGAGCATTATTTAGGCATGAATACAGCCGAATCGGAATATGTCTCTCAACTGGGGTTTTTACTTTACTTTTCGACACGCAACCTCTTGTCTGTTTACAGCTGGCTCTGTGCGTTGTGGTAGATACGTTGTATGCAAACCAACTCGCCAACAGTTTGCAAATACATCCACGGTGGAAATACATGTGGAAAAGCCCTCCTTTCTGGTCGGAAGAAGGAACACACCTACTTTTAAAAACGACTGACTTGAATATCAACAGGTTTTTGAATATGCACAGATATCACAGCGCCGACCTTTCACCAAGGTGAAGGAAGGAATGAAAGAGGGAGGCTGAGCTTGAATTGTACATCAAGCCCGCCAACAGAAGGAAAGTTTGTAAACATCCTATTTTGATGCAAAGAAGAAAACTGACAAGCTGCTCCAGCTATTCTACATTTCCGTATTTTATAATGAGACGACATGTTAAGGCACGCAAATCTGAGCATACACGGCTGCATGTAAACAAGAGTGGGAGTGGAATTTTCATTTTCATTAGACATGTAGACATAACTAATATTATCTTATCTGGAATAAGGGTAGAAACTTGACTTTTTTGTGCATGCACTCAGTGGTGCTGGTGAGCTGAAAATCAAAGTGGGTAAAGCTTTTGACATTGGTGATACTAGAAACTAGCCTAGCACCAATCATCAACCAAAATCCATCTATGTTCCACTCCTGGCCAAGCATATCATCCCACCAAGTCAGGCCTGAGGAAGCTTGTTTGTGCACCAGTCAGCAGTGCCTACCTTTCTCCAGCAGGGCCGGTGGTTTCTCCCAAGTGGACTCCAGTGTTCGGTTATTGTAATAGTACGTTTTCCCATCAGCTGTTTTGTACTCTGACCACTCGGGGAGCTGCAATGATCCGGCCATGGAGGCAGGAGCTGCCGAGAGAGCCAGCTGTGGGTGCATCATGGAAACTAAAGGCGGGCCCATGCCAGGAAGCATTCCTGTCATTAGTCAGAGAGGAAAGAGACACACCATGATTGGCTGAGACTCATCTTTCTGCCTGAGACACTAATAGTAGTTGTGGTGGACTATTCTCTATGTGAAATGTCTTTTCCCAGAGCTTACAATCGATTATGTATTAACAAAACCAGAGGTAAGACAGGGAGCGCCAAAGGCAGAATAAACTGGATTCACTGCAACCTAAAAAAGCCTGTTCCTCTACATGTTTGCCTGTTCATCGTGAGGGGTAGATATCAGGTAAGTGAGTAAATTAAAAGGAAGAAAAAAAATCATCATTCGTGGAAGAAACTGTTCGTCTAAAGATGTCTTCAAGAAGCACAACTGACTGACAACAAATACAGGCCACATACACAAACAGACAAAGCAGTGACCACACACACACACACACACACACACACACACACACACACACACACACACACACACACACACACACACACACACACACACACACACACACACACACGAAGACAGACACACACTCACACACACTTTCACACACACACCACAAGAGAAGGCATAACCACAACATGTAGCCCTAACTGCTATGCTACTGAAATACTACGAGGCAAAAGCAGTTGGCCTTATGGGAACTAACAAAGATGGTCTCAGTCTTAACTACAGTTACTGACAACACACCTCAAAATGCCTGATCTTAACAATCGACAACTCGGCCCAATCTAACAATTTAGATGCTAATTTTTCAAGTGTCCTCTCTCTAGTGTTTGCACCTTGGAACTAATTTTCTTTTCGGTTTGTTTGGAACAAGCAGAAACTAGAATTTTAAGGGACAGTTCAACACAAAATTAAATAATATTTATATTATCTCTATTTATTAGTCTTGATTGTTTTGATGTGAGCTGCCAAGTGTTGGCGATATCGGACGTAGAAGTGTCTGCCTTCTCTCCAATATAATGGAACTAGATGGCACTGGGCTTGTGGTGCTCAATGCACCAAAAGCGTGGAGCTCCTGTGGAGCAGGGCTGTGTGCACATACTGCTGCGCATGGCCAAAGATGTCATCGATGTGCTGTGAGACTCTGCGCCTTGAGCTTCGAAGTTGAAAATATTTAAAGTTTTATGCACGCCCAAAAACCACCAGAAAAACAAGTAACGAAGCTGCAAGAGAGGAGCACCTGACAGTTGCACTGCACCATAGGGAAACAATGTTTTTTCCTGGCGACGCTTTTCTAGCGATGCATCTCGGTGTGATCATCCCTTTCCTTCTGCAGTGATACAGTTAGTTAGCAGAAGTAATTTGGTAAAAAGTTCCTACATGAAACTGCAAACAAGGTTTGCGGATTATCTTGAGCAACCAGGTCATGATTTCTAGAAAGAGACACTGCTGTGAGCGCCACAAGCGGAGAGCCATCTAGCTCCATTATATTCAGGAGAAGGCGGACGTCTCTACAGCCAATATCCCCAACACTCAGCAACTAACACCAAAACAATCTACAAGGATACATAGTGAGAGGAAAAATATGCATTTTGGATTTTGAGGAGAACCGTCCCTTTATCAAGAAAATATATTTAAGAATTACACCAGTGATGACAAGTTTTATGCCTTGTAGCTCTGCGTTTTTACTCCAGAGTAAACCAAACATGTCGAGTCTGTAAGAATAATCATAAATGAGTTTAACAAGGCTTTAAAACATAAAACTGCTTGTTCTGCTTCTGCCTGCTGGAATGGAGGAAATTTCTACTGTACACCGGATGGATCATGTTCACAGCATTCACCACCATGCCACTGTTTGAGGGTTCCCATATATACCATATGACTCATGTAGACACCATTCACTACCATGCCATCTACTGTAGATCTGAGATGCGAGCGGCTGGGTGTTTACCGTTGGGGCTGGGGCCTGCCTTTACACAGGGGGCACCTACTATCTGCATCATTGCTACACCTGCAAGAACAACGGACAAGCAAGCATCTGGTTGAACACAGCAGGACACTAGACATGAGCTACCATGGTGTGTGTAAGAGTTTGTGTGTGTGGCCCCACTCAGACAAAACACACACCCAAATTTTGTTACAACAGTTACTCTGTCACTTTTGATGTTCATGTGCCTGAAGCTTATTGAGAGATGTTAGGAATGAGCACAGCGTGCATTAAGTTTACTAACTAAGATTTAATTTGAGGCTTAACAGAGTGGATGCATTATGTTGGAACGGCACAAATCTCAAAGTCAATCAGGAAGCTCTCAGTCTGATATTAGTCAGCTGATTAACAATCAGCGCTTATCTAAAATCGGCCCCATCTGATTGTAATTCTGATTTTGCCAAACACTTTGCCAACTAAGAACACAATAAACTGAGATAAACAACAAGAATGAGCTTCCTCTACGATCAAATTATGCCAAAAGGAGGGACAGAGGGAGAGAAAAGAGAGAATCACAAACACACGTGACAGAGGAGAAGAGAAAAGCAACAGAAAAAAAACTTGAAAGCAAACACACAAGAACATTTAATTTAAATTTGAGCCCCGGCACTCAAGACTTGTTGGTCAACCCTTAAACAAAATGTTGCCTGATAGATCTGGGCTGACCAAAGTAAATAAACTAATCTATAAAGGGATGAGATCTTTTGGTAAGCCGTGGGGATGCACGATAATATCGACACATCATCGGTATCCGCAGATAAAGGCTTTAAAATGAAATACCAGCATCGGCCCTAAATGAGCATTTTATTGACAGGCCGATAAGATAATGCAACTTTAATTCGTTGAAATTGGTCAAATTTGAGGCGTTGTGGATATTGTCAGGATTGACTCAAGGAGAGCATCATGTAATCCTTTTGAAGTTGGAAGAATTTCACAGCTTTTTTGGAAAATGTTACATAAAAATAGCTATGGCGCATTTTACATATAACCTCCGTTGAGGCAGTAGTCTGGGGGTCTGCATTAGGTATTTTTTCTTTTGATACTTTTTATAAATATATTTACTTTTACATAAGTGAAATTTTCAGTGCAGGACTTAAACTTTTGAAAGAGTGTTTTTACAGTGTGGGATTAGTACTTTTACTCAAGTAAAGGATCTGAATACTTTTTCCACCAATGCTAGTAACATTATACTCTCTATTTGCTATGTCCTTGATCAAGTCTTTTTTTGGCCCTGATCTGACTCTGTTAATATAGAGTCTGACGTGATACTTATTCTAACAAAACAGCCGGTGAAGAACCTGTGCGATATTTGATTATATATCTTACAGACTGAAAGAACAGGTGTGGTTTAACATGGCTTACTTCTTTTTCAGAAGCTACTTGATACAAATACAGAAAGACCTGATTCAAATCTATTAAAATGACAAAGTTAATTTTTTGATCTGATATGGGTGAAACTTTTGCAGAGAGACTTGATCAGGTAGAGAGAAGACATATCACTCTGAGCCCGGATCAGCCCCCTGCCTTAGGACAATTAAAACCAAAATTGTACCCTGGTAACCGACCAGTAAATCTGCAATATAGATAAGTGCAGTATTTGTGTAGGACTATTTTACTAAAGTACAAACTATCTCAACAGCAGTTCCTGTCTGTAGTATCTTGATAACAGCTTTATGTTGTGGGTTGTTAGTTTCTCCCTCAAAGTTTGCGGTTCTTACCTGGTAGAGGGATGTGCATGCCCGGCAAGGGCACCCTGAAAGGAGGCACCATGACAGGGGGGAAGGCAGGTATGGCTGCGGTGGGCTGGGCCACACTGTGAGGCAGAGCTGCAGGCAGCAGTGGCATGGTCTGCACCGCCGTAACAGGTGACGGCACCGTGGAAACAGTTACCACAGTGACTGGAGACACAGCAACAGTTGAGGACACCGTGGCAACAGGGGACAGGTCTGCTACAACAGTGGCTTTTAGAAATAAAAAGACAAAAAAACAGAACATTTATTTTTTTTCATGCTGTGTGTGTATGTGTGTGTGGTTGATATAAGCCTGTGTACTTACCTGCAATGGTTACAGAGGGGGAGGGGGTGGTGGAGTCTGGACTGGAGGTGAGTGTGCGGGAGGGGGTCGTGGACGGGGCCTGAGTCGGAGAGGCTGCGGCTGCTGTGCTGGCTGTAGTGTTGACACTGCTTGAGCTGGCAGCTGCAGTCACCCCCGCACTTGGACCCGGCCCTGCAGACCCTGCTACAAGAAGAGGGTTAAGTTCAGACTGCTGGATGATCTTGACACCGTCCGGTTTACTCCACGATGACTCTCTGGTCCTGGCGTTGTAATAATATGCCTGTAGAGGGGATAATAGACAAAAAAACAGCTGTAACTCAGGAACAAACTGTAACAAAAAATTTAAGTTTAGCAACAAATTACAATTTGTCATCTATCTCTGTAATCGCACCACATATTTTTTCTATTGCAATAATCACTTTTGTTTTGTTTAAAATTACTCCCAAGATGACTTTTTCTTTAGAATGCCAGCCCAAACTCCACTCCACTGTCTATCCTTGGATTTTCATTGATATTGTTCAGTAGAGACGTCCTGATCGGATCTTAAGAATCGATATTGGACTACACATTTTATAATTGTCTGCAGATCCATGTTTCTAAAAGGAATCAAGCCAATTTGCTCAGGTTTCAAAGGGTTAAAGTGATTAGCACCATTAAATCAGTCATGTATTTAATAATCTCATATCAGTACACAATATTCCACTCGTATACAAAAAAATTACACACCATTAAACAACCACTACTGATGTTGTCTCTGTCTTGAGGGGTTTACTTTAATGTACTTTTTGAAAAACTTTTAGAAAGTAAACATTCCTGATTCGTTCTCCATGGTTTTCCAGACTGCATAAACCAGTATAGGGACCCTGCTCGGCCCTTCTATATCACTTCCACCTTACCTTTCCCTCTGGCGTCTTGTTCTCTACCCAGATCTCCTCTGCAGGATTGAGTGCAGGGGCTCCAGATGTAGGAACGGGGGGCATCCCAGGCGGAAACAGCATCCCAGGAGGAGGTGGCAGATTCCCCATGGGAGGAGGAAGGAACGGAGGTCTCTGCAGCAAAAGATAAGAGACCCAGCTTTACATTTTTATATTGCAAGGAGTGGTGCTAAGAATATAAATTGCCCAATAAGAGTCCTCCCTGGTGTCCAGTCAGATAAGCAGTCGACTATTTAGCCAGCAGCCAGCACTTACCGAAACCTCTGAACTCAAATTAGGAGGTTTGTGCGTCAATATTTTATCAGTCAAGAGAGAATCGCACTAAATGTTATTATCAATTAGGAAGAAGTCGAAATAGATTAGCAGAAGTCACACTCCTCCTTGATTCTGTCTTGAGTTTTGTGTTTTGTTTCAGGAGCTAATGCTGCTGTTATTTGTGGGAAATTTCTTTGCAGACTGCCCGATGGCTGCCTCACTGACTGAAACACAAACTATGGATCTTGTCTCTGCTGAAAGATTTACCCTCCTCTTTGGACTTATTCACTAACACATGCGTGTTTACCATTGAGATGCAATTGAACTACACTGCCAATGGTCACTAACCAGTAAAATTTGAAAAGTAGGAATAGAAGAAAAACATTAATGTCTAGATTTTTGGGGGGGTTTGTTTGCTAGTGAAAGTTACAGGAATGCATATGATGTGTTACATGAAATATAGTCTAAACATAGTAATCATTGTGTAGTTATCATCATTAACTTTCTGCCATATGTTCAAGGGCATCTAAGGAAACTTTTCCACTTTTACTCCTTCAGCTTCCCCTGCGTAAGGGGTAGCGACAGTCCATCAGGCTGATGGGGAATTTCTTTCTTGCATGTCTGTTTATTTCTGTTATGTGGTATCTATAAACAAAGAGAGAAGCTCCTGCACACTGTCCCGCTTACTTCTGACACATGTGTTGAACGAATTAAACAACGTTTCGGTCTAACAGACGTTCATCAGGTATATCTGACACACCCGAGGAAGGTCTGTCACTGTCAGCAGTCAGCGGGACAGTGTGTGGGAGTTTCTCTCTTTGTTTATAGATACCACATAAAAGACATAATCAGACAGATAAAATTAAATGCACCCTCTGCGGACGCACCAGTCATTTTATTTTGTTTCGGTCTTTGTCTCTCTACAAACGCTGTGTAACATCAAAGTTCAGCCCAACACTTCCATGAAGAAAAACACATATGTCACACAAGAATGGGAAACAGTCACCTGTAGATGTGGAGGTCCGATGGGTGGTGGCATGCCTCCTGGTGGTGGTATGGGTGGCATGCTGGGGTCGAAGGGCGGACGTGCAAACGGCGGTCGTGGCGGGGGTCCCCTCATCATCCCAAAAGGAGGTGGTGGTGGCCTAAGGAGTGGTGGCGGGCCTCGCAACACTGGGGTCTGGGCAGGTGCAGGCGCAGGTGCAGGAACAGGCACAGGGCTGCGAAACCGCACTGCCTGCTGCGCCATTCTAATACAACAAAACAATATCAAGTGACTACCATTGTTTTATGGCAGATCACTGAATGGCATTGACAAAAAACCCTTTCATATGAGCACTTTGATCAGTACAACCATGATATATGCCTGCAGGTATTTGTAATGCTTGAAAAGAAATGTAACTACTAGGTAAGACTGGGCAACATATCACACAGGCCGAGATCCAGCCTACTTACGTTTGGCACTAGCAATACTTCACATTTTCAAGTTGCTGATAATAACGTCAGAGTGTACGATAGTATGAAGTAGAGATCCATGATAATATCAGTATTTCATCAGTATCAGCAGATATTGGCATTAAAATGACATATTAGACAACATGCTGATTTCTGTTGAAATTACAAACCAATATTATCTTGCACGGCCCTGAAAAACCAAAATCGGTCGACCCCTGATCCTGTGCCTCTATCAGTCATGGACATACACTCTCTGTGTGAGGAAAATGTGTACATAGATTTTATTTTTATATATTGTAGCATTTTTTACTTATGTTAGCACTAAATCGTCTTTTTTCCTTATTCTTTTGATTCTGACTCAAGTTGCTTTAACATGTAAATTTCCCTCCTGTGGGATTAATAAAGTCTTATTCCAATTCTGGGACAAAATTGGCTTATTAATTAACTTTACTCTAAAGTGTTAATTAAGGCACCAAAACTGTGCTTCACAATTTAAGAATATTAATTACATCAATGTATTGCCAGCCATGCAAAATAACAATATTGGTACTAGCTAAATAATCCACGCAGATCGTATTGAAGGTAGATATTTACTAGGAAGGAAGCTGCGAATTAAACTAGGCTAATTTGGCAAATAATTACAGAAACTTCGTAAATGTCGCGTTTTTGTCTATTTTGCTTGTATAGCTTTGTACTGATATGGTTCTGCAGCTTTATGCACAGCAAATGAGCTGCAGAAATACGACCCTGAAGATGCATCACACTGTCGTGGATGATGCTTTTGCTGTGGGAGCCTTTGGGTGTAGTGCTGAGTTCTCTCAGCTCTGTGGTGTTTATTACTCCACATGCTCTTCGGAGTGATGTCCTGTGGGCACTGTGAGAGTGTACACTTTCGTCCTAACATAATCAAACACGTAGTTAATCTCGTTTATTACTAACTGTGCTAAAAGAAGTAAGCAAGTCCATACAAAACACTGAATGAACGGAGTTTTGTGCTCCTGCCTACTAATGAATGTAGCATATCTTAGCTAGCTGGCTAGTTTAACATTTACATTAAAACACAGAGCACACGTACACACACAACGGGAGCTGTGTGTGAACACAAATTAGGGGCCTGGTGAGGAAGGTGAAGGGAACCATCTGGTTGTGTTTAATCTGACTGTCTGTGTTTACCGCGTGCCACGAGCGGAGAGCAGAGACGAGCCGCTTGGCAACACAGGCTAGTTAGCTACAAGCTAGTTAGCTAGCATGGCTACATTCACAAGTAAAACCACTGTTTATCGCAACCTGTCCACCAAAAACAACGCTAATCAACTTCGTATAAAATCACATCATATGCATAATAACATACCGAGCTCAAATTCATTTTAACACATTAATGGCTGTTATCTGACCTGTTGTCGCTGAACCCGATAGTCTCGCTCTCTGTCTGGTCCGCCATTACAGGAAAATGTAACCACTCTCTTCCTGGAAACGCCCCATAGTGGTTTCTACTTCTTCCATTCGCTAAAATGTGATATCAATCATAGTGCAGTCTGAGTTTTGTGAGCTCTGATTGGATGATGGTTTTCTCACGGAGATTGGCTGAGCTTTCATTGGGTCCCGTTTTTCATTATGTCTTTTTTTGTTCCGTCAGTGTGCAGGGTGTTGTTGATAATAAGTTGGACTTTACTGAACTTCCTTTTGCTTGGGGGCCACTTTTGCAAAATGAAAGGAGGTCAGGGGCTAGTCGTAGCAGTCCAATACATTTTGTGAGGGATTTTAGGACATTTCTATGATTTTAGGACATTTCTTTGAATTTAGGACATTTCTAGAATTTTAGGACGTATCCAGGATTTTAGAACATTTCTGAGATTTTAGGACATTTCTAGGATTTTAAGAAGTTTCTGGGATGTCAGGACATACCTAGGATTTTAGGACGTTTCTAGGATTTAACGATATTGCTAGGATTTTAGGACATTTCTTGAATTTTTGGATATTAGGGGCTTAGCAAGGACATCTGTCAGGAGGTGGAGGGGATCTTCCACTAGCACCCTTTTTTTTTAACAAGTTTTATTTTGATGCTGTTTTATGCACTCTGGCATTTTATGTATACTAAAAGTACAAAGCCAATTCCCACTGCGAACCACTTTATTTCTATTGTGAATTGAAAATGGTTTGGGGGACACCCAGTTGTGGTGTGTTGTGTTTTGAACAGTGGAGGAAAAACAACTGAAGTCCTCTACTTAGGCAAGTCTACCACAGTGCAAAAACTACTAAATTGTTGATGGATATCATTTATTCACAAATATGTTTATAAAATAGTTAAATACATTGAAAATAAAATGCATGCTTTGATCTTAAAGCACAAATTATTTTCAACCCTTATTGCTCGTACTGTACATTGGTTCTCCAAATAGTTTTATTTGGCAGTGTTGTACTTGATAATATCTAGATTTTATTCCCATTGAATTAAACTGTGCTTATTGTCTCTTATTTGGACTAAAGAATCTGCCAAATTAATGTAATATTTCTCCAGCTGTTTGCAGCTGAATAAATGGAGGCAATGGAGAGTACGGTTACATTTACATGAATAACCCATTGATGAGGCTTATCCTGATAATGATCATATTCGGGATAAAGTGTTGACATGAGCACAGAGAAATCAGGTTATTCACATTCGGCTTATACACCCCAGTTTATTTCAGAGTACTCCAGCTGCCATATCTGGTTTCTCATAAATGGAATATGGTGTTTACATGCTTAAACACATAATACTCCAAAAACCTTTTCATTAATGAATTATTGATTGTTCATGTCCATGTAAACACGCTGATCCAGTGCAAGAAATCTGACAATCTGCTCAGGTTTCAAATGGTTAATGTACTTTCCATATCAAAATGATTTACATCATCTCATAATTTTGTCAGGTGTACCAAGTTAAAGTTTTTACTATCTCATAATTTCACTTTAATGAGTTTTTACTCTCAGTTTTACTTCAAAAAGGCTAAACTTTGACTTAGTATATCATAATGACTCACTGTAATATTCATTCTAATTTAGTAGACTTTCTCATAGGTATGACTTGAATGTCCAAATGTGACCTTTAATTTCACAATTGTGTTGTCTCACAAATTATAGGCCTACTTAACAGAAATTAACATTTTGACAGCCTATCATATAATTTTGATTTTCCAAAATGTTTTATTAATCCAAACATTTTATCTTTATTTTTCTGTATATCTGCTTGCATCTTCATCCCAGTAGCACTATCACACACTGGCCCTCTGGGGATACTGTACCTTCCTTCGTGGGCGGGATGGTGATAATCTTAGAGTCAACTTTAAAAAAATGGAAAAAGACTTGAAAATAACTTGTGACTTCACTTGGACTTGAGCATTTTGATTTGAAAATACTACTAAAGTGTGCCACAAATCAATTAATTTACTGAATCAATTAACGTTAATGCTATTCCAATCAATTTGCAGGAGAGAACCATGAAGAACTAACGTTACATTACTGAGCACCAGTTAGAAAAATTATACCAAAGATAATTTTGTTGACATAAAAAAAAAAAAATTCAACAAAAAATAATTGCAGTGTTTAAAAAAAGTATTTATTGTTCCTGTAAGTATAATCTAGCCTATTATTACTCTGTTGTTAAAATGGCATTACATTTGCCCATTATGACTTGTTTAGGTCTTGAAGTAAGTAAAAGTAATACTTGGGACTTGCCTGTCTTCACTTGGGACTGGAGTGACCTCAATGGGAGCTACTATTGCCATGCCTAGGATCAAATGTAATGCAAATATCAGTGAGACCTGAAATCTTTATTGTTATAATTTAATTTAATGTCGAATGAAGTACAGAAAATATAGAGTACAATCAAATAAAATGAGCTGTACCGAAAAAGAAACCAAACATGATTCCCGTCAACTAAATTATGTTATTAGTAGCTCTCTCATATGAACATAACCTTACAAGTAAACTAATAAAATATTAAACTAATAGCTATGGAATCATCCTTCTGAGAGTAACAAAATAAAGATTTGGTCATTTGGAGTGCAGTGCCTTATAAAATGACAAGAGGCTCTGCTTAGCTGTGTCTGCACATCAAACAGAGAAAACTATACCCATAAACAAAGTCACACACACTCATTCACTCTTTTCTTGCACACACATACTTCAATCGGGGTCCCCAAAACCCTTAAGATTGGTCTCAGCTAGCCTTAAAAATCATTTACTTAAAACGCATCTAAAGGGAAAAAAAATCCTCAATGTATCTATTCCAGGTCAAATGTAAGAGTGGTTATTTTCTAGTACAGAGTGTGTGAGGTGCACACCAAGAGACCACCAAGTGAGCTGCAGGCTGAAAAATCATTGCTGGCAAATATATTTTGTAATTAAAGGTACATTGCTGGTTTGACCCAAGAAATTGGAGGTGAACCACTGCTTGTAACATGAAAGAAATGTAGAGGATTGTGATGTTCAGTCATGTAGACGGTGACCTTTTTTTTCACCACCTTCTCCAGCAGGCAGTTGGCAAATACTCTTTAAAAAAAAAACATTATTCTGTCCCTCTATCCATAAACAGTGTCTGTATGAAAAAGTAGAATGGACAGAAGAGATCTATGTGGGTCAGAAAGCAATGCTTACATAAAGTCCTACAACAATTTTGTGCCTGAAGTGACACAACGTCAGACGGGGCATCGAGACATTTATGTGAAAAGTAGTCTTAATAAAATACTGACCGACCCTTTAATCAGGAATTAATCTGATACAGACATCCAAAATGGAAAGTAGAGGAAAAGTATCACTTTTAACAGTAACTGATTATTGTATTAGAAGGAGCCCAATGGTATTTTGTGAGCCTTTGCTCTGAGCAGTTCAAGGCTTCACTCAAGTTGTCTTTTAATCTTAATTAAAACTGTGGTTGTCTCACTGTACAGTGAGTCACTGTGAACTGCTACAAGCCTGATCAAAAGAGGAGAAAAAGGATTAGATATGCAATTCAAGCACACTAATATGGCTCAAGATTAATTACAGTATTATCTAGACGCATACACCCATCCTGCCCTCTGCTGGAGGATCAGAGTATGGATTCAGTATACTCCAGATTTTTTAACTGTTGTAATGTTAGCAACAGGAGCAACACTCCCAGGCAGTAAAGTAATGGCTTAAATGTTGTGATTGAATTTGGTTGAAATCATCTACAATGCTACAAAAATTAAGGCAGCATTGCCATTTTCATTACAGTTAACCCTACTGATTGAATTCTCCTTGCAGCAGCTACAGAGAAACAAACTTTTTGCAGTGTTTTTTGTAATGAAGGGGGATATACTGTCATTCATATAAAACATGTAAAGAGAATCCTTTCCTCACAGGAACGTAATGACTAGAGGCTGTGGGTGGACACCTTCCCTGCTCTTCGGGAGTCATCTGTGTGACATAATTTCACATGTAAAATGATCACTGGGTAAGGGGCACCAGTGGGCGCTCTCTCCAACCTCCCGCGAGATCTGGGATGGTGAACAATCACTGGTGCCAACTTGCCAAAGACAGAGGAAGCAGAGAGAGAAACATGCAAGGTTGTCTTCAAGTACAGCAGTCCTTCTGTGGTTCACACTCTCATCACGTCAGACATGCACACTCACTCACACTCATTTGCACTCCTTCATTTCCCAAAACTGCCAAAGTTAGCAAAGGCATCCTGTTTGGGTGGGACCATGGCTGGGGTGATGGAGTGCGCTAGGCCCATCCCTACTCCTGGCACTCCCATGCCGGCCATACTGCCCATCATCACTGGAGCGGCCATGCCCATATTCATGCTCATGTTCATTCCCATCATGCCTTGGTTTACAGGAATTCCCCCCATCCCCATGGTACCCGTGGTCATTGAAGGGGGCATACTCGATGCCAAGGAGGCAGGCATGCCAGTTGCCATAGATGCAGGCATGCCCATCGTCATGGCGTTGGCTGGTGGTCTAATGGGTGTCACGTGGGGCGGGGAGCTGAGGTTCAGTCCGCCGAAGTTCTGGGCCAGCAGGTTGGGAGGCACTCCTGCACGGATACATATCAGCAGGCAGGAGTTAGTCCGATCTGTTTTACCACTTGGGTTATAAACATATATTCAAAATGTTAACTATATTGACCTGTCCAAGTCACTCAGTAATAATAACAAGAATACTGACTAAATAATCCAAAATAATAATTATCAAATAATTAATACATGACCTGGATAAGCAGCAGAAAACACATTACTGAATGGATGTACCAAATGAAAAATAACTTTTATATTTAAAGGAGAAAAGCAAAGTGGACCATCGCACTCTGTAGAACTTAACTGTGACTTTATTCAGAGTGCTGAATAAAATCACAGTGAAGTTCTTCAGTGTGCGATGGTCGACTTTGTTTTTATCTTTAAATGTTCCTGCTACCAACCAGCACCTGACGATTACACTGGCTGTGCATGGGGAGTTTTGTTGCTTGTTAATTTAAGGTTTGCATATTTTACATAAAGTCACAGGTCTGGAACAATTGTACTGGGAAATTTCCAGACAGTTTTTGCTAAAATCACATGACTTTAATAAAATTTTAAGGCCCCGACACATAAAGCTGATGGTTGTCCGTCAGTCAATGTTGGGCCATCTGTGAACATCCCTGGCCCTCACTGCTGCACTGTTGGCTCTCACCGACGCTGATCAGCTTTTTTTCTGCCGATTCAGGATGTTTAATTAGCAACAGCAGTGACAACGGCAGAGGCAACGGCAGTGACAACTGCAGCGGCAACGGCAGCAGAAGCGGCAGCAACGGCAGAGGAAACAGCAGCGGCAGCGGTAATAGCAATGACAGCAGCAGCGTCTGTCAGTGAATGAAATCACTCTGACTGTTCAGCTCAACGCGTGAGAAGAGTAATGGAAGTGAGGAAAGTAAACGAAGGGCTAAAGTCAAGAGAGAGTGAGATCAACAAACTTCTCATATAAGGGAAGATTGTTTTTCTTTAGCAGAAACATTTCCTGATGGTTTGTATTGTTCATTGGCACATGCTGAATATGTTTTGCTCTTTTAACATTGGATTGTGTTGTTAATGTGTTAACTGGCTAACTAGCGTTGCGACGGTCCTCTGGTTTTCCTTTTTAGATGAGGTTTACATATCTTTAACATCCACATGCTGTATAAATACACACAGAAAATGAATCACAGTGTACCTTGTTGCTGGATGATATTGTTAAGTGTGGGCGGTGTCTTAGCGGGGTTGAGGCCTGCTGATAGGAAGTCCAGGCTGATGTTGACGGAGGGGTCAGACCAGGTCGACCCTAACGACCCTGGACCTCCAACACCGACCTTCTGCTGTTGTCCTATGGGCTGCTGAGATGTCATGCCTCCCAAGCTCTAAAATATATTACAAATATTTCAAAACAGAATAATTCTCTTCTGACACTTACAGAAAAAATGTATCTATATCAACAATATTCTCAAATTTTCTTACAGTTTGAGACAAACTGAACTTTCCTGTGAAGTGTACTGTACCTACCTGTTGAGAGCGAGAGAGGGGCATGGTTGGCATACCAACTGATGCTCCTGGAGTCACCCCTCCCAGAGAGAAAGTCATGCTCTGAGAGGCACTCAGTGTTGTATGTGGACTGGTTAGCTGATGATTAACTCCACCCATCAGGTCAAAGAGCTCGGCAGAAGGTGGGGCGGAGGCAGGATTAGAGGCTGGGGCTGTGGGAGACTGGACACTGCCAAAAAGGTCCGTGACGGACTGGGAGGGACCAGAGCTAGAAGAAGCCGGTGGATTGGCCGAGAAAGCGTTCCAGTCTCCAAATTCTCCATTTCCATTGGATGATGCAGCAGCTGGCAGATAGATGATATATGTTGATGTTAATTCTTTTTGGATTTTGGCAGAAACTGCCCTTTACTGTGTCCTACATTTACACTCATTCATAACAACCCATTATCAAAAATCTGAATACAATACATCTGAATATAATGTGGGGTTTTTTTTGCATAACATTATGACGTCAATGTGAAGTTGACCTTTAACCTTTTGGATATAGAATGCCATCACTTTATCATTTTATCCTATTAGACATTTGTGTGAAATGTGGTCATAATTAGCATACGGAGTGTTGAGTTATGGCCAAAAACATGTTTTGTGCGGTCTTTTGACAGTGACTTTTACCTTTGACCACCAAATTCTAATCAGGTCATTCCGAGTCCAAGTGATGTTTGTGTCAAATTTGAAGAAATTCCCTCTGAGTGTTTTTGCATTCACAAGAATGGTACAGGTGGACTGATGGAAGGATGGACAGATGGTCGGAAAAACCAAAAAACATAATGCCTCCCGCCACAGCTATTGCCAAATTAATGTGTGAAAGTGACCTAACATTACTGCAGGCAAAGCTGAGAGCAACAAGAACAAGTTTACCAGTGGAGGCTGGGAGGCTGGCAGAGGCTGCAGGAGAGGAGAAATCAGCAAAGCCACCAATGAGGTCTGAACTGCCACCTGGATGGGAGAGCATACACGTATTTATACAAAAAAAAAATGACTGAAAAATACAGCAAAGAGTGACACAATTTCTAGTACACCACATTTTACAACCACTGTCATTTCCTCCTCAACTTTGTGTGTAAAACTTTATATTTACCTGTTGCAGTGCTCTGATTTGATAAAGGGTCAATGACTAGCAGGTCAGCTAGACCGCTACTGGAGGACTGCCTGACTGTTGACTGAAGACAGAGGTAGAAAGACACGGTGATGAAACATGTACTATAGAGAATATATTGCACATTTGTAAAAGCATGAGAGTTTGTGTGAGAACCTTCTCCTCTGGGCTCTTGTCTCCAGTGTAGTGGGCTGCAGCGCCCAGGTCCAGAGTCTTGCTGCTTGTTGCTCCGCTGCGTTTCCGCGTGGTGGTGGTCGTAGTTTCTGTTGCTTGCGTGATCTGGATGCTTTTCGTTGTGACAGTTTCTTCCTCGTCTTTGAACTCAAGGGTTTCCTGCCTACCGTTCCTCGATGCTCGGTCCTCCTCGTTGTCACTGTGGCAACCAGACACGAAGGACGCATGAGAAACGGCACACAGAAGATTTTGCTAAGGAACATTCTGTTACTTTGTAGTTATTGTACATCTGTGTGACTGGTTATGTGATGGATATGTGAATCGAAGACAAGATGGTTTGAAGATCTGAAACATATGGCAAGAAGATGAACAGCAATCTGATGTGCAACAGCTGGGTGGCTCTGTGCATTATAAAAAGGCCCAACAGTGCATGTTTCTCTTGAGGAGGCTGGAAGGTTTTAACGTCAGACAGGACATTTTAACAGCAGTATGCCGGTCACATTGACTCAGTCCTCACATTTAATATTGCATCCTGGTAAAACTTCCTCAAAAAAGCAAGAAAAAACTCACCAGATTCATCAAACATGCAGCCAAGATTACCAGCATTAATCAAACCGAGCTCTCAGAACTTAACAGTCAGGCGGTAAAAAGAAAAGCAGGTTGCATCACTGAGGACCCTCCACAGCTACTCCCTTCAACCAGCTGTTATAGAGATCCCCTGGCCAAAAGGATAACTTACAAAAACTCTTTTATTCCACCTGCAATATACTTTTTAAACAAGACAAAACAGTCACTACTTTTTAATGTAGGTTTACACAAGTTTTATTAATCTATGGAACTGTTTTGTGATTTTATGTGAGTCTCATGAGTGTGAATGTTTTTTTTTTCATGCTGTTTTAGCTCCTAACCGAGGTGATTTTCTGTCACAATATGATTGACAATAAAGTTTTTCATATCTTGATTCTTCGATATTTGCAATAACAACACCACTATGCACAACCAAGGAATCGCGTAGTGACTCAGAACTTGTTCAAAGATTTGTTCAAAGGTTTCAGAAATGTACACATACTGTGCATGGACGTTGTCAGTGTGTACGTTTACCTGATTCTGTCGGGTGAGTCGTCTCGTTCTTTCTTTCTGAACTTGTTGAGTGTGTCATCTATGGTGCTGCCTATCTTGTCACTGATCTCTCCGAGCTTCTCGCTGAAAGGGAAAGCTCCTCTGCTCTTATCCCAGTCCTCATCCCACTTACTCCGATCCAACTCATTAGCTGGAGGGAAGAACAAAGAAAAGGGCGGGGAAGGAGACTTTGTAATCATTCCCAGTTTCATAGCCATCCACCAAAGGACATATACAGTCTCTGTCTTGTAAAAACAAATTCAGCTCTACAATCATGTGTAACCATTTCTGATTAATAATATATATAATGCACTAAAAGAAATAATAAAATCAGAGCTGCTGCAGAGTGTTATTTTTTTGATTAACTGTTTGATGTATATAATGTCTTGTTCAATTAACAAAATTGAAAAAAAAATTATACAACATATCAAAAATCCTCACACTGTAGAAGCTGAAACTGGTAACTGTTGCATTTTTGATCAAATGTTTCAAATGATAAAATCTGTTAATTTTCTGTTGATCGACTAATCAATTCATCTACTAATGGTTCATTAATAAATAATATCCTCTTATCAAAAAAGAACTTGTTAAAAGCACAAAATAAAAATATCTTAGTAATTTTTTAAAACATTTTCTGTATTGATTTGGTAACTTCAACTTGCTAGTAGTGTGTTTATACATAATGCGAGGCGAGCGTTTGACACTGCAGTTACATACTATGCATGGACGCAAGTAAAAGCAAATGATGCCAACCTGCAAATTCTGCGTATTTGCAGTAATAATATGACACTGTGTCGAAAACACCTATCAGCATTCAGGTCTGGTAAGGATTCTCCTGACATTACCGAGAATCAGAAGTGGAGGACAAAGTTATTGTCGCTGTCTGTGCGCACCTGGAGCTCTACCACTCAAAGTCAGTATTGTACAGAGAGAGAACAAAAACGGGCTCAAGGAAACATTAGTGAAAAAATAGTAAACATTTATTTGTGACGTGTAAGCTATATTGTTGATTTGCTAGGTGAGAGATATAGTGAATCACTTACAGTTCTTAATGCTTCCTCCTCCTCCTCCTCCACCTCCTCCTCCTCCTACTCCTCCCATACTATCAGAGGAGACTCCAATGTACTTGTCTTTGTTCTTCTTTGCTTTCTTCCTCTCCTCTCTTAGTCTGTCATCGTCCTGGATGAACTCCACCATCTCCTTCACCTTCTGACGCACATTGATGCCCTGATCCTTACCATTCTCATCTGGACAGACACAAACACAGGAAACTAAAAATTGAGGACTTCGGCCAAACTGATGTGATATTTGATGTGGATAGTAATTTTGGTTACCCCACCTTTGTCAATGGTAAGGTGGCCTAAAAATTAAATGTCAGATATTCTGTTTAATTTAAGACATTCAGGGTCCCCAGAGGGTCAATCCTTATGATTTTTTCCCCATCAATTTCCTTAAATTTAGTTTCCCGAAGCCTCATTAAAAAGGTTATTCTTTCCAGTGCAAAGATTTAATAAATGATATCATACCAGTTCTCTGTGGATGGGGCATCTGGCTGAAGCCATTATCTTGTAACTGCTTTTTCCAGCAGCTAAACTCAGTACTCCAAATAAGTACTTTGTTTTAATATTTGTGGATGTTGAAAGTAAGCAACCAAAAAGGAGCACATCCCACTTAAATGTAATTGTATCCCCAAATGTAGTCACTAATTCCAATCATATCCTATGCCAAAAAGCATTTACTTTTGAGCAGGTCCGGTGATGAGACCTCTGAGCAGGTGTGATCAAAAATCTACAAAGACTCTTCCTGCCAAATGCCCTCCAAACAGTCAAGGATGTAGCTGATTTTGATTTAGAGACTCACCAATGAAGTGGTAGTTTTCTAGAGATCGCAGGTCGTAGATATGTTCTCTGGCACTGGTGACGACTCTTTCAGACCCATTCCTAATCAAATAGGCCAGCAGCAGTAAAGCCTGGCAGAGGGAGATATAGAGAGATATTAAGAGATGGAGTGAGAGACACGATAAGAGAGTTAACTATGGGGCGATATAGCCTCAATGACGCAGTGAGAAATAATCTCTCCTAAAAACATGATTTAAAGTCAGTTCTGCTTTACTCAACCATCCCCTCTCTTGAACTCAGCTTAATTGCTCTCTTAAAAATCCAAACTCTTTTATATTTCCTGGACTCATTATTTATAATCTTTGCATATTAGTGATATGATTATGGTGGCAAGGCACAAGTATCTAGTTGAGACTGTAAATATAATACATATAGAGAACCCCAATAATGAGTCCTAAAACCTGGAAATCAGTTAACATTTCAACACCTCTGGTTCCCTCATGTCAAAGTCAATGTTTTTGTTTTTTTTTTAGTTTTTTTTTGTTAGAAGCCTTAAATAAGGTCTGTGGTTATTATAAGCTTCAGAGACTTTGACCTTTTGTTCTAAGACATAAAATACATCTGTTAATACCCCACTGTGAACTTTGAAGCTTTTATGTTTCCTAAAAAAGGCAGTTGATAACAAGTGGCTAAATGAGACTACAGAGCATCATCACACCGAACTGCGCTGAACATGGGTTTACAGCCTCGCTGTGGTGGTGACGAGCCCGTAGTGTAATTAATTTTTTAGCTTTGCATTCAGGCTTTAAAAATCCTAAAAGTGGTGTTCATTTGTAGAGATCATCTTGCTTTACAAAATGTGTAAGAATCATAAATGTTTGTTTACTGCTGAGCTCATTTTCTGCAATGATCCAAAATCCCATGGGCTTTTTGTTGTTATCATACCTTGTAGACTCGTCTCCAGTTCTTCTTGTTGTCCTTCAGCATCCTGGTCCACAGCATGTTCATCACCTCTGGAAACTGCTCATACATAAAAGTAGATCTACACTCACAAACGCACACACACAAACACAAACAAAGATATCATTGTGCTGGGAAAACTGAATGCAGAAAAGCCATAGCAGAATCAGGTCTTGTGACCAGAACCTGTGAAGAATTACACTCAGACCCTGTTCACAAAGGACATGTATAACCTTGGGAATTTTTAATAATTGAGGAGGTCATCTGTAATATTACTCCTGTGCAAATCTGCCATGTCTGTAATCTGTCAAGTAAAAATTTGACCATAAATTACCTACCACATTTTGCCAAACATAGAGGTCATGTGATATTATCAGTCCGTGCGAATCAGCACGGGGCCACATCTCTGATTTGGGGTTGTATTTAGGTTTTCTGTTTTCTCAAGATAAAATCTCAAGCTAAAATCCATCAGAAGAGTGAAATTTTGAAAGATGATGAGATGAATAACGTGTGACATTGGGCATCATCCAAGAAACTACATATGAACAAATTTTCTCGTATTTGTGCATGTATCCACGATTTGTGCTTAGTTTGTTAGTACCCATTGATTTTGGGGATTCACCGGTGTTTTCTTATTTTTTCTCCTCTCTTAGATGGAAGCAAATTTAGGACTGGTTGAGAGCACTTTTACCAAAATAAGAGAAAAACATCTCGGTTTCACAAGCCACAGATTTCTGCCCAGCACAAGGAAAAATAAGTTTTACATTTAAGGAACATTTTTTAAAAATGCATGAATATAATTTAATCAAATTTATATGATGTTTTAGAGTAATCTGATTATTAAGTTTCAGGGCTGAGAAAATACGACTATACTTGGTGCATTGATTTCAATTACTGTAATTTTAGTTACTGTGTGTCCCTCTGCTGACCAGTGCTCCAGTGCTGGAGTTGTCACTAAGTACATTTACTAAAGCACAGTACTTAAGTACAAATCTCAGGAACTTTTACTTTACTTGAGTATTTCAATCTCATGCCACTTTTGTTTGACAACATAAAAAATATTAACCTTTTGGGGCTCCATAGCTCTGTTTGTTTTACCCACATTTTTAAGAAAAAAGGAGGTTAATGACACTGTACATCACAACTAGAGGTACCGTGTAATGTGTCTGTGTTTTGTGGAGTAGAATTAAAAATGACTTTGTTTATCATACCATAATATTGGTAATTGTGAGTAAAATACAGACTTCGCTTATCTCTGCAAATGCACTGCCGGAACACAGACGTGGGGAGGATGGGCGCAATTTCTGAGTCACAAGCGATCCTCAGGTGATACTAGTCCTTCCAAATAAGGCTTTAGTTGCCATTTTAACAGAACTCTCATTTCTCCTTAATAAAACATCTTTTGTGAATGTGTGTGAAATGAACCAACACCTGCTACATCAGGTATAATGTACATGTATTTGTGTGCACATTCAGTAGCTGTGTGTGTGTGTGTGTGTGTGTGTGTGTGTTAGACATACTTGGCTATTTCTCCCATCAGTTGTCCGGAGGGTCCCCAGGGGTCGTCATTGGTGGCCTCTCTCACCTTGGACTCGATCTCTGAGTAGTTCATCACCACATTGGTGCTGTTGACACAAACATATATTCTCATAAATATATTAAAAATATTTCAAACATGGAAAAGTGAAAACCCTGTGGCTTTACTTTCTTGTCTTTCAGTTTATCTACTGTGAACGAGGCGCTTGTTATTGTCGCTCTTTCAGTCAGTCAGCCTTGCTGGTTATCAGCATATATTCTGTGCAGATTCCCTTCACACTCCACTCGTCACATTTCCAGAGGTCAGACAGCAGAAACACAATCATAAACACACATGCTGACTTATTTACAAAGAAGAACACACACAAATACAACTTTTAAATGACAAACAATCCCTCTGGCTAGCAGAGCATTATTTTTGTATCCTTCTTCAAACACACACACTCTACACATCACAGATGTCTACCTACTGCTACACACAGCAACACCTCACTCATGCGGCACAAACACACCACAGACTCGAGCTGAGCATAACTGTGGAAAAAAGGATTACAACACACAATGAAATCAGGTAAGACAAGGAGAATCTCAGTTTACTGAATAATGAATGACAGCTTTCTAAAAGCCTCCTGACCGCTGCACTTCAGAGGACAGACGTACACAAGCATAGCGTGAAGGAAAATATTCAGCTGTTCATACACAAAGGGAGATTAGTCAGTGTGCAAAAAGTGCATTGAGTGGGGAGTGTATATCCCTTTGTGTGTGTAAAGCGAGAGAGGTAAACGCAGCCAAACCTCCCAATAAGCAATGTCTGCTGCTGCCTGCCCACTTTGTTTTAGTGTGCTCACCAGCTGCTGTGTTTGTGCTCCTGAGTGTGTGTGTTGCGGTTGCGTGCCTCTGTGCACCAGTGAACTTGCACTTAGAGTTCACATCCATGTCCGCGAAAACATGGACACTTCACACACATCATCCCTCTGGCAGCACAGAAGATCTGTACAAGTGCACACCCAAGGATCTTGAGTATGGCCAAAAACATACTTATGAGATCATTGTGACCTTGACCTTTGACCACCATATTTGAATTACTTCATTCTCGAATCCAGGTGGACGTTTAGTGCCAAATTTGAGGGACCTCCTTTGAGGTCATCTACAGGTATTGCACTCATGAAAATGGGATGGATGCAAGGTCACAGTGACCTTGACCTTTGACTTTAGATTACCAAATTCTAATCAGCTCATCACTGAGTCCAAATGAACATTTGTGGCAAATCTGAAGAAATTCCCTCAGGGCACTCTTGAGATACTGCATTTACAAGAATGTGCCGGACAGCTGGACAGATGGCTGGACAACCCGAAAAATAATGCTTCCGGCCTTGGCTATCATCCGCACGGAGGCCTAAAAACACAGCAGAAGCACAACATGAAACACACCTTTCACATTCCTCAGCTTATCTAATGCTCCTGCTCCGTCAGCTTGTCATTCCTCCATCCTTTTCCACCTGGCCTTTTTTTTTAAATTCAGTCTTCACTTCATTTTTGATCCTGTTTTATCTCCTTACTTCTCCCGGTCTCCCATCCTATCATTAATCCTTTATTCCACAGCACCTTTCCTCTCCATCTCTTTCTCCTCTGAGCTCTGCCACCCTTCCAGCTAAAGGAAAATAAGAGGCGTCTGTGCATCACAGAAGCTGCCTTTGACTGTGTTATTATCAGCAGATGAGACAGACACAGACAGCGAGAGCTCCATAATAGCGTGACTCTTAATCTGCAGGAAAAGCAAGGCCGCCGCTGCCAACTCTGTTGAGGTAGATCAATAATAGAGTGTATTCATCATGCCCAGCCAGGCACAACCAACAGCTGATGGGAGCTGGTGTCTATTACTCCATCTGAAGCTCTGTGGAGCGCTCCGTCTGTCTGTGCTTCTACACTGTACCATTTCCACTTCTTATCTCCTTTCGGTGTTCCCATAACTCATCTTTCCTTTGTGCAACTTTCCTCTACTGACTTAATTTTTTTATCTTATCACATTTGCTATATGATTGGTCCTTTAAAGGGCTGAGGCAACCGGAGAATGTAGGGTCTCAAACTGTGAGCCGTCAATGTGAAATATGACATTTTCATGTCAGCATTCTTACTGTGACTTTTGCTCTTGCAATGCTTTTTGTTTATAGGATTGAAAATGTGGTAAATAAAGATGTGATTTGGAAAATGAAAAACTGCAAAACTGTACCCTAACTGTCACTGGGCAGTGTGTTTTTCTTTTCAGGGTTTCAGTGTTGTTTGGGTACAGTTAGTGCAGCACAGTATGAACGTAAATACAACACCCACACAGTATGTATTTTATATTAGCTTGTATTTAAACCTTGTTTGCTGGGTTGCAATCAAAATGCAAGTTCACTTAACAACGCACATGGAGCTTTAACCTTCAAGTCTTAAACACCTACCTCATTAACAGAGTAAAAGATAAGGATAGCTGAAAGTAACGAGAAAATAACAAGCAAAGAACACAACACTGTGAAACAAAATGAGACGGTGAGTAGGTGGTATGTTTTGACTTACACACCCTGGCCACTTCATCAGGTACAACCTATACAATATAATGCAATGCAGTAAAACAGCTCTGCTACTTCTACCTTTATGAAGCTCATAATAATAAGTTTTAAGTCTTGCCGAGAGGTTTTAATTCAATGTTTAATACCGAGGTTGCTGTTAGTGGTGGTCATACTGGATTGCATTGTATTGAAATGTGTTTCTATAATATTCTTACCTCTTCGTGTTTGTAAATAGGGTGGGCATGACATTAGAAACTTCTCTCAATGTAATGCAGTCCAGTTCAAACCCCAATAATAAACAAATAGTTGAATATATGCCTTTCTGACAGTGTCAATCAAAACTGGACATTATTATAATTGTTTGCTTGTTTGTTTATTAAGATCCCCATTAGCTTTTAAACAGCAGCTACTCTTCCTGGGGTCTCCATTAGTTTTACTTGTACAGGTAGGTTGAGCGTTTGTATTAAATTGGATTAGATTTCATGGGTGTACCTAATAAAGTGACCACTGAGTGTATAATGCAGGGTACATTTTTTTTTAATGGGGTTTTGGTTTATCATCATTACTGTGATAACAGGTATCTATACGCCATTGAATTTATCTTCTTCTTTTTTAAATAATAAATTAATGTCCTATAATGTTAAGGAAGTGAAATTTAAAGAATTGATACTGAACTAAAAAAAAGCACAAACAACAACCACAACACAAAAAACAGTTGATGGAGGCTCTTCAAAGAGTGTAACTAATGTGATATTAAACTAACCACACTTTGCTCTGGTGTAAGAATGAGCACATGAAAAAGGGTGATGCACTTATTTGGCCAAGGCACCAGATCATATATCATAAATATGTAGATAAATAAATAATACAATACAAACTACTTGTTGTACTACTGTGTTTAAGTTGTTGTCCAGCCCTGTTGTTCTTTTTGTTGTTGGCTGTCTGTCTTTTTCTGTGTAAGTGCACTGAGAGCAATGAAAAACCAGATTCAAATTCCTAGTATTTGCAAAAACCAATATCAGAAAAACTGATTTAGATTATTGTTCCTTTATAAAATATTTGACAGTTTTCATTAGGGATCGATTATTTTGAGCACGCACCCTGCCCGATCCTTCTTTCACCCCCTCACACAAGTGTTGTAAACGGAGAGCACCATTTACGGCAGATATTCAGATTTTATTGTAATATAAAATATTGCTACCCCAATAAATAGAATCTGATCTTTTTTCATCTGCTACACAATTTAAAGCGGAATCTAAATTTTTCTTGTTCATTAGTAAAACAAGTTTCACTATACTCCTGTAATAAGCAGAATTGTGACCAATTTTTAGTCGTTGTGACTGGGAATGTTAAAGTTCAGCGATCAAAATACTTTAAAGTGCAACTGTGATTATATTATTCATTTATAATGTTCTGTACCTTTACAACAATGCTACACTAAGTGTATTTGAGAGCAATTCTTAAGACATATTTCAGTTTATTTACTTTGTTATTTTGTTGAAAATTTTTGCTCAATGTGAAATTGTGATAAGAGCCATATCGAATATTTTTGTTAACCTTATTTTGTTTTGTTTTTTAAAAGAAAAGAAAATCTTAGGAACAGTTTTGATGCAGACATTTCTTCCTTGTATTGTATTGCATTACATTAAACTGTCCAGCATATACACTGGATTGATTTCAATAATTTACTTGAAGTACTTGAAGTTTGCATTGTGCAGCTGCATTATCCAGATAAATACAAGTGGCACATAGGGACTCGGTATTGGCAGATAATATCAAATTACTAGGATCAAAATACTTGATTGTGACACCCCTAGTTCCCATTGTAAAGTTACTTGAGAACTTTATTTAATTTGTAGCTGCCACAAAGCTAGATCTTTGGATAGTGGTCCTTATCAAACATTGTTTACGTGGGTTATTAAATAGGGTATATTGTAGAAAATATGTTTCGTTATCTAAAGTAACTAAAAGCATCATCGCATGTTCCACTTCTGTGTGTCCGGGTTTTACACAGCAAAGTCATTCATATAACTAAGCGTGTCTCTTGGATCAGACAGGACAGGAGGCTGATGTTCTATATATATTATACTGAACATTATACTCCCAACAACAGATGTCTCAACGACACATCCCAAAGAAGCATGCTTAACGTAGTGCTCAGACAAACACGATGTAGTATACTGCAACGCCAACATTAGCTACAACAGCATGATCTGTTTGGCTAACAAGCTTTGTTGTCCAACTGTGCGGAACCATGGGGGCATGGGCCTCGTTGAGACATGGTTGGTCGCTAATTGGCAGGGCAAAATACAATTATCCGGCCACTTAGTTTACTATCATCAATGTACAGCTTTCTAATCGGAGTATAGTATCAGGTGGATGCATGGTGGAGCTGGCGTGCATCAGCAGGGTGGGACAGGGCGTAATTCTGCAGCAGCACCAACAGAAACAGTACACAGAGCCGACCTGGGTTTAGCACGGCTAGCGGAATTAGCTAACTGGGTAGCTTTCGCTGTGGATCGGAAATACATGAATTTGCAATGTGTAATGTTGAATTTCTCTTGGCCTATATGAGCAAGTGTTGAAAAATGTGCACTGGGACAAGCCATTGTAAAACACACATCTCTATTTGTGCCACAAGGTTGAAGATTGGCAGCTAGCCAGCTAGTCGGAGCTAACAGCTGAGGGGCTATCGCCGTGACGTCACGGGCCGTACCCTCTTCTCTGTCAGCGGTAAAAGCTGCTGATGCTGCCCGGCTAAACCCGCCCGGCTAGCCGGTTAGCTTAGCAGCCACTCAGCGGTTAAGCTAGTGCAAACAGCTCCACCTGCTCCTCGGTACTCACGCTTTGTCCACCAGCTCTCTGACTTTCCACATATTCAGCATCTCCGCACGGAACTGCGGGCTCGCCGCCTCGATACTGCGTCGCCCCCGTGTCTCTACGCCCCACAAGACAGAGGAGGTATCCGGTTACCGACGACAGTCCCCCCCCCAACTCCTGGATCAGCTCCCGGAGTACAGCGGCCGCTGCGGTTAACGGATCGGCCCCAGTTGCTACGGAAACGCCGTTCTCCGTCTACGTCACAGAAGCGTCGAGATGTTCCCTCGCTCGCGGACTGTATCATAAGCGTGTTTATTGACAAAGCTCAAATAATAATGCAAGATCTAATGGGGCAGTCAAGATTATACAGTTGAAACTTTGTTGATTTCTGTAGGATGGTTGTTTTGTTCAAAACAGCCCCAGGTGCTGGCAGTGCTTTGCTCAAGGACACTTTAGCAGGGAGGATTTTGGTCACACGTGGTTGTACAAGCAGTGTTCGTCTTCATGATGCTCTATAACAGATGTAGCTGATAGGAGTTTTCCCCCCCTTTCTGGCTTAAAAAAATGACAAATTTAAGGACATTGTTGCCTTGCCTTCAAAAAAAAAAGTATATAATAATGAATATTAATGATGATAATAATAACAATAATAAACTTGCTTCACAACACAAAACCATACAATATAAGAAAACAAGGTAAAACAACATCATCTGCAGAAAATGAAATTAAAATATAATATATGCACATCCATATATGTATACATATCAATACATATATATGCACGCACACACACGTAGACATGCAAATGCATACACATACACATACATACCTACATTCATCCAATGTAACATACATATGCACACAGATTAATACACATACGTACTTAGGTACATGCAAGCACATACATATACACAATTACATACATTTTAAACAGCATTATACAAATGCCAGTCTGTACAGGTGGGTTTTTAAAAGCTTTTAAAACTGAGGAACTGATTCGGTATTTAATGGGAAGATGTTCCACCGTTTGGGGGCTACAATGGTAAAAGCATGATCCCCTTTTGTTTAAGCCTGGGTCATGGTAAAAAAAAACACTTTGCTTATGTGTAACTTTAAAATTATAAAATGTAAGGGACTGTTTGTTATTTATAAGAGGAGATGGGGTGGTGCCAAAAAGATTGAGGCATGACAAATACTTTTTAAGCACTTGGGGGGCACTTTTTAAATATTGGCTTAGAGGAGAGGCATACAAGCTTAAATCACTATATTTTGTATAAATTTTACAGCGAATTAAAAAAAAAAACAGAGTTCTTTCCTTAAAATCACCAAAAAATACAGGATTTATAATAACCAGAATGCTTAAAAACAGAAATAACTGTTGGATTTTCACATTGCTGATGGTCCTTGAGCGCATAATGTGGCTGTTGTGTGTTTTGTGCTGACTTCTGCATTGCACACAAAAAAAAGACAGAAAATAGGCTGAAGAAGGAGGAGAGAGAAGAGGGACATTTCACACAGCAGGGGAATACTGTCCTCCAGTGATAACACATTGATACTGCATCAAAGTGTGTTTACAGAGCCTGGAGCAGTTTGACTTTTCAGTGAGAAGATGGGCTTGAAGATATATGTCTTTGACTCAGAAATCAAGTTAAGATTGTCAAGATCAACTTTTATTCATCCTGTTATATTCCTCTATATATTCAATTAAATGCCCATGCTGCAAAACATCCACACATATACCAAGGCTGCTTAGTCCTCTAATTTTCTTATTCTAACAATAGAATATACTTTCCCACATGTAGATCTACATCAAAATACACATAATTGATAATTAAGGTGGATACATGATGTGGCCATGGTTATTTGTACAATAACTAAATCCTGTCAGGGATTATTGGGGGTTTGTGTGACGAATTATGAAGGTATTAGTTTTGAGTCAGTGAGATTCCACTGAGTTATGAACATATAAATTTCTCCCGATGCTGTATGTGTGCACATTTATTATTTATTTGGCTGCAATTGTACAATGTGCTAAAGAGCCATCGCAGTTTGTATCAAATCGACACCACACTTACAAGAATTGTTTACTGGTAAAATAAACGTTAATCTTGGTTTCTAACGGAATATTTGTTTTTCGGTCTTCAGACTATGAGTAGTAATTGTATTAAAGAGATGTACATATTAATGCTTCCATCGTTATAATCCATAAATCTATAAACACATATGATTCTGACATGGGCCATTCTGCATAATGAATGCATTTATTCTTGGAAGTTTTAAGTGTATTTTGATGCTATTCAAGTACTTTTGCTTAAGTAAAAATTTAAATGCAGGACTTTTACCAATCACGGAATATGCCTACATTGTGTTGTTACTTTAGTAAAATATCATTTATATTGCACTACTGTTCAGGACCAGCGGGACTGTGTGTTTAAGAAACACAGTAAAAGCTTTGGAAATACAAACTATCTGTATAATTCAAAAACTGTCAGGATCACAACTCATCTTGCCAGCCCTTATAACTGCGTGTGATAGTGACATAAAGACCCCCACTGGGCCATGCATCAGCATAAAGATGTTTTTATTTGATGACAAGTTTGTTTCTGTGAGAATGTGCAGCTGATCAGATGCATGGGTCTGAAATGACATTTTTTCCTTTGTAACATGAATCCTAATCAAAGCTTATATGGTGGCATATCAGAATAATGTGTGAAGTTGATGATTAATCACATAAAGTCATAGTGATCTGACCGTTTGTTAGTCAAGACAAGACAAGACAAGATAATCCTTTAGTAGTCCCACAGCAGGGAAATGTGCATCATAACAGCAGCACAGGGATAGTGCAAACAAGAAGTATCAGTGAAAAGAAAAAAAACACAAAGCAGTATATGAGAATGCATCTGTAAAAAAAAAAAAAAAAAAAGTAAAAAATACTGAGCAATATAAAAAATTCTCACATACTGCTTTGTATAATAAATAGAGAGGCTAAAATTATTGGTGGACAATAAAATTCATGACACATCTTTGATGAATCATGCTTAAGGATATATCTATAATGTCCCTACATCACCTCTGAACAGACAGAACGATGCTGAAACGGGCCTTAATATCAGAGATTGTATTTCCCATTTTTGCTGAGCAACAGTTTTGTGTGAAAGGAAATAAAAGCCTGTCTCATATAGATGCCTGTCCCAAATATAAACCTGCTGAGGTCAGTGATTTAAGCAATAATAGCCCCGGCTATTAATTAAAGTTTCACGGTATTTCAGAATTCAATGTCATGTTGCAAAAATTAAAACCTATATGTGGAGTGCTTCTTTTGTTCTTAATGTATGTTTTGAGGGTTTTCCTGTCTTGTAATTATTCATTAGTGTCTTCAGCATCTCATCACTTAAATCTGTCAGGCTGAGTGTGTTTCTCGGCTCATCCTCTCTGTCGACCACAGCTTGTATTATTAATAAGTTGGCTCAGCTATTTAGGTCCCCAATCTGGTCTAGAATAAAGTAGAATGACTGAACAGAATAAAGACACATTTCTGATGAAGTGACGGTCGGCAAAACGTCAGCATCTGCACCTTTGTATGATCTGTTTCTTTCATGCTTCTTTTTGTGGGAGTGTATCCTCAGTCTCATTGAAGGTTTGGAGATGTTTTATTCTATTAAAACTGTATTATTTGTAAATTTGGGAGTTATATTTGTCGATTTGTTGTGTGTTTTCTGATAATTACCCTGGTCTTCATTATGCTGGTTCTTTAAATATCTTTCAAGCATTATAACAAATGTCAGTATAGCGAGAAAAACAAATAACCAGCTCGTGCTGTTTTCTGTTTGTTTGTTTTTTGGGTTTTTTTGCATCTGCCCTGAAACTGTGTTAGCCATAATGACCTCTTTCCTTCTCAGTGAGGTTCTACATTCAAGTTTTCTGGTAAAACTGTGTTACTTTTAAATTTACCTTTTCTACCTCACTAAGAAAAAAAAGCAATGCATTTTTTCTCTTTGCATTTTTTATTTACTTGAGGCTTAACAATTTGTGGTCAAGTATTCCTACACACTGAGCTGACTGAATAAAAAGCTGAAAAATATCCTTCATCCTGTGATTTTTCTTCGTTTTAAGACGGTTACCTTCTGCCTCTGTCTTTATTCACTCTAGAGTGATAACCAGGTTGCCATGGTGATCCTCCTGCAGCATAGCAACAACCTCAGCACGGCCATAGCTCAGTGTCGGACCCCGCTGCCGCCGGCGCGCTGAGCCGGGCGGGTCACACCGCGGCGGCCGTTGTCCTCGGGTTCATCCTGGTGCTGGGTTTTCTCGGTAACTTCCTCGTGCTGTTGGTGTTCTCGCGCTTTCCCGGGCTGGTGACCCCAGTGAACCTGCTGCTGATCAACATCAGCGTCAGCGACATGCTGGTCTGCATCTTCGGGACTCCCCTCAGCTTCGCGGCCAGTGTGCGCGGCAGGTGGCTGACCGGGTCCTACGGGTGCCGGTGGTACGGTTTTCTCCAACGCGTTTTTTCGGTGAGTGATCGCATTGAAACTCCTGTACGCAATTTAACCCTTTTGAAACCTGAGGCAAAAACATGGGGAGAAGGCATAAGCAACAGAAGAAGAAATGACCCAAAAATTGGCAAGACATTAGTAAAAAAGTACAAGACCCCCCCCCCCCCCCCAAAAAATTTTTATATAACAATTCTGTTACTATATTTTTTTAAAGTAGGTCCATGTAATTCTGACCACTAAAAAAGAAATAACACAATTTTAAATATAAAAACATGATAACCATAAATATAGTTTTCAGGACATTTTCCCCTATTTTTTTTTTTTAAAATCATTTTCGAATAATCCTCCCCTCGCTCTAAGCTAATTTTCTTGTCACCTTTGCTAATTTCTTGCAAGTTGTGGGACTTTTTTGCTAAATTGTTTTTTGCTTTTATCACCATGTTTTCAAAATAGAAAAAGAATCAGCTCAGGTTAAAAAATAACTTCTTAAAGGCGTCTGAGCAGCACAAGAACACTGATGTAGATTCAGTTTTGAAAGGGTTAATTGGCAGTTTAATCTATAACAATGCATCAGATGAACTGGTTGATCATGCATTTTGGATGTCATACCTTAATCTGCAAAGCAAATGATAACTACAGATGTTGGGTGAATGCAGTGGAGTGAAAAGTAAATGTTTAGTGGTTTTTGTTCACTAACGGTCTAATAACTGAAGAGTTTCTCTGATGTTTGGATCAGTATGAGCTCTAACTGCTTTCTTATGATGTCTGTCTCTCTCCCTCTCTGTCAGGTATGGTGTCCCTTGTGTCCCTCTCTCTGCTGTCCTTAGAGCGATACACTGTGGTGCTCAGCAGTATACACAGTCAGACTCCTCTCAGTACCGCAGGGCCAGACTCGCTGTTGCGGCCTCATGGTTCTACTCGCTGGTCTGGACTCTGCCGCCTCTGCTGGGCTGGAGCAGGTCTGTGCTGCCCAAACATTAACCCATCCCTTCACTCACTAGATCATTCATTCAGTCTGATTATGCTAAAAATTGCTGGTGCTGGTTTATTCACCTAACGCCTTGAAACTTGAGCATATTGGCTTGATTTCTTTCAAAAACATGGGAAGAAGGCATTAAACAACAATAGAAGAAATGACCCCAAAATTGGCAATATATTTTTGTAAAAAGTACAAGAAAATTACCCGAAAATTAGAAAAAAAAAGCCAAGTGCTTAAAATGTAAAATAATAAATAACATATTTTTTTTAACATGAATTGTGATAATTATGAATATATTTTTTTCCTACACATTTTTCTTTTACTTTGAAAAAGTAATTTTCTAAATCTACTATTCATGGAAAATTTCTTACCAAGTTGGTCATTGATGTTTTCCCATGTTTTCAACAAAACTGCACCAATTTGTCCAGGCTTCAAAGGTTTAAATACTTGTTGAAGGCACCTGAAAGGACAAGAAAAGAAAAGGGATGTCATTCCAGGGTTCATAGGGTCAATAAAAAACTGAATTAAGGAGTGACTCTAAAAGAAAAGAACTTAAAAAAGGCACAAATTTTGGTCAACTTCACAACAGGTTACTGTGACTTCCTGAATTAAAATGTTTGTTTTACAGTTTAATGAAAATGATAATCAGTAATGCCTCTAAAAAATAAACTTTTTCACACTTTTAAAGTAAAATATCGGGCTATTATTTATTGATAAACCATATCATATGCATGTCTCAAATAAGACAAAATGAAATCAAAAATGAAGAAAGGGGCTCTCCACACACTAAATATCAGTTGTGGGCGATCTCGAAATATTAAGTATTTATTTAAATATTTAATTTCATCTTGTCCTTTCTTCATTTGTGTTTTTTTTTTTTTTTTTTTTTTGCATTTCCTGAGTTTGACAACCAGCAGACTGACATTTCTCGTTGAAGATGAAATAGCATGTTGAAGAGATGTCTGCCTTCCTTTCCTGAGCTCTATGAATAAATAAACTTCGACAAATGAATAAAAGAAAAGTAGTTCGTCCCACTTTGTAGTTCCAAACAGAGATATTAAACACATCATACCATAGAAACTTCATACCGTTAAATATAAAACCTCTGACATCAGAGCCTATGTTGTGTGTTATGGGGCAGCTATGGGCCGGAGGGTCCCGGCACCACCTGCTCCGTGCAGTGGCACCAGCGCTCGACCACGGCTCGCTCCTACATCAGCTGTTTGTTCATCTTCTGCCTGCTGCTGCCGCTGCTGCTCATGTTCTTCTGCTACGGGAGGATCCTGCTGGCTGTGCGAGCGGTGGCAAGACAGGTGAAGGAGCAGAATGACCTTTGACCCCTCTATGATACGTGTGATGACATTATGCATCTATCAGTCTCTGTAAAAGCCGTGTGTGTGTGTGTGTGTGTCAAGGTCACCAGGATGAGCCAGTCCTCAGCTGAGCAGAGGGAAGGCCGTGTCCTACTTATGGTGGTCTCCATGGTGACGGGCTACCTATTGTGCTGGATGCCATACGGCGTTGTGGCTATGCTCGCCTCCTTTGGACGGCCTGGCATGGTGCCGCCTGCCGCCAGTTTGATTCCATCCCTGCTGGCAAAGACTAGCACCGTCCTCAACCCTGTTATTTATGTACTGCTCAACAACCAGGTATCAACAATGCAACAACGTCATCTCCCTCATTCTTCTCTCTGAGGTTTGCTTTTATTCAAAACAAAACAAAACTAAAGGCGCGTGTGTGCATCTACAAAAGAAGCTAGGCCTTCATTAAAGTATAGGTTCACACTTTATCACTGAAACGGTGTTTTAACCTCATTGTTACATTGATATATCCCAAAAAGTCTGCTGCACCACAGCCTCTTTGCTGTTTCATGTGCTTATTTTATATTTTGCAACACAACTGAGCTTAAATTTAAGTATGTTTATCATTTTTAATCAAATATAATGAAACAGTGACATGCCACAAGCCTTGTTAAAAGTATGGAAGCCCGTTCCTGCCAATGTGATAAAATAAAAAGGTTATAATTAGAAACTTTGTCAAAATACTGACTCACTTATCACAAAATAATGACTAAACATCTTCATACATAGTATCTCAAAATAAAGAGAAAGTTTCTTGAAAGATTGACTTTGTATCCCAAAATAAGGAGAAACCATACTTAATTATTATTTTTAAGAAAATTTGTCATTATAATCACTTATAGGATTGTTATTAATCACGTTGGTAGAAATGGGCTTCCATACTAAAGACTACTGTCTTAGCATCACACTGCTATAATAACTTTGGACCAATGGTTGACAGTTTAAAAAGAAAAAGGATCAACTGTTGCACCAGAACAAAGTATATTGTATTTTTTTAATTCCATAAAGCGTATTTGGTCGACTTACAACTAGGGATGTGCAAAATTTGATAACTAGGTGAATAAACGTTGCTACTCTTGCTGTTCAGTGCCAGAAATACTAGTTGATTAAACAGTTTATTAAAATTGTCATGGTAAAATGATTCAGTTTATAAGTATATAAATTTTGGCTCATCAAGTTTATTTTACTATTCCTAAAAAAAGAAGAGTAGAGATTTTCTGCATCAAAATGTATCATTTTTAAGTGATTTTTAAGTGACCGTCAGTGAAATTAGTTATTCATCCCCGCTTACAACAACCTGACAGGCTCATCAGTCTCATCAACACTTAATGACATTACTGTCATTATTTTTGGCTTGGCAAATCTAAATCCAACCTATAAAACTAATCAACAAACAGCACATTTTGCCTAACTGACTACCTTTCAGTGTGTACATCCCATCTAATGTAGCTGAGGAGGAGAAATTTCCCACCTGAAGTTAGTTCCTGTGAAATGAAAATGGAATCTGACCTTGTCCTCACATTTGCTTGTCTCTCAGTTCTCCAGGTGTTTCCTGTACATGATCAGGTGCAGCTCTGAAGCCCCGCCCACACCTGTTCGCCACACTTTGCCCAGCAGCAGGGGTGTGTGGCATCACACTCCCGACCTGCCAACAGAGGAACAAAACACATCCAGAGGCCAGCAGGTAGAGCGGCCCGCTCCGGTGCTGGTGGCTCATTACACAACATAGAGGTCAATTATCCATTATCAATGAATGCAAAGACATTATTCCACCTTTATTTCCAATTTATTTTAGATCTTTTTAAATAAGAAATAAAATAAAATGCAAAATGTTGCAGGAATTGATTTTACTCGCCTCTTTTAGAACTATAATTGAATCTATATATTTTGTGTTAGGGTTTTTTTTTTATCTGTGAATTACATCAAAGTCAAAACAAGATGGACAAGTTTGACGACATGTGACTTCATACAAACTACTCGTGTCGTCTTTACACCACTAGGGGGCGTTGTGGCTCAGCTGATGTACAGTAGTGTATCTGAGACCTAAATGAACAAAATCCATAAAAAACATTGTACAGTGACATTTAGACTTTTTTTTTATTCATGTTAGGCAATATACAACAATTAAAAAAACCCTCAATTCAGAATAAACAACTTTAGATTCCTGAATGAATGGTCAACACCAAAATAATTTATTAAGAAAATAAACATACGTCTTCAAAAATATACAGTCATTATGCTTCATGAACACTGACTGAACTCTCAGTAAGTGAAATATTTGTCGAAAGACACATTCACATTTGTGGTGAATCATAACAACTTTACAAACATGATGAAATACTTCCAGGTATGAGATGAGAGGATGCGTCAAAATGCAATGTAATACTGTCACCATGGAGGAAATGTTGGGTCAACATGATATATAAAACCCAAACCGCTTTAGGAGTCTATGTTTTAAAACCTCCACCCAATGTTCAGACATGAACACTGCACATGAGTCTTACAATTCAAAAATACACATGGGAGACTTTAAAAATGTTCCTGTGAGGTTTAATTACTGCTGAACTGAAAGTCTGTGTTTAAGGTGCATCCATTTCTTGGACCAGCGAAGCTGATTTACAGGATTTTCCTCTTTCACTTAGCTGGGGTGTGGAGTCTCTGTTGCTTTTGAACTCTGATTAAAGAGAAAAAACAATTTTCAAGTATGACTGGAAATATTACGTCAGAGCTGCATCACCTAACTGTGGTGCTTTGATCTTGACAGCTGTAAAAAATATGCTATCTGCTAGGGTTGGATGATAAATGAATATATTGTTTATCAGCCAAACGAGTTGCTGTATATCAGCATATCGGACATCGTTAAAAACTCCAGTCTCGTGCACACTTAATACAGATGTGCGGGGGCGGTCTTGATTTAGGACGTAGAGCGTTTTTTTCACTGAATGCTGGGATGGCAGATTCCTCCGCAGTTCTTTCTGTCCACGTGTCGAAGCTTCCTTAGCCAAATCACTGAGCTCCCCTTTGTTGGTCAGCACCTTTCATGGTAGCTTACTGCCATTGGAGTGCATGTGTATGAGTGAATGACAGGCAAAATTGTGAAGTGCTATGCAAATATCTTCCATTTCTTAAAGCAATGTGAAAATATGCGAAAGTTCAAATGAATTGTCAGTTCTCATCATGGAGATAGATGAACTGGCAGCTAGAGGCTAACGGTGCTAACTCCACAAACAGCGCTAAACTTTGACATTAATGCAGACAGAGCTAACAGTGTTAAGTGGGGGGAACTGGAAGGGGGGCGCTTTCTCGACAACACGCTGCTGATATCAACTGTAAGCACCGTATGAGTGCAGCGTCCGGTGAGCGCTGAGGTGTAATTCCATGCATGGCGCAGTTGGGCTTCTGCATAGGAATACGTAAGTTATACAGCTGAGAAATCATAGCATCAAAGGAGAGGGCTGTGTGACGGCAAGGTAAAGTGGGGAAAACACTTGAAATATAGCGTCCACTCAGAAAGATTCTGTTTGGCTTTTTAGGTAACCTTTTTTTTTGAAAGGCCAAAGTACATTTTGATATCAACCCCGCTCCACAGCAGTGTACTTCTGAGCTCTGGGGTGCAAGTCCCATCTGTTTCTGCAAACAGGGAGTGCGCCGACTGCCAGGAACTGTGTGTAATACACTGGCAATAAATGAGTACCTCATACAGAAAATGAAAATCACAAATTATGGCAATAATAATCTGAATATTGCAGAGAACCTCTTAATTCTCTTAGGGTTTCTCTTCACAATCTTGTCAGCGTTATCATTAACAAATATATTATTTTCAGGGGTCACTATTTTCAGTTACATCTTTATTAAAAAAAATCTAGATTTTATTAACCTTTATGTTGATTTAACATAAGGACATAAACTCCATGTAAAAATCTGTAGAACTAAAACAAATAATCAATCAGTTGAAAGGAAAATAATGAACAGGCATTTAGATAATCTCTTCATTTTTTAAGTCATCACCTTAAAAAGATGTCCCTTTGAGTTCTTGATGGGCTTCAGGGTATTTTTCAGCGAAAATATATATATATGTTAAATTTATTTTATAAAACAATGAGCATTTATTCTGTTCTCCCGCAGGTCAGTATCTTTTTAACCTCACCTGTGAGTAGTTGAACAGAGACACCATGGGCTCTGGTTTCGTGTAGTCGGGTGGGTTGGCGTGGGGGTCGTAGCCGAGGCGAGCCAGCATGGGGGCGATTTCAGCCATGTCGCTTACCACATCAGAGGGAATGTGCCCGACCCACTTGGAGAGGGCCTCTGTGTTCACCGGCTTCATCACCTGGTCCGTGGAGCGCTCAACCCTGCACACACACACACAAGGTCAGTCTGTGTGTGTGTGTGTGTGTGTATGTGTGCAACCATAATGCAACAAGTTTTATATGGAAGCAAAAACGTTCCAAAACAAATGATTGTGATCAGCCATTGATAATTAACAAATGGAAGAAAACTGAAACCAGAAAGAAACAAAGTGGAATATAATACGAACTGTTGTAGTTTGTAAGTCATTGTTAAGTACTGTATGTATTCGCTGTGTTGTGATTAAAAACCCTAAATGTAGTTGTTTATGACAAAAAACTTTGTCAAAATTGTCCTTATAACACTTTTCCATTTAATTATAACACAGTAATTGCATAAATAGACAGGAAATACAACAATATAACAATGTGTTCAATTTTCACTTTGTTTGTTTTAACGTTAGCATTTTAAATCTTTCATACAATACCAGCCCGTCCACCCTAAATAAATACATGTTTCTGTGTACACCCATTCAGAGCTATAAACACATAATGTGATCATTTATGTTTCTGTGGACGTTATAAAACATTTGTGTGACTAATACTAAACTAATCGTTGCATAACTAAATAAAGGGCGCTAAGTGTCTCAGAATGTGGCCTAATTCCTTCAAATACACGCCAGGTTTGGTTTGTGCAGTGTGAAGCAGCCAGATTTCCACCACATCCCCCTGAGCTTCTGCCCTGCAAAGAGAGTCTCAACTTGAATCACGACAAACAAGTGGAGCAACACAAATTAAACATCTACCAAGGAAGACTGGAAGCTTTACTTAAACTCAAAAGGTTTGGCTGCTTTAGGAAAAACTCTGGCTGAACTCAGCGGACTCATATATTACTTGTGATGTTTGTGCTCAAATCTGTCTAAACTTTTCTGCATTTTAATTCAGTGAAAACAACAACACTACAATCACTTAAATAACTTGGTAACTTGCAGGTGCCGGGTCATGGCTACTATTGCACAAACTGAGGTGTGATATTCTCTGATATTTATAGGGTTTAATGAAACAAGGTTATGTTTACATTCTGTGATGACACATATACAACACAGGTTTCTCTGTCTGATTATGATGCATGTTTAAATTGACTGTTTTTAGACGCAATATGTAAAAATACTTTGTATATAATGTAAAATAAAGGGATTTAGTATTTAAATTTAACACAATGAAATACGTGGAACTGTGGCTACATTGTGTCAGATACGATTTATACAAAATAAGAATAAATACATTTTGTTACTCTGATAAAATTATTTTCTGATGGAGTTGTATTGCACAGTAATGATTTTAAATGTTACGTTTAAATGTTCATTTTTAAAAATTTAAATATGGGTGATTTTAGAATTTCTGGATGTTTAAATTCTTTGCCACAGCCCTATTAGAATGGTATAATGATTTGTCTTTTTGATGACAACTTGCCAATTGTAAATAAACAAATAAAGGGCAAACATCAGGTTTCAGTGTGATTTCCTGAATACCGGAGAAATCAAAGCAGCTGGAGGTTGGCATGCTCCCAGTTTGCAGAAACGTAAAGGGCGTGCACGCCATAGCTCAACATCACCATGCTATTCAGACAGCGTATGTTATATGTCGCACTAGAGGCAGGCGCTGTTGTGTTAAACGTCACACCCTTCACGTCTTTTGGTCTGGGGTTGCATGTTGCCAGCCTTGTTTGGTTCTGTATAAAAAAATCAAAGCCGGCATAATGACAGCTCTTTGTTGAGGCCATATCACAGGATCTCTGTGTAAAAAGTGCTGGAGAGAGAAGTGTGAGATTCCTTTTAGCAGCCTGTAAGAAATGACACCTTTCTTCCTTAAATATAACAACTCCTCAAAGCCAGCAAGGTGGGAATTCACAGGAGGAATTAAGCCAAATAAAACACACAGACAGATGAAGATCTCTGCAATTTTCTATCACTGAAATGCAACACTTATTGGACCTTAACATTAGAAAAACTTAAAAGCAACTTCCCAGAAAATACATAAAACCACAGCACATGAAATGGAAACTGCAGGGTTAGATGTCTCGAGAGTAAACTTGGTGTACACAAACACACACTTCAGACACTCACTTGGACAGCGATACACCACCAGCTTTCCCAATCAGCTCTTCATGGTGCAGCACTGACGGGTCCCACTGCAGCTCTAGGAAGTGAAGCAACTTCCTCATTTCCTCCTCTGCGTGGAGGACGAGCTGCTCGTAGCGGACGGGCAGACATCTGGACTCCCCAGCTGCCTGGCACTGGCTGAACATTGTCTCCACCGCACTGCTCCACTTGGTCAGACAGTCCCTGTAGCTGGTCAGGTCAAAGCCAGAAATGGTCACCTATGAGTGGAGGCAGAGAGATAAGATTGACACAGGACAGAGCAGAATGGAAAATGTATTGTGTCACAATGTGGCTCCAGTACAAACTTGTCAAGTGACTGTGAAGACGTTTGCCTGCCTGCAGCCTGATAAGAAGAGTACCCGGCATACCTTGCGTGATATCATGGAGTGCACAGTTGCCCGGCCATCTCGTAGCATGAGCACAAATTTGGCTTTAGGGAAGATGCGTGACAGATAAGAGAGAGACTTCAAGGCGAATGGATCCTTGTTGCAAAGGCGAGGTGCAGGCTCTCCGTGGCCAACTATCACCTGAAACACAATAAGTGGATATCACAACAAGGAATGCCTCAGCTGCTACATGCAAACCCTCTTAATACTCAGAATACCAATATTTTTCACACTGGTACTGAGACGCCAAATTTAAACATACATATGTGTCATTTATAATAACAAGCTCACTTATTCTCTTAAAGAGACACATGAATATTTTACCCAGTAGAGACTTATTATTACCAGTATGTTCTCATCCCAGGCTGTCAAATACAAACGCCTCACCCTTTAGTGTCTCTATGAGACGCCTGGTTTGACATCTGTATGTGACGCACAGCTGTCTCCTGTCCTGGGTGAAACTCGATGTAACTTGTGGTTTAACAGCACTTCAAGGTTAGGTTTAGAAAAACATCATGTTTTGGGTTAAATTACTACTTAATGTGACATAAATTTGTCACATAAGTGAGTTACACCATGCCACATTACAGCACTGACTTCTGGGTTCACAAGCAGTGTTGTTCTGAGAGAGAGCTTTTTTTTTTTTTTTTTTTTACACATCCACCACAGCTCCCACCCACCCCACACAGACTTTCTCGCCTGACGGCAGATGCTCTGGATGTCAAATATTGCCATAGATGTGTTTACATTGGAGTTGAAAACTCTGTGTGTGTCATATAGAAATCCAAGTGTGCCTTTGGGGTTGGTATCACACGCCGAGAGGCATGACAAAGCGTTGATATTTGATGAGCTGGGAACGAGAACCAGTTGTTATTACTACCACTGAGTAGCAAAAGCCTGTGAGTTCCTATACAGGTAGTAACTAGAGAACTGAATCACAACACAGTGCCTCTGCAATTTAAAAACAAACCAAAAACAGTTTGTTAATGTTGTTGACCATCAGTTCAGTTTGTTTTGGAACCAGTATTGATAAAACCTTAAATGATACCAAGCCCTCGTTACTACCTAGAATACCGATTCATTAATGTAAACAGCCTTGTTTCAATCATTTTTGACATGTATGTGTAATCTGTTTCCGTCATGTAATTTAGTGGTTGTTGCTCAAATAGCATCTTATTTTGCATTTTTGTATTAGACAGCTCTCAAAGCAAAACTTAAAATACATGTTGTTTAAAAATAAAACCTTAAATATTAGACATTCACATTAGTTGATCGACTGAATTTGCTGTTTTGCTTTTTTTTGTTTGAGTCATTTTTCAAGAAAAAATACCTACATGATTCACTGATTAATCAAGAAGGTAACCAGCAGATGAATCAATAACTAATTATTAATTGCAGCCCTAAGGGCATGTTCTGCTTGTGTTCCCCATGTATGTAAACACATCATCCTTAATCTGACACATGCCTTCCAGACCCAAAAAGTATTTGCAGATCAACAGATGGAGAGGCACTGAGGGGCTCACCTCTAACAGGAACGCTCGCACGGCTGAGTCCAACACCTGGTCAGTAACGCCGGCCTCGTCCAATCGTATCCTCTCCTTTACCGAGCGGCTCCAGGTGGCCCGCATGGCCAAGAGGCGAGGAATTACTCTGGTTTCTTCCCCACAACGCACAGCATTGTGGGCATCAAGCATGACGCGCATCAGCGTGGTACCGCTCCTGGGAAAGCCTCCAATAAAGATGAGGGGTGTGTCTTCAGGGAAGTGTTCAGTTAGGGATAAACTCTGATTGGCTGAGCCCAGGTTGAGCTCCATCCACCTGTACCGATGGCTTTTTGGAGGGCACTCTATCCCGCTCATGCCCAGGTAGAGCAGGGAGGCAGAGCAGAGGAGCACGCAGCCCAGCAGCAGACTCGATCTGGTGTTCCTCATGGTTCAGATTCAGGACATAAAATAAAAATCGGGGGCACCTGTGGAGACGGCTGGAGTCAGATGTTAATGTAGCTACTTGTTAAACTTCGGCAAAGGTCAGTTTAATACTTAGGTACGCACTGACAGCCTGTATGATGAGGATGACTGTGACAAACACAGCTGAGGTGATGCTGAGGAAGGCCTGGTGGAGACCAGGACGATGGAGTCTCCTCGAGAGACTCCTCACTCCTTTGCAGCTCCTCAGCCCTGGTGTCGGACAGCAGGATCCAGGCCTGCTGCGCTCCACAGCCGGCCACGTCTCTTATCCATCGTTCCTACCTAAAACATGACAACAACATAACTTAACATAACTTTATACTGCACCATCAAATATGGAATGCCTCTATTTCTCCAGGGCCGTAAATCATGCTTCAGTATAGGATGAGATTTTTTTCCAAGCATGATATCACAGCTTGCTGCTTAACACACAAAAAAATCATCATATTTTTAATTTCCAATAAATGAGTAACTCCAAACATTTCCCACTGGCCTGTATGAGTGAGCTATTATCAGCAAGCAGGGCGTAGTGGCGGCTGCTGTGTTATTTTGCCAAGAGCACTTGTACACACTTTCAGAGTTTCTGAAACGCATCCAGTTTTAGTTCTCAAAGCAGTTATTTTGCATCTCCTCTCTGGGGAGCCACTGACCGTTAAGCCATATCAAAGTTCACTGTGGCATGCAACGCAGATACACTCACAGGCAGTGTATCTGAATTTACTAATTACAGCCTCCTCGTGTTTTTATTCTCACTGACAGATTCTGCCACACTGAAACGGAAAGCAATTTGTTTGATATCAGATTACTATTTACCAAGCCAGCTGTCTTGCAACTTCCCTGTTTCTCTGCTGTAATGTGCCCATGGGCAGTTTCACCAGCGTAAGCGAGAATCTAATTCCTCTTATTAGCACACACTCAAACTAAAACACACACACATGCAAAACTGACTGTATGTTCAGCTGAACATACACAAATTCTAAATGACATTACTAATGTTTCTAAATAAAATACTGATATCACTGCAGTATTTGAATTACTTTTAGAGCAGCATTACAGCTCTGAAACTCAAATTCCCAACTCAAACAGCAGTGTCACTTCTTACAGACGCTGTGAGCAACTACGGGATATGTCTCCCTCTTTCAAGAGATATTTTGATTTCTGTCCTGTTCCGGCTGAACGTGCAGGGAGCCTAACATCTGGATGCCACGTGGGGAACTCTCCTCTCTCTTGGCTGGAGTAGCTGGCCTGTAAAATTCAGTTTACTGATCAAAGCAAAACGGAAAAAACAGCTGGAAATGAGGACATCCCAGCCTGGCTGGCATACTTAGGTGCTGCTTTAAGCCATGCTAAGTCCGGTGGTATCCACAAGCTTTACATGTAATGCATTTCCATGCAGAGATTAAGCCACTTGGAGTTTGCAGAGAATTAGGCCATTGGCTTAAGATGAGTCTTGCTGCTTTTTTCTCTAAACAGATTTAAAGAGCTGGTTCACCCAAATTACAAAAAAAGCATTAAATGGCGTTCAGTTAGCGCATTTACCTGTGCATTGTGTTTCAGAGCCGGTGGCAATAAATACTGCAGAGTCATTTTACCCGGGTGTGAATGCCGATTATAACCTTTCCCATTACATTCAAAAGCCAGATGTTAGCGGGTGTCAGCTGGTATTTTTGTTTTAAGGCAGTGAAAAATAGGCTATATTTAGTTCCCTGAACATATGACAAAGAAAACCAGCAAATATGAGAACATGAAAACAATGGGTATTTAGCATTTTTGCTGGAAAAAAATACTTAAATGATAAATTGATTATTATTTCCTGTTTATCAACTTATCGATTTCCAGTTTCAGCTCTATCTCACTTATGTTTGGTGTCAGCTGACCATGCAGATAGTTTTCAGATAGTTGTCTCAGAGATAGATGTCTGGAACATGCATAAACAAATGCAAACCGGTATGCTCGTCTAAACACAACTAGTGTTTTTTTTGTTTCGTTTGTTTTTCATAAAGCTGTTACTGCAAAGACACCTACTATAATAATTCTGTGGACTGAGCTTGAAAAGGTCACTGCGTTCGCTGATCAAGGACAAGCCAACAAACAAAGTCTAAAATAAACTGAAAACTGTGACTTGCAATTACAGTCAGTGGTTGGCGAGAAAGAAAGCATCACATTGACATCTTTGAGCAGAAGGGTGTCAGGAAACCCAAAGCCAGTGTCGCCTCCTCCTTTTCACAGGAGGAACACAGACTTCCTGCCAAAGGGAAAGTCTAACAGGGAGAACATCGCCTACATTTACCCTGAACTCAGGTTAACGCATTAATACATTACTGTCGAGAGCCCATCTATTCTTAGAGCTGTTTGCTTTAAACACTCCCATAGAATTTGTGACTCTTTAAAGTCCACTGGGTAGGATTTAGGGGGATACATAGGCAGAAACGGTATATAATATATTAACTTTAGTGTACAATCACCTGAAAATAAGACTTGTGTTTTCATTATACATACATAGGGAGCAGGTCCTTGTTCACAGAGTCCTCCATGCTGTGCTGCGATGTTTCTACAGTGGCACAGAATGGACAAACCAAACACTGGCTCTAGATAGAGCCATTTGCATTTTCTGGTTAGCAGCCCCTCTGAGATAAGAGTGTCCAAAAAATGATTTTTTCTTTTTCTTTTCTTTTCTTTTTTTTTTTTACATGAAACAGCTTTATTCAGTGTTTTTTTTTATTTGTTTCAATCACCTGATTCATTTGTTAAAGAGAGGATGAGACCTTTGCAGATAATTTGGTTCCCAGTACAAACCTCCTGAACGTCTGGATAGTAAGTTTAGAAAGAAAAAAAGGTAATTACACATTATCAGGTGCTGGGCAAGCAACCTGTTGAAGAAAGCCCTATTTGTAAACTGAAACTGCTTTATTCAAAATTTTTACAAATTTAAATCCATTAGTTTGGGAAAGGAGGAGACTTTAGTGGATAATTCGACTCCTGGTAAAAATCTCCTGAAAATTTGGACGAGAAATAAGGTGAGCACAAATGAAGTTATCGGAGAAAATAGGTGAGCACATGGTCATGTTGAGGTGTAGGAGAAACACTAATTTGTTATGTGAAACTGCTTTATTATGTGTTTTTACCGATGTTAATCACCTGATCTGTTTTCTTTGAAGAGGAAGAGACCACTGCAGGTATTCTGGCTCCCAGTAAAAACCTACTTAAAAATTAACACTGAAGGAATTGTAACCGGGAGAAGTTTCATCTTCTTGCAATCCACACCGCTCAATGTCACTAAATTCCCCTAAATCATACCAAGTGTTCTTTTAAGTAGCTTTATGTATATTTATTTTTATACCAACTTTTCTTCTTTACTTTATTCTATAGCAAAAAAGTGACAAGGTTAATGTTTAATTGCAGCTGCTTCATCAAGAATTGCTCCCTTTTTTCTGCCCTGGCCAGATATTGGAGCTGATATTTGGTGTAAGCATGAGAGTAACTTTTATTTTGTAAAACCTCAGGGAGGTGTTTTTATTCATTCATTTTTAATTTCAATTTTCACTTGACTTTACAAAAAAAAAAGTTGCCGGGAACTTGCTGTATATGATGTTGAAAGTTTCAGTTTTATTGAACATTTTCTGAAGGCATTTAAACAAAGTGTTGTGTATGAGATTGTTATATTCTAAAGTCTGACAGAGATTTTAATTTTTATTGTAAATGAATATCGGTTTCAAATACCGGTTATCGGTCTCACTAACTACTAATAATCTGTATTGTTATCGGCCCTGAAAAACCAATATCGCTCAACCTCTAAATTATTTACGCAATTGTTTTCTAATTTCATGTATTTCTATATGAGGCATTCTTGCTCTCAGTGCTGTTGTGACAGCTCCCTTTCAGTGACAAACAAGGTGAAATGTATCTTAAAAAGGTGCATATTTAACTGCAGCTGTAAGAACTGCTTTTTCTTTCTGAAGCGTTGCACAAGTATGCGTTGAACCAGGTGCATACTGGTGGAAATATCATAAACAGGTCAAAGCTATCATGGTAGTCAACGGTGGTGTGTGCAGTAATAGGATTATCCCACGGCTGCAAAGCAAAGGCCCAGCAGCCAGCCACCAACATCTGGCCTGACTGGATGATGCATCTTTTCTGCAAAAAAAACACCCGAGGCAGGAAGCCACCAGGTGAATGACCTGCTATCAGTCAAACACACCGTGACAGACCAGCGGCCACCTCCAGCTCACCACGGAGAGCATGTCAGTGTGTTATTATCTTTTTTATAGAATAAAAACACTCATTTAGCTGTCTATATACAGCTAACACGCGTCGTAAATATATCCGTTAAAAATGGTGTTCACTCACCAGCGTCTGTGAAACCGCCGAAATCCGCAGAAAAAAACATGAACCTTGATCCCCAAAAGCTGAAACCAGCACCTCCTCTGTCAACATCGGTGTCCTCTCTCGTGTGGTGAATCTATCGGCGGAGGTCACAATGCCATTTAGTGTTTTAAAGGACACATAATTACACAACGTTTCGCCGCTGGTTCCTGGTGTAACTTTGCACCGTGAGAGAAGTCGGGCTGTATCTACCGTTGAGAGGGGAAAAAACCCACTGAGCACGAGCTCAGCCAGGCTCAGAGAGCTGGGCTCTGATTGGTCGGTGAACGTTCTGAATACTAAAGCACATCTGCTACGGCGATTCCTATTGGCGGATGTGTTAAAGGACAATTCCACCGCTGTAACAAACGCAGCGTTTTCTATCTGTCTTTTTCACACTCGAGGCTAAAATTACTTTACTCCATCGATTCGTGTGCTCTCAGTAAAAGCCCACGGGGGAAATCTAATCATAGTGTGGGATTTAGCTGAGGTTAAACCCGCCTCATTTCATTTACCCGCGTTTTCATTAGTAAAAACAGATTTGGGTAACTCTTTTAGTATGATATGGATCTTCATGATACACTGTGGCCTCTGTGAAGGACCAGATGTGTCTAAATTACATTTGTAAGCCTGTGAAAAAGCAGTAAATAAACCATAACACTGAAATTCATGAATTAGTAATGACACACATCCATAACCGATGAATTATGAAATAGGACAAGCCCAATAAAAGGTATGCCATTAAATCAGTTTTAATAAAAATAAATAATGTTCTTCTTGTCTTGACTGCAGGTCATTTATTTATTTGTTTATTAACTGGCAAACAGAATGTAAAAAAAGAAGACAGAAAAACAAAATACACACAATGCTAGACATTCATCAACATACAAGTGAGTCCTGCTTTTTCTAACTCCCAGTCCTAACAAAATTGAAATCAAAATTGAAACCAGCTGCTCACCAATGCCCCTGTCAAACCATATTTGTCCCAAACATAGTTCATCTCTCACATTTTCTGTACTGCCATTTCACAGGGACAAATCGCTTTGCACTTTTGTCCCCTGTATGAATCACTGTATTGTTTTTTTTTCTGTTCTTTCCTTTTTATTTTGTTCCTCATTTCCACTCATTTCCATTGTCTGTTACCTGCCAGTGGACTATGGATGTAAAATAGCAGTCCTGCTAACTCTGGCCTATTTGCATTAGTATTTTATACTGATGTTCATTAATATGCTATGTCCCTTATAAATAAATAAACAAACAAAAACAATATGTAGGCCTAACTTTAGGTCAACAAGGAGAAGAAAAAAGAACAATAACCATCAGATAATTCCAGAAATTATAAGTAAATTTTAAAATTTACTGAATTATTTTCTTCTTGTTTTCTGTTTTCTTTGCTATTAAAATGGATGGACATTTTCAAGTCAGCACTAAGTAGACACGCATCCCTATTGCTGCATGAAGAACATACACAGTGTGATTTAAAAAAAAAGAAAGAAAGAAAGAAAACTCATGACCAGATTAACCCACTGGGGATATCCGAGTGTACAAGATGAGCTGATTGGCCCCTATTAACCCCTGTTCATCCCACTTTCTGTGCAATATGTAGCCTTCAGTTTGTCTATGCTACAATACTACCTGGCCCCAGGTTTGCAGGATTGCAAAACACATTTAGACACCCAGAGACTGAAGTCATAAGACAAAAAACACTTTAAAGTGACAGTTCACCTAAAAATAAAAAACATTTTACCTCTTACCTATAGTTCTATTTAGCCTATCAATCTAGATTGTTTTTATTTGAGTTGCTGAGTGTTGGAGATATCGACTGTAAAGATGTCTGCCTTCTCTCCAATATAATGTAACTATTTAACCTAATTATTTATTTTGTGGTGAATTGTACCTTTTAAGCCTTCACTCTAAGTAGGCACTGGTCACATGCTTATTCAGTTACCACAGCACAAAGAGGCATCCTAAAAGTTGCTTGGCCTTAGTCTAACCTGGAGCTGAAAAACACAAAATGTTCAGTTTATAAAATATATAAAATTAACCACTTCCCTTTTTAACTTTTCATCACGAAAAATGGTTCATCCATTCAGTATACAAAGATTGGGGACAGTATCTGGACACAATTAAGGTCACATAAGAAGGTTGAGAATAATTTAGCACCTTGTGCAAGGTAGGTAAAATATCTTTAGGACATCCCACTTAATAATCTCTATAATTTTCAGATTGGAAGGTGCTGAACATTTTCTTTGTAATCAGGCATCAAAGATGTGTCCCTCGTGTTTTCACTTCCAAGCTCAATTCATGGCCGGGGTTATTTGGGTCTCCTGCATGTGCTGGTATAAAATTAATATCGGTGACTTTCACTTTGCCTGAGTATCTTGTGTTAGAAGTGTTAAGTAAGCACAGGATGTTGATGCGCTACATTAACAGGAAGCTCAAAACAGAAAGATACAAGAGTCTAACCAGCACATCCTTCCTCTATTACATCACAACGCCCCAGCACAGATGAGCAGATCCAGGGCCTGTGGTTGAAGAGTTTGTCAGTTTACATTAGAGTAAAGTTTTGTCTGTAATCTGTGAGTTATAGCATCCTGTTTGTGTGACTGATCATGTGTGCTGAACGAAATATACAATATAATGGCTGGACCACAGCGTGCAAGGCCAGCCCTATAAAAGGGAAACTCTGTGAGTGAGCGAGTGATGAAGTTGTACCATTGGTTAGTGAGACTGATGGTGTGAGTTTGCTGTTTCCCCATTGGCTGTGCTTCTTTCAAAACTGATAGGTGTGGACACCATGGACACACTGATGGCTGATGATCCTGTATTACTGTAAAGTTATTCCTCATTCTCTGTAAACAGTGTAACGTGGTAGCAGATATAGGTATACTGAGGCTACTTAGAAGCTACATTCTGATTAAAAGATTAACAGACTCAGGAACAAAAGTATTTCTCAACCTGTTCAGTCGAACTTCTGGGACTCTAAATCTCCTGTGTGATGGCAAAAGCTAATATTCTTCACATAACGTGTCAGACGGATTGGACGTAATATTATCAGCCAGAGACAACATTCTTTTAGTATTCGCAATGTGGACACTTGACCCAAGCACCTTGTCCATAATCTTTGAGCAGATATGCAGCAGTCTAGCCAATCTAGCTGTAAACTGAACAGAGAGAGAACCATCAATGATTCAACACTACATAACGCTCTGTATGGCTCTGACTGGAAAAAGGTATATCATCTCTGTGTACATGAAAGGTTTACTGTGGAAGATTACTGTAACACTCTCGTTTAGCAGCAAAATTTCATCACTTTTCCAACACTTTCAATGATTTTTACTGATAACATTTCCAGGCCTGGAGACTGTGATTGTGAAATTCTATTACTCTTCTAGGTTTTCCGTGACTGTGGGAATCCTACACCTTGCTCTGCCCGCTGCCCTTGTTACCTGGCCCAGGATAAGCGGAGGAAAATGGATTGATAACAATTTACTACAATTAGAGATTAAAGCTAGAGACTAAAACCTCAGACAATCACCCAAAAAGACTACATTTACAGAAAATCAAATGACTAATGTTCTTTTCTACCTTTGTGCTGCATTCACAGACCTACAGGATGAGGCAGATATTCTGAAGGTGACACCGCCATCGCCTGACTGTGAAATGGGTTTCAGATTATGGTCTTTATTTAGCACCAGTTCCACACAGTCTGTCATGTTGCACCACATGTCAGTAAGAGTTACCTATTTTATGTGTCCTTACATGCTCATCAACCCTCAGACAAACCCTGCTGACTTTTCCTCAATGCAGATGTTGCGGTGTTAACTTCCCTGTCTGCCGACCAGGTCATTCAACGTCACAAAAAGCTGCAAACACTTTTCAGCTGTTATTATTTATGCAGCAACAGAGGGAAAAGATTAGCATGTTTCAAAAAACACCGCATGAATGTGAACAACCATCATGTCTTGGTGCATACTGTCTAGTCTCTTTGTTATTACATCGCCATTTTAATAATACTGTCTGGCCTTATGTTAGTCCCGTACCAAAGTTTAAATGCGTGACTGACTTATATTACAGCTTGGGAAATGATACAGCAGCAAAAACCCTTATTTATACATGCCACGGTAGAAACTGACAACTGAGTCAGAAACCAAAAATACACCAGGTTAATAGCAGACTTCGCATAAACATGAACTGATTTGAAAAACAAATTAGACCAGTCTGATGCAAAACATGATGCATGTGACTCACAGTCAAAAGAGCCCTGTGCTTATGAAAGCACACACATGTTTGATTTGTATTTAAACATGTAAATGAAAATAAAAACAACATTCCTACATTTATTAAATTATTCACTTTAATATGAATAATTATGTAAGTCATTTCAAAGGTAACGAGCCAGGCAGCCATTGTGCGTCCCTTCTCTCAGCATGGTTTTCAGTTCAAACTGTGATGCTAAATGGCTCACGAAAAAGCCGGTTTGAATCACAGAAAAAAAAAGCAAATAGTCCAGTTCTCCACCTGTGGGCGGTTTCTGTGTCATGACTGTTCAGCGGCTTCATCCATCTCAGCCTCTGCTGGAGCTGCGTTCTCCTGCTCCGGGTCACCAGGTAGGACGTCTGCGACCGTCTGAATGAGCTCCTCGATCTGCTCCTCTGATAACCGCTCCTCACTCTCCTCCACCATCTGTAAACAAACAGAAAATTTAACCTCTGTTATTACAAATGGCTTAAACACCAGCTGTCTGTTTTTTAAAAAGTTGTTCTGATGCACTTCTTTGCCTAATTTCATTCATAAGATGCCATACACATGAACCTCACTTGCCTCAACCCTGTTAGATCAGTTTATCTGCAGTTTTCAAAACAATCTCACCTAAAACTCCATCAACAACACGTACTGTATGTTCTTCAGCAGATGAAGTTTAACAGCTGGCATGAAATTGTAGATGTTCTGATTTTCTAAGTGGACGAGAAGTCCTTGAAGGGGACGTGTTATGCACATTTCTGGGTTTATATTTTCATTTTGGGGGTCTACTAGAAATTGTTTATATGCTTTAGTGTTAAAAAAACACATTATTCATCTCAGCTTTGTTTAACATGTATGTTCGACAACATGATGCAAATCACAAAAAAAAAAAATTCTGGCCCATTTAGAGATTTATAAATATAATGCATGAGAACTGGCAAACTGAGCCAATGGTTTTGTCAACAGCTGTTTCCAAGATAAAAAAAAATGTGTTGAACCTCAAATGATCTGCACATTATTTATAACTTAACCATTTTGTATGCTATTGTTTTTTACTCACTAACAGCATAAGCGTATGATATAATTCAAGAGGTAATAGCGAGAGGACCTAAAGTTATGAACTTCTCAGGAATAATGAACTGTCAGAAAACAACATAGAGCATGTTTGTGTTTACCAACCTGACCGGTGTGAGATCACTGTCTCGCTGTGGAAATATGCTTTGCAGCTCATTGAGTCCTGACTGCTGCAGGGCCATTTTACTTTTGCATGTGCACCACTACAGTGTATTGATGTTCCTGGTAATGGACTGAATTAACTGATCCCCCCCCCAAATACTCTGTGGCCTGGGTGTGTTCTACGGTGAGCTGCATCTGGATGAGAGCATAAGTGACACAGATTCGGACATTTCAAAAGTCGCACCAGTGAGTGGTTTTGACAGTGATGTCCCCTCTATAATGGAACCAATGGAGTCATGCACAGCGCAGAAATGGCTCCACGCCATTTGTGCTTTGGAACAGTGAGACACATTCAGTTAGTCAAAAATACAACTTGGCCTATGAATTGTAAATGCAGAGTCTCTGAGGACAAGGCTGAAATTATTCCACATCTTTCCTACTGTCACAAGTAACATTACACACAAAAAAGAAAAGAAAAGAAAAAAACTAGCAATTTGAAATTCTTATTCTCAACACTATCCAGTCTTGTCTGGGGCACTCAGCCACATGCCCGTTCAACCTACTGAGGACTCAAAAACAGGTCACGAACAGTTAGTTTTATTTTTATGTTATTTATTTACCAGCTGTAATTAAAAAAAAAAACATAAGTCAAACAGGAGTAAACGGTGCATTTGTTTAGGGACTATTTTCACCTGCGGATGAATGCACATTTGCTGCTGTTAGTGTTTCCAGCAGCAGGTCGTGTATGTGGGACTGACGTCAAGTAAACTGCAGAGCACCTGTTCATTGTAATGAAGGAACAGGTCAACCGGTGCTAAATTGAGGCTCACTGATGTGTTTTTATTGTTTTAAACAGACAGTGCTTGTTAGAAGGATCGTCTCATCCTCGTTTTTTTTTTTACTTTTTTGGGATATATAGACAAAAAGAAAAAAACCTCACCAAACATACTTCAAGCAAGTCTTTAAATATGACACCTTGGCTAGTCGCTACCACAATAAATGTGTGAACGGATCATGGAAATGTAAACCAGCAGTAAATAATAGACAACATAGTGACGAAAAATGCTCACCAGCTGAATTTCCACTGCTGTCTGTGGCCGGTGGTTCAGTAGCTGCAGTTTTTCTGCCCTGACGGGGGATAAAACATCAATGAGTATGTTGTGTAAAAAGCAGTACATGTAGACCAGAGGTGTCCAAACTTTTTTAAATGGAGGCCAAATTAAATATAATGTGTTTCTCACGTCATATAGCTTATTTTAAAAAGACAACAACGCACAAACAAACAATAGAAATGCAACAGTTTCATCTTTCACTGAAAATGTATTCAATTTTACACCATTCCTGACAGCAGCGTTCCTCTCTGTCCTCTTTACACTTCTTTTCTGTGACCATGTCTGCATCATGGCAGGAAATGTCTGCCGTTAGGTAGCCATTCAGTTAGCTAATTTACTCTGTTTATGAAAACACATCAGTTCCTGCCTGCGTGTCTACGAGCTGTGTTACAGTCCTTCCGTTGTGGGGAAAAAATGCAAAGTGTTCATGCTTGATTAACAAACACTGTGAGGCATGCCAGGGTAAATTCTGAAAGTCAAGCCAAGGGCCGCTTGAAATTGGTCTGAGGGCCACGATTGGCCCCAGGGCCAGACCTTGGTCATGTCTGATGTAGACCGTGTATGTGTTTATCTAAAGAAAATAATGTTGCAATCTGTGTAATCTTTGAATTCAAAGTTGTGAGCACAGCTACAATTTTATGAGGTTTCACCGACTTTGTGAGTTTGTGAGGCATCATGGTGGTGAGGAAGTCTTTGACGATCTCTGGACTCTGCCTGCTGCACGGCGTCTTCGACAGGTACTTCAGCGTCTGGGAGGAAATGCAGAGGACACTGTCACCACGGGCACACAGCAGGTTGGCGTCAGTGAGGAGAAAAGAGGACGAATGCCGACCTCATACATGATGGTGTTGAGATTCTGCTGCCCGGTGCTGCTTTTGTTCTTCCCGATGTCCTTCCTCTGTTCCTTCAGGTCTGTCAAGAGTTTGAACACCTGAGAAACACACAGAAATTAAACTATTAACCATTAAATTATGTTCATCTGTTGACTGGACACTACAAAAAGATTTCATGTAAAACAATAAGACATGGCACATTACCTCATAGTTACTGAGCATAGCAGCATTAGCATTTTTCCTGAAAAGAAGAAAAAAAAAGGTTCAAACATAGTTTAATTCTTGACCTTTGCAAACTGTTTGTAACCAAATAATCTAAAATCAAAGACCACACTTTTTCCTCATTTTTGGAGTTTTTAACCAGGTCTCGTAGTCTTCACTTCCAGTCACTGAGTGAAAACTGAGAAATGTGACTGAAAGTTATGAGTGACTGACTGATGGTGACGATTTGAGATACTTTGCTTATGTTAACAGAAAAAAGTGATTATGATAAACAGGAAGTTGTGATTTAGACGTGCACAAATAAAGAAGGTTGGGTGTACTTAAAAATGTATGTGCTGCTTTGATTTATATATACATATATACACTATATATATATATATATATATATATATATATATATATATATATATATATATATATACATATATACATATATAAAACAGTTGTCGATCTATTTTAAACTGAAAATTTGTAAACAAATCAAAATGCTTTACTGTGTTGGAATTGTTTTTCTATTGCATACAATTTCTGATTTTCCAATGGCAAAAAGTGGCATTCAACCAAGAGTAAAGCTACAAAAACACAAAAATTTATTTTCTAAGTCACTTATTGCTACAATGACATGAAAAACTTTTTAAAAAATTAGCTCCCCCAAAGTCTGGCTCGACATCACTTTTCTTGTGTTGTGTTCAAGTGCCTTTCACAAGCTATTTGAGCGTTTGAAACCTGAGCAAATCTCTTTAAAAACATGGAAAAGGGCAAAAACCAATTTGGCATGAATGTTCCACAAATTGCAAGAAATTAATAAAAGGTGACGAAGAAAATTAGTTTTTTTTTAAAGAAGAGAGAATTATTAGTTAATTATAAAAAGGTAGTGAATTATTTATTTTTTTTAAATGAAAAATGTCCTTTAAATAATGTCCTAAAAATGGTCTATATATACTATATTTGTAATCATCATAAAAATACACATATATTAATTGATTTTCTGCAATTTCTGAGGTTATTTTCTTGTTCGTTTTTTACTTTTCATTTTTTTTTTGGGCTTAATTTCAGGTCATTTGTAAGTAACTTTTTAGTTCTTGTTATTTTCACACCATATTTTGGTAAGTTTCTCATTGCATTGTCATGTTTTTTAAAGAAATCAAACCTATCTGCTCAAGTTTCAAAGGGTTAAATGTCTTTTTTACTAAAATAAAAACACAAATCCACCGACACAAAGCTTTTTTGGATCCGTGTGTAGGTTAATGCTGAAGCTGGCCAATTACCCTCAAAGTGTCTCACATTATTAGTTAAAAAACAACAACAATTCAGCACAATGCATTGTTTGTCGATCGCGATAAACAGAGACCAGAGCTTTACAGCCGGTGTGTGTCTACACGCTGCTCACCACAGCGCGATCAATACAGAAACCGGAAACTTCGACAAACACGTGACTGATGTAAATCACGATATTCAGCTACAGGAATAAACATTATACACATGCTGTTTAACAAAATCACGACAGAAAAACTGTGAATGTAAAAACATATTTTAAATTCTTACACTTCCATCTCGACAGGCACTTCGCGTTGGTCCTCTTCAAAAGTGTCCGTGAAGAAAATGTAATCAAGGTCGAACGTTCCGCCCTGTATCATACCGGCTTCAGTGTTACAACCCCATTTTTTTTATTTATTACCCGAGAATAATAGAGTATTATTTTAAAAAATCTACTTGCCCTCTCGCTTTTTCATTTTTGTGTGGTTTTTGATGCCTTCTCCTTGTTCCATGCAGGCTACTGTGATTTTAAAAAAGTTATGAGGACTTTAATGAAGACATCATGACCACACTGGGCAAGCTGATGGGGATCACAAAGACAAATAAAGCAATAAGCTGTTAAAATATATGTCCATTTATGTTGTCACTGCAGATAAGTGCAGACCACATGCAGACTGAGTGGATCCTGTCCATCTAATGCAAATCAAAATAGTTGGATAATGAATCTATGAAGCCCTAAACCAAATAAAGAAATCTTGTATGTAGGTTGAAATTAATTCACATATTAAACAGCATTCAGATGTAAAAATACATTCAATGATACTATACATAAAATGAAGACATCATGTCCAGTTAGTGCCACTATTTTCCATTCATCTTAATATCGGCATGTCACAGAGATTCAAGGAGACAAATCCTTAAGTCAGTTATTGTCAGAATTTGACCTCTCATTTATAGTTCATAGAAGAGCAAAGGTTCATAACTTATGCAGTCCACATATATAGGAAATCACTTTTTTGAATATAAAAAAAAATCCCTTAATATTATTTATGTTACGGCCACACACACACACACACACACACACAAGGCTCAGAGAGCTGCCGAGCACATAAAAGAACACCACACGGATCCACGGAACAAAACAGCCAGTTTATTTAGCAAACACTTTAACCAACAAGTAATCAAAAGCCAAAAGAGGAAGTTGGAGACCCCGCCAAAACAAACAAAAGATGGGGAATCGTTGGCCAGCCACGCAATGGGCCGTCGGACCCAACTCATCCCCCTAATCAAAAAAACACTATAAAACAAAGACCGAAAACATGGGCTGCCGGTGACCTCCAATCCCAAACTAGGAGCATAAACAGAATAAAAAAAGCCACCATGCAACAATCTATTTGTTATGTATGACTTTTTCTAACAATAACATTTAATCATGTTATTTTTATTTATATATTTTAAAAATTCTATATTGTTATTTTCAAAAAACATTTGCAAGACAGTGGTATCAATACAATCACAGAATATTATATTATCCAATATTTTTATTTTTTGATATCAATATTTGACTCAAAAAAAAAAAACCTCAGACATTTATTAAACCAACTATCAAGGATTTTAAAGCTATTGAACAAAAAGTATGGTTTTTGTATTTGGTGTTCTGCATAATTTCAAGCCAAGTGACATGACAGACTTTGTTGATCATGTCTGAAATGACCACCTGTGTACGCTCAATCAATCTCCATTGGGACAGGTGCCTCTGTTTGAGAGAAGAATTCAAAGAACGTCTTCAAACTCTCGTCACTTGTGGACGGTAAATTGTTGACTGCATTCTTAAATGCAGTGAGATTTCTGCTCTCAACCAGTTTCTTTAAACTGCTCATCGTGTTTGGGTGTCGCGCATAATCGCAAGCCAAGTACTCCTTCAACACATCAAACCTTCCTTTTTCCACCATTTGGACAATGATGTGTTCGATAATTAAGGACAAAGGGTGGCCATACTCTATGACACTCTGCATTTCTCCCCTAACATTGCGGTAAGCATATCCGCCCGAATGCACTGCGATAACGTTGCAGTGCTCATCAAACACAGGAGAGAGCCGGATGAGCCAAAATAAAAACATGACTTGTAGGTCAGAGCCTGTCGGTTAAGATTGACATCTTTTGCCACGTCCTCAAAGAACTGGTTAGTCACCAACTGAATATGCCCTCGATTCTCACTGTAACGGTTGTCTTCCGGTAAAACGCCCGCTGGATTTTCATAGTAATGCCTCTCCACGACATAAATGCGGTTTTCAATTGACACTATTGGGCACTCATCTATCTTTTTCACACCGCCGTCAGGATGCCCGATTATATAAATTAAACCACTTTGTGGGAGAAATCCGTAGTGCTTTAAGAGAGCTCCAGGTAATTTCTGATCAGCAGCGAGTCTCAACAGAGCCCAGTCACACTCGTGCCCTGACGCATCAGGACCGAATTCAAAGCCAGCAACCTCCTTCACTACTGCTCCTGACTGCATCTGGTTTAGACTTTTGAAAGAAAAATCGACAGTGACCGTCTCATTAAGCTGTCCTGTACTCTCATTATAGATGTTCTGAACCACATGAGCGTTTGTGAGGACATACCTGCCAAACAGGAGAAACCCACTCCCTGCTGGTTTGTCATTTACTCTCACCTGACACACAGAATCACTGAGAGCCATCAGCTTATTTGTTTTCACCTCCCTGTTCTTTCCAAACTCCACATGGGAAATATTCTGATTACAAGAAAGCTTAGATTGTTGTGGTTTATTACTTTTCATGAAATCTGGGAAAAATTGAGAAAATAGCTGATGCATTATCTCTTCTGAATTTGGTATCTCACACTTCACACAGAAAAAAGTCTGGATACAAGAAAGCTTAGATTCTTGTGGTTCTTTACTTATTATCAAATCTTTAAACTGAGAAGACAGCTGATGCATCATCTCTTTGAAATTTGGTATCTCATGTGATTTTTTATCCAAAACCATATTACCATCTAGCTTTGGTGGTATGTTGTCATTCACTGACTCAGTTATGGTAGACCACTTTGAAGGATCTGGGTTTTCATCACAGTCAGACTTATTGAGCAGTATGATCTTGAAATATTTACCATCAAGATTGTTAACGAGGCTGTGCATTGAAGTAATTGCTTCAATATTCTTGTTTAAAAGTGCACAGATCTTTGTAAATACAACATCCTGGAAACGACCATTTCTTTTCAGAGCGTGCTTCACTTTCTCATCTTTGTAGGCAAAAACAGTAATTTCATCAAAGACTGTGTTTAGTGTGGGGCTTTTTCATATATATGAAAAAGTAGATATGCACTATATTCATCCCTCCACTTGTCCATACATTAAAAACCACAAGCTCACCAGATGGACCCTTTCTTTGACGATGAGCAGAATATCTAGCTGGTTGCTTTGTCTTGTCTGCAGCTTTAATATACCTGATAGCCAGTGGGGTTTTTTTAACCAGGCTACATATAAAGTGTTTACTGATAGGTTTTCTGTCTCTTACAATTAAAAGCTCTTTGTCTACTTTCTTTTCTTCAATCTTTCTAAACTCTGAACTTTTCTTCAGCGAGTCCTCAACAGTTTCTCCTCTGTTGCGTTCTGTTTTGCCTTTCCACTTCCAGCGGAGAGAATAGGTCTGATATGGCTTCTCTTTCTGGGGATGAAACAAAATTAAGTCTCACTTAATTTAATCAAAGATTAAATAAACAAAGAAATTAAGAAATTCTCCATTAAAATAATACCAATCTCAAACCATCCAGCCATTAGCTATACCTTTTTATCCGGAGCGTCACAGGGGACTGAAGCTGACCTCTGCTGACTTTCGGTGAGAGGCGGGTTACACCCTGGAGCGGTCGCCTGTTTATCACAGGGCTGACACACAGAGACAGACGACACTTAATGCTTGTTATGGTATCAGAAGCATGGCTTAAGTGATCAATTTTGATCATGATATCTTAATTTAAGAATAAAACCATTTAACAAAAAAAATAAGAAGTTGTGCCCTAAAAGTTCAATTATATGAAAAAAGATTTTTCTTTTGCCAACACACATATAAAATAAATTATGACAAACCTCTGCAGCAGGGTGTAAGTTAGGCACCTGGCTATTTTCCCCAGTCTGGTTATCATTTTCTTCCTTGAGATAAAAGACAGAAATGTTATTAATGGAAATGTATTACAGAATGCATGCTTAAGACATTTGACATGTCATTTTAAACATATTTCCTAGATGATAGATACAGATGATACAAATACTGACAGAATCATCAAAGCCATGTAAATCAGTAAACACAGAAGAGAATTTGTACCTTGATAGCTTTGTCCATTGGTCCACTATTTTTGGTCTTCAAGGGTTGGTTCATAGGTTGATTTTTACAGCTGAGGCTGAAAAGAGGGTGATGAAGTATTTTACCTTCAGGAAAAGACAAAGAATTATGATTAATTTACACATGCCACACATATGGGATTAATATCTAATGTATTTATATCAATATGACATTTATTGTGACTAATCCAATGAAAAACACAAAAATAAAAAACAACAAATGTGAGGCAGCTATTGCTCTTTTCATGCAAGGGTGGCACACCCAGAAACAGGTTGGTGCACTTCTTTTTCCCAGAATATGAAGCTCCACCTCACTTTAATGACGCAAAACAAAACTTGCACAATCAAATGTAAGCAAATGGTAACCATTATAAAAATGAGTAAGGTGTAAAATAATCAAAACAAATAAAATTACCAGTCCTTACACAACAAAACAGAAAAAAGTTGATTTTATGCAACTTTAAATTGAAATGAAAACCGGCACCTTTCTATTACTAGCAAAAACTCATTTCCAAGCAATCAGTACCGCAGTTAAAACTTTTTGTTCTAAGGTCATTTCTCTGTTTTGACCTGCCACGGGATAACAGATTAAAATTATTTTACAGCTATACAGTTTGGTATGGTACACCAAATAGTGACATTATTCAACACATGGTCCCTTTTTAAATAAATTAAATTTTAATTTAACATATAAACATATTACTCTGATTTTGATTACAATATCCAGTAGATACTTTACTGTTGTTACCCTGTTTTAATGTTTAATTTTCATATCAGACTACAGTCTCCTTCAACACCATAAAAAGTGTCGGCCTACATACTTATTCTAGATCATTCTGTTAAAGATGACAAAGCATTCTGCTGTGTCATCCTTAGCGGATACAGTTTACAGCTTTTTTTAGTTTAAAGTTATCTGAAACCTATGATTGAAAATCAATTTGACGATTTCAAAATATATTGAGCTTGAACTTACCAAATCCTGTGATTTTGTCAAGTTTATAGAAAGCCTATGCGTGAACTTCACAAAAGTTTGTCTCTATGGTAGCGACTCTTTCGGTGGTTTGAGTGTCTCTTCACCTTGCATGGCAGGGGGAGTGCCTTTGGGATGATATTTATCTGATGGCGAACGCGGAAGTAGCCTCGCCTTGATTGTTTTATTTAACTCTATTGAGCAGATTGCATGTTACTATTATTTTGACAATAACAATAATCATTGTGCAAAATTTAAAAATATACGTCAGTGGATTTTGGTTGAATAAATGATCAAAGACAGACAGAAAGAAATAAAAACTAAAAACGGAACTACTGTAAAGGTACATTGAAGGCACATCTATAAAAGTACAGCCTATTTCAGAGTCACGGCAGATACGCAGAGTGCACAAAACTAGTGTCTTCTTATTCAGTCCAAAATCCAGGGATTATTCTAAGAGATCAGTTCCTCCTCAATAACTTTAATCACATTTCAGTTACATACTTAACAGATGACACATGCCAGCACAATTTTATGGCCTTTTAATTGGTGCACAATTTAATGATGTTTATGTCATTTCTAAAATTTTTGTAACCTTCCACCCCAAAAAAAAAAAAAAAAAAATAGTAATAATAATAGTGATGATGGACGTTTGGTTTGTAAATTTACACTTTTGTATTTAAATTGTGACCAGAATAATCAATAGATGTGTGATAAATGCCCTTCCCTCCAATTTCCTGTTTAGGGCAAAATACACTAATAAAGCATGCTCATAAAATAATGTATTTTTGTATTCAGTTTCAATAATAAATGTGGAAAATCTTTCCATTATTCTCCAGGGTACCGACAATTACAGAAAAGATGGAAAACAGTTTCTGGACGAGCTGAGTAAAAGGAACAATTAGCCTAATATCTATATTATCATTGAATTTCTCCAGAAAATGCTTTGCGGGTGTAATTCTTAAGGCAACATCTATAATTTTATTAGAAATAAAGTATTTATGGGGCTATGACCAAACTTTTGTCCCAGGAATATTCTTAGCAAAGTTTCTCCAATATGTAGTGGCTTAAAGCTTTGTGAAAACTTTACTCTGTAACACAGTGAATAGCTTAAAGAAAAATAAAATAGGATGGAGAGAAACTGATTTTCCCACAAGTATCAACAATATTAACCAAAATATCACAATTATTCATGCATTATTGCTTGCCAGGAGTCCTCCAATTTAATTTTAAAAAAATGAATAAAAATCCACATGGAGGAGTTAGTTTTTTCAAGGACTGCTTTAACCAATTTATTTTATATTTATTTTATATATTAACACATTATTCAAGTAATAATGTAGGAAGAAATAAGGAAAGAAGGAAAGAAGGAAGAGAAGTCCAAAAAGTCAAGACCGCAATTTTTGCAAGAATTCATAACTAACTACATTTTTTTCTAATGTAGTGAATATGATTTTTTTTTAATGCCACATAAAGAAATCTTGTATTTAGGATGAAATTCCTTCACACATCAAAGAACATTCAGATGTAACAATACATTTAATGATGCTACTAAAAATGATCACATTATGTCCAGTTAGTGCCACTATTTTCCATTTATCTCAACATCAGCATCACAGACATTTAATGTGACGAAGTTAGTCAAACTCAGAATATGACTTCTCATATTTATATTTATGGTTCAAATAAGAGCACAGGGTAATAAAACACATACTCCAAATATAAAAGACATCACTTTATTCAATATTTAAAAAAAATCATAATTGTCTTTATGTTATTAATGATTTTTTTCTTACAATAATATGATTTAACCAGGTACGATTAATTTAAAACTCTTTTAAACTCTTTAAAACTCTCATTTTCATCAAACATTTTTATCAATACAAAAGATGAATATTGTAATATCCAATACTGTACAACAAAATCCTAATAACATAAACACAAAAGATAAAAAAGTATAAAAGATATTGGCGACTGATATCATAATTGGGTTTCAAAAAAAATCTTATACCAAAAACATTTTAAAAACAGAAAAAACACAAATACTGAAAAAGAGATGCACTGAACCAACTGTCAGTGATTTGACAGCTGCTGAACAAAAAATATGCAAAAACTGGCATTCACAGATACTAGCGTGACTAAAAATGGTTACAGAGAAACCACTTAACTTTATTTTAAAACAGATTATGGTTACTTAAAACAAAGTTTTGTATGATATATTTCACCCAATCCCTGCTTGAATGATCACGACCGTGCTTTGAAACATAAGTTGTCCCTTCTTTCCTGTCACTCTCCAGCTGTGCAATAATAAAGGCAAATAAAACAATCACAATAATAAAAAAAGCATCCTGACATATAAACACAGACATGACAGACTTTGTTGATCATGTCTGAAATGACCACCTGTGTACGCTCAATCAATGTCCATTGGGACAGGTGCCTCTGTTTGAGAGAAGAATTCAAAGAACGTCTTCAAACTCTCGTCACTTGTGGACGGTAAATTGTTGACTGCAGTCTTAAATGCAGTGAGATTTCTGCTCTCAACCAGTTTCTTTAAACTGCTCATCGTGTTTGGGTGTCGCGCATAATCGCAAGCCAAGTACTCCTTCAACACATCAAACCTTCCTTTTTCCACCATTTGGACAATTATGTGTTCGATAATTAAGGACAAAGGGTGGCCATACTCTATGACACTCTGCCTTTCTCCCCTAACATTGCGGTAAGCATATCCGCCCGAATGCACTGCGATAACGTTGCAGTGCTCATCAAACACAGGAGAGCCGGATGAGCCAAAATAAAAACATGACTCATAGGTCAGAGCCTGTCGGTTAAGATTCACATCTTTTGCCACGTCCTCAAAGAACTGGTTAGTCACCAACTGAATATGCCCTTGATTCTCACTGTAATGATTGTCTTCCGGTAAAACACCTGCTGGATTTTCACGGTGATGCCTCTCCGCGACCTGAGTGCGGTTTTCGGTCGAAACAATCAAGCACGGATCAATCTTTTTCACACCGCCGTCAGGATGCCCGATGATGCAAATTGCACCACTTTGTGGGAGAAATCCGTAGTGCTTTAAGAGAGCTCCAGGTAATTTCTGATCAGCAGCGAGTCTCAACAGAGCCCAGTCACACTCGTGCCCTGACGCATCAGGACCGAATTCAAAGCCAGCGACCTCCTTCACTGCTGGCTCCTGACGGCGTCTGGTTTAGACTTTCGAAAGAGAAATGGACAGTGACCGTCTCATTAAGCTGTCCTGTACTCTCATTATAGATGTTCTGAACCACATGAGCGTTTGTGAGGACGCACCTGCCAAACAGGAGAAACCCACTCCCTGCTGGTGTGTCATTTACTCTCACCTGACACACAGAATCACTGAGAGCCATCAGCTTCTTCATAGTTTTCACCTCCCTGCATGTTTGAGCGTTCTTTCCAAACTTCACACGAAAAATATTCTGGATGCGAGAAAGCTTAGACCCTTGCTGTGTTTTTTCACCTTTCACCAACTCTTGAAACTGAGAGGACAGCTGACAAAGGATCTTTTTTGAATTAGGTATTTCACGCAACATGTTTCCTGGTGCCATATTACCATCTAGCTTTGGTTTCTTTTTTGGTACGTTGTCGTTCACTGACTCGGTTGTGGTAGACCGCTTTGAAGGATCTGGATTTCCATTACAGTCAGATGTCTGAGGTTCATTTTGCATCATGTATGCGTCTTCAAGACTTTCCTGACTCTCTGGTGGATTGGACTTATTGAGCAGTATGATCTTGAAATGTTTACCATCAAGATCATCAACGAAATCGGACATTTCAGTGGTTACTTCAGTGCTCAAGTTAGAAAGCGCAATGTTCTTTTTAAATAAGGTTTTGATAAAACGACCATCTCTTCTCAGCGCGTGCTTCACTTTCTCGTCTTTGAACGCATACACAGTAACTTCTTGAATGTCTTTTTGAAGCGCTCGGTTTCTCATGATATTTACTACCTTTTTACCTCCCTTTGTCAGAACATGAAACATCACGGGTTCCCCAGACAGCCCCTTCCTCTGGCGATGAACAGAGCCACTAACTGGCTGCTGCAGCTCGCTTACGGCTTTAATATACTTGATGTTGAGACGCTCGTTTTTAATTAAGCTGCACGGAAAGTGTGAGCTGATAGCTTTTCCATCTCTTACAATAACAAGCTCTTTGTTGTGGTTTTTTCCTGCTATTTCTAGAAACTGTGAACTTCTCTTCAGCAAGTCCTCAACTGTTCCCGCTTTATTGCAGGTAAAAGTGGTGGCTTTCTTGTCACTCCAGCACCACTCAAAAGAATGGGTTGCATGTGGCTCCTGTTCCTGAGGAGAAAACACAATTAAGTCAGATTTTATTTCATTCCAATAAAACTTTTTTTGGTTCCAGATTAAAACAATAACTCTCTGAAACCATCCAGCCATTAGCTTTACCTGTGTGTCCGGAGCGTCACGGGGGACTGGAGCTGATCTCTGCTGACTTTTGGTGAGAGGCGGGTTACACCCTGGAGCGGTCGCCTGTTTAACACAGCGCTGAAACATGGAGACAGACGACACTTCATCTGTGTTTTATCATCTTTAAATCATTGCTGTACTGAGATCAAAACACACTAGTGATTTGTATCATGTGCTGCTATAAAACACTACAGATAAAATACGACAAACCTCTCCCGCACGATGTAAACTGGGAGTTTGACTGCTTTCCCCGTTCTGGTTGGTTGTCGTTTTCTTGAGGTAACAGAAAAGAAATGTTATTAATACCGATGTATATAACTAAATGCAGGTTTAAGGCTTCTGACATGTTTTTTTGGTTTCCATTTATTTCTGATGACAAACATTATTTTTGATAAGAGATACAGAGCTGGATAAAACTGGCAAACCCATATAAACCAGTAAAAATGTTTCAGCGAAAGTATGATATTAATTTGAAACTGCTTAAACTAAACTGACAGGATTTTAGCAGGATTTCCAGACATTTTCATGAAAAATATTTTAAATCTTCTCTGTGACTTTTCAAGTATAAAAAACACATTTTTTTCTTGCTCCACTTGCACAATGTTTCTCAAACTATATGATTTCAGCTTGCGGGCATGAAGAGAGAGATACAACACAGAGAGAAAAGAAGGAAACATACATGATGGTTTACAAGATATTAACCACAACATTAATGCAACACACTGACGTATATTTGAGCTACATAACATTGTCATCTACACACACACACACACACACACTCAATGTTATGTTACATTAAATGACGGGTTATCCCTGGAGGATTACTAGATTACTGTAACAATTTCACAACACAAACAAAAATTCCATCACTTTTCCTAAACTTTTAATAATTTTTGACTAATTCTTGACTTTTTCAGGCCTGTAAGATGTGACCGTGAAACAGGAACCCTGTTTGGGTGTTAATTTAATAAAACTGGTACCTTGACAAATTTGTCCATTGGTCCATTACTCGTGGGCGGCAACTTCAGTGGCATTTTTCATGTGATGTTTCCAGCTGAATTCTTATCAACACTGAAGAAGAAAAAAAAACAAGATGATGATGATGTAGGATCTTATCTTAAGGAAAAGGCAAAGAGATATGACTACTTTCTAATGACTTACAGTGCCCAAAGAATGATCGCTCAATGTGTTCACATCAGTATGACATTTATTGTGATTCACTTCACAAAATTTACCAAGAACCACAACAAATGTAAGGGGCTTCATCACATCTGTTTATGCATATTAGGATTTGACATGATGTATTCTTATTTTTCAACCAGTTGGTGCTCTTCTTTTGTTGTTGGGAGGGACACATATCCCTCTCTCTAATTCCACAAAACGAAACATAACAAATTACACGTTTCCCACAACTTTTCACCACACAATTCCTGGATATGACACATAGCATATTTTTTAGATACCATGGCCCCTTCTGCTGAATAGTATTTCCCTCTGACTTGTGTAGTCTACGTTATTAGACACACTGGAGTTACTATTTCCATTCCTGTTTATCTATATCGTTTCAATATGTCTTCCTCATATTCTGCCTGTCACCTGATCTGATGTTATGTGCTAACGTTAGCTATCGAGATGTGCTAACGTTACTTAGCAGTCCTGCGCGTTGGTCTATCAAAGTACACTACGACTGAAATCTCAAATAAATATGTTAAAAATAAGTATCAAAATATTATTACCATATACGTGCTGCTGCTTGCAATCGCTGTTAGATTGGGCCATAGTTGCGAGACTCTGCTACCAATTTGTGTGATGCTAAGTTAGCATTTTTGACAGGACATGCACCAACAAAACACCGTATAAAAGAAGCTATGCTAAATTAGCTTTTTCGAGAATATTCATATTATATTCTCATCATGACCATAGCTAATCGCATCGTAAATCGTCACGGAGCAGTTTGTTGTATTTCTTGTTAGGCTGAACTCACCACAGACGTGTGAATAAGCAGCTACTGTAACGGGACAGCTGTGTTGTCAAACAAATTTACCGCCTTTAGACGCCCCGCCTGCTGTTTGCAGCATCCGCTGTGTCACCGTTTACAAAGTCCCCGTCGCAAAGTGGAACTAAGTCTCGCATGATCAGACCTATCTTCACATTTCATTTAAGCAGTGAGTGTGAAACAGCAACCTCAAAGCCAGCAACGTAGACGCTAACATGTATTTTAATGTTATATGTGACGTTTTCTTTTGAGGGGTTTAGCAATTTAATGCTCGCTTGCTAAATATTCCACCAAAACAAGTTCCCTTCCGACACTATTTTGCAAAGGCACCCTCACTGCATCAGCCCCGACTTCCCTATAACACATTCATGCATCAGCACACTGATCAGCACATGGATGTATTAACCCTTTGAAACTCTGAGCAGAAGAAGGCAATGAGCAACTTTACATGAATTACCCCCCAAAACAACAATAAACCTATAACTAAAACAAGGAAATGAACTGACAAATGTGCATTCATGCATAGCATATTTTAGAATATAATTATATGTAACTATTATGATTATATAATTATAATAGTTAGAACTATAGTTTTCTGGACGCTATCTCCATTATTTATTTATCTATAATTTTGTAGTTATTTTCTCTCTTGCTTTCTTTCCCGGGTTATTTTTCTTGTGATATTTTTAATAATTCCTCACTATTTGCAAGATATTTCTTGCAATATTACTTGAATTTTTTCCAAGTAGTTAGGAGAAAATAAACCAATTTGATTGAAGGGTGACATGCTTATGAAAGGTGTCTGAACTCAGCACAAGAAAACTGATGTCAATTCAGGCTAAAATGAAGTGTGGACATAGGTCTGGCTGGTCAGACTGTATAAAAGTCTAAAAAAAAAAGAAGTATATAACATTTATTTTACATACTGTCTATGGGCTGGCTCTGCGATACTTAATTTATAAAATTTAAAAAAATACTGTGTGGTATTTAATTATTTTGTATTTTTAAAATGTATTATTTATTATGTATTTATTGCTACATATGACAATAATGAGACAAGTAGGTACAAACCAGAAAAAAAGTTTTAGAAAGTTGGCAGCCTCATCCAAAACATTCGGGTGTGTACACTGGAAAAAGTGAATATTTCTTACATCTTTCAGTCCACAAAAATCACTCTCGTAATCAACATTCACCTTGAATCTTTCCAACACAAGCTTTTCCAGATAATATCTGTGTAATAACTTATAAGATACTTCCTTAAGCTTATCAAAATTTTTCCATGCTTTCTCCCACTGTTTATGAATGAACTTCATAAATTTAGCTAATTAGCTAGATATTTCAAGAAGGCTTTACTCAACACCTAACCAGTAATCGTTCATTGGCTCACTAAACAAATGTTGCCTGCCAAACAAAAGAAAGAAAAACAAGGCAGATGGAGGGTAAAGCTTGGATGGCCGGGACATTTGCAAATTTGCAAAGCCATACACCATACCATACATAGTGCATGCACAGAGACATGAACACACAATTAAGACAATATATGGAAAGACAAGACCCCACATTTTCTGGAAAGTTTTTTCCCTTACATTATATAATATTTTTTCAGGTGTACAACAAGAGGCAAATTCATTGGTCCACTGTCTTATAGTGCATCTTCTGATTTTCCAGTCAATTATGATGCATGTGTCACTGCAGCGCTGGCAAGTAGAATAACATATTTCTTATAGTGATTCAGGTTAACAGAACTCATGTCCACCGATACTCCTTGGTCCTGCTCGATTTGCTATCCTATTGTCCTTGAGGTCATGATTCTGTGTTTCAAATATTCATCAGTCACGAAACAGTTTCAAAGCTTGTGCAGGAGATCACATTCACTGACTTTAAGACAGATTTTTGAAGCTGCATTTAAATCAAGTGTTGGTGAAGAAACCAACACTTTCTGCCTCTTTTATGAGAATTAGAGTCCCAGAAGGAATAGCATCCCTAACAGTGACAAAGTACATTTGGGTAACAGGGATGCCAAATGTATTCAGGGCAGTTCAACAACAAACAACAAATCATCAGTGGTGAATAACTGGTTTACTAGAATTATATAATCGTTGAACTAATTTAATTGAATAGGGATTTAGTTTTGAACATATAAATGTAGCGATAGTTTATGTTATTCTTACCATTCTTCAGATGACGCAATATGAGCTCAAGCGACTTCAGTGACGTCTTTTAAAGAGATACACGCGGCTCTGGTCGAGTCTACCTCGCTCGCGCGCACAGACTCGCGCAGCACGTCTAGAAGCTGCGAGGTCTGACCGTCAGCTCTTATTCAGCGTCCCCTCAGCCCAAACTGGACACAACTGGTGCAGACACCGACAAAAATGGCCAACACAGAGGTAAGATTAACTGTTTGCTGTAGGAAATCCGACTACCGCCATCTGTGTTATTGTTGTTTTAACACCCAGCTGACTGCTAAAGTGAGCCGTCACACCGGCTAGCGGGCAATTCTTTGTTTTAGCCGATGTATGTTTAGCGGTGTACAGACCAGAGAGTGTATATATACATACACACACACACACACACACACGCACACACACACGTGCCTCCTCTGCACTTTAGGGAAGTAAACTTTGGGGAGGTCGTTTCGTTGGAGACATTGATCCGATCATGGAGAAGTTCAACGCATCCATCGCTTATGACCAGAGGATGTGGGATGCTGACATCCGAGGGAGCAAGGCTTATGTTAAAGCTCTGGAGAAGACAAAGCTGGTCACCACGGATGAGATGAACCAGATTTTACATGGGCTGGATCAGGTAAACACACACACACACGCACACACACACACACACACACACACACACACTTATCCTGCCCCTAAGGCACTGTTCGTTAATCATGAGAGGAGAGGGGGCGGTGCAAAAAGAGGAAGACAAATACTTTTTAAGCACTGGGGAGGCACTTTTTAAAAATATTTTTTCAGCAGATTTTAAAATACATTTTGGTGATTTTTTATCATTATTTTGGCAAAGCTTGGAGACAATGTTAAAGCTGTTTTTTTTTCTTTTAAAAATCTTGGCGATTATTTTTGCCCTTCAAGGGTTTTATCAATGTTTTTTGTTATCATCAAAGATTTTTTGGCAATTTTTAAAAATAGTTCAGCTTTTTTCATGCAGTTGTCTGTCCTTTAAAAATACTTAGCAGAAATTGTCAAAATTACAGCATTTAGCAAAGTCAGAGACTGTATAGACAGAAAGGGAGGGTCATGCACTTTACGAAAAACTCAGGGAAGGAGCTTCACTCCCCTCCTCTGATAAATAAAGAGTGGTCTCTAATCCCATGCCTCTCCCTAACCTACACCTAATTGTAACCTAAATTTGGCCAAAAAGTCCTCACTGTGGTGTTTTTTTTTGTCCTTACTATGTATTATATATAACCACAAACACACACTCACACACAGCTGCACTCTGTCAGGAAAAAAGAAAGTTCACCACATCATAAATCCAAGCTGACAATTTACAGCGAATGACTATGATTATGAACTTTGTGATCCCAGTTCTCACACTGACGTGCAAGAAAATGCACCGCTGTTGCATTATGGGTATGTTTGTCACAGTGTGCCCTTCAGTGTAGATGAAAGTTAATGGATGACAGCTGAAAATGTGCCATGGCGCAGAATTCCTGTCTGTATTATGCTGAGTTTGTGGTGAACAATACTACCATCATGTGACAGATGTCAGCTGCCAAACAGTTTCAGCAAGTCTTTCACCCACACAGCCAGGTCGGGTTTCCGGGTGCTCTCTCTAACCTCATGTTGTGCTTTGGCAAAACGAGCTACATCGGGTAACCTGAACAAACACAGAAACACAAAACTACCATAAATACTTACTGATGCCTAGAATTCAGTGGGTCCAAATATGTGTGCTGCTTCATATTACCGTCTAAAATGGTGTTTCCCAACTGGTCCAGACTTCTCCTTAGTCATTAGTTCAAGGTTCACACATTAGATAAATGACCACATATTCAATTTTATTTCACAAAATGTAAACATGTTGGCTAAAAACGAAGAAAGAACAAATAGAAGTGGCATCTTGAAATGAAAGCCCTGTGCTGGAAATTCACCCTCGAGTGTATTTTTTTGGACCATGACCCACCAGTTGGGAACCACCGATCTGAAATAGCTGTTTGTGTTTATTCATAGCAATGCAAAACTATTTAATTGCACTGTTTGTTTTTAGCCTACTCAGTCACATAGTCCTTATATCCTCCAGGTTTCTGAGGAGTGGTCCAAAGGTGTTTTTGAGATCAAAGCTGGAGATGAAGACATTCACACTGCCAATGAGCGCAGGCTAAAGGTGAGGTGGAGCCTGTTTGTTTTTCATAACTCTGCAGAATAAAATTGGATTTCACGTAATTTATATTGTTCAAAATTCTGTATTTAAGGCCTCTGTCTCAATAAGGAGGCAAAATTATGTTTGTCAGCCAGATAATAACACGATTATGAAGTTTTATTGCTGCTTTTTGTAGTTCAGGACATCATTAACACTGTAGCACTAACACACTGAACTACACTGAATGTCGCAGCATTTCCAGATGTCAATAATTAGCTTTTTGTGTACATTAATATAATAAACCATGAGAATGATGGCTATAAAAACTTATAAATGGATGTCATACTTTGGCCAGAGGCATTGTGTGGAAAAAGCCAAACCATCAAGACTAAACAGGATATGCCTGTTTAGTCTTTCAGATTGTCAGTTTAGCTCCAGAGGTGTGGCATGCAATTATTTTCTCACTTCAGAGGTTATGTTAGTTTGCTGCCATTTAATAACACCTCGTGTCAACATCACATGGAGCGTTGGGAGGAATTATTCACTATAATTAGCATGTTAGTTATGGGCTATACACACACATGCACATGGTTTACATTTAGTTTTCGAGGCTTTGTAAGGGCTGTCATTAATGTTTTATTCCTTTAACTGTTTTGTTTCTTCAGGAGCTGATTGGTGCCCCTGCAGGGAAGCTGCACACCGGCAGGAGCAGAAACGACCAGGTTTGTCTTTAAAATATTATTATGTCATCATTTGGAGTTACAGCCCATAGATCACCTCACTTTAAGGACTCGCTGATATCATGAGACCGTGCTGTGTACGTTTTGGTCTCCCAGGTCGTTACTGACATGAGACTGTGGCTGCGAGATGCCATCTCAACCCTGACGGACAATGCCCTGCAGCTGATGTCGACCATGGTGGAGCGGGCAGCAGCGTAAGACAGAAACACACAGCTACACTCAAACACACACTTGTTGCTGTGATTTTTTTTTCTTTTTTTAAGTTGCCTTGCAGCGTCTTCTGTCACAATAGCTCTTTCTGAACCTCAGAGAAATTGACGTCCTGTTTCCTGGTTACACCCACATGCAGAGGGCTCAGCCAATCAGATGGAGCCACTGGATTCTAAGGTGACCTTTTTAGAGCGAACAAACATGGCATGAGTCTCACCTCATATATCAGGCGATGTTTTGTTCATGTCAGTCTTGTGTTGCTCTTTCCCAATTTGCTGGTTGGACCAACCCTCAGTCATGCTGTTGCTCTGAGCAGAGATGTGGACCGGCTTCAGGAGATCAAGAAAAGAGTTAATGTTTTACCTCTCGGCAGGTATGCAGCAAACAAACACACGTGTCCGACACTGATTTACATCCCTGGATGTGATCGATTAACAAGAATCTTTCTTGTTGTTTTCAGCGGTGCCATCGCTGGAACACCGTTTGACATTGACAGGGAGCTGCTGCGGAAAGGTCAACCAAAAAAAAAGACATATCACCGTCCTGTGTCTTGTTAATTTATTTAAAAAAATATTAAAAACTGAAACTATAATTTCTCCTCACCTGTAGAGCTGGACTTTGATGGCATCAGTTTGAACAGCATGGATGCCACGGGCCAGAGGGACTTTGTTGGTGAGTAAATCATACATGTCGGTCAGCTGTCAATGAAAATATATTACATTTAAATTGAAAATGTCTGTTTTTTTTTAGCGGAGTTCTTGTTCTGGGCTTCGTTGTGTGTGACCCATCTGAGTAAGATGGCCGAGGACCTGATGCTGTACAGCACGAAAGAGTTCTCCTTCATCTCACTATCTGATGCCTACAGGTCGGTTTGGGTTTAATTACATAATGCTAAGTAACTGCACAGCTTTGGGTTAAATTATTAATTAGTGGTGTTTGTACAAAGCCTCACATTACAGCAATTCATTAATATGCATTAATAAATAATAAACTTTTCGCCTTCATATGCTTTACGATCACACAGTGACTCTGCATCGTTAGACCGTGTTAACCAGCATGCTTTAGTTTATTTTTTTCTGTGCTGTGTCATTTTACTTTCCTGTTAATTATGAACTGACATTGTTTTACTAGGATGGAATATATTTTCACATTTGGTGTGTGTTACCATATCAACTTTACTCTTAAATTTAAGTGTTATTAAAATGGTCAAGTCTTAAATTTAACTTGTTTTTACATGTAGACACCCTGAGTACATCACTCTAACACACAGTGTTTCCCTTCTTTCTTCTCACTTGCTGCGTGTTTAGCACGGGCAGCAGTCTGATGCCCCAGAAGAAGAATGCTGACAGTTTGGAGCTGATCAGGAGTAAAGCAGGTCGTGTTTTTGGCAGAGTAAGATCCTCCGACTAAAGATTTGCCTTTGTTAAATCATCTGTTTATTTGTTCTTTGAAGGGCCAACTTTGCTTGTTGTTTTTCCTCATTAGCCCAAATTTGCGAACTCTTTGGGCCAGATGATGTAAAATAAAATGCATAGCGTGGAAAAGGAACTAGTCATGCTGAAAAGACCCTTTAGGTTTGTGAAATTAAATGCTGATATTTGGTATATTTACAGCAAACACATGAAAACACTGCAGTTAGTGCAAGTGAAGACCACATTTCCCATAAGCTCTGCTGCTTCTTGTTTTAAAGTTCTCTTTTACTGATTAAAAGAGGATTGTGCTTCCACAGCAAACTTCACTCCTAAAAGCTTTCCTCTGGAACATCAGCGCCTTTGTGCCAAAAAGCTACCCCCTATTTTTCTTTTTTTTTTTGCAGTATCAAGTCTGGCAGCTCTGTGTAAAAGTTTTTTTGTTGTCAGAGCAGCATTTAAACTTGCTGTGCTTCGACACAGTTTACTGCTTTACTGTTGTACAAGTTTAGTAATACAAACCCCTTGTGATGAACCGTTTCATTTGGACGGGGTCCATTTAGCTTTTTTTTATTTTGTATGACTTGTTGCAGTGCTCTTGTCAAACTCAGGTTTTGACTTTGTGTATTCCAGTGTGCGGGGTTCATGATGACTCTGAAGGGCCTGCCCAGCACCTACAACAAAGACCTGCAGGTGGGATTTAAGTGCTTTCACTTTATGGGAACAACCCTTTTTCTTTTCATTATTTCCTTTTGACTTTTTGTGACGCTGTCTTTCTTTTCTAGGAGGATAAGGAGGCCATGTTTGACTGCTACGATACTGTTCACGCTGTGCTGCAGGTGACAACTGGAGTCATTTCAACTCTCAAGGTCAGAGACTTAAGTCACTGTTATTTTTAAGAAAAAATGCACAAATTGGCCTCATGGGTACAAAGAGGTTGTGGATCAAAACTGTGACTTCTTGCTTTTATTTTGTACAAAAACGATGACCTCCTTAGTTTGGCTACACTAGAAAAAAAGCAGTACTGTTTTACTACAGTTTTATTCCTTGCATGCACCTACGTTAGAGGAATTGACATTGTAAATCACAAAGCTTTCTGTGCTCCAAAACACTCCTCTTGGCAATCCTCTCTCCAAATCACACTGATGTTTCCAACGTTTTCTTCTGGCAAAAAAAAAAAAAATCTCTTGTGAGATTTTAGAACGAGACTTCTCATTAGGAAGACTAAAACCTTTCCTTGAATTTTTAAGACACTCAATCTGATCCCGTCAGTGGCGAAAACAAGCAATTTCAATGGACATGCTCCAAGTGGTTACGTTGCAGCCTGTTTCACCACTGCCGGCTGCAGCGGTCTCTCCCAATATTAGACTATTTTCAAATATTGTTGTTCCCACCTGTCAGTTAAAACAACAGGAGTTCAAAGGCTCTAGGTTGAAAATAGCTGCCTTTTTGAGATGAATTGAGAAAAATGATCAACCAAGTACTCGAAGAAAGTTAAAAGATAAACTCAACCCACTTGATTTTTGTGATGATGAATTTTTGTCAAAATATTGGTTCACCAAGGAAACTGTTTTGGAGCTGAACAGGGAGACCGGGCCAACTGTCATCATGAGTACCGTCAAGATAGCAACTTATTGTTAGTTAGCAACAATGTAACATTGTAACGTAATGTAACGTTTACGAAAAAGGAGCCACTGAAACATTTAACACCCCCGCCCCCCTCCACCGCTCTTTTATACTTACTAGCTGCCAATAGCATGCTGATTAGGTATTTATTTATTTAATGTATTAATTTATTGTTTTAATTTCCCTGATTAAACTCAGTTTAAATTTGGTTTAAAAAATAAACTTGGCTTTACTAAACCAAGAATAAATTTCAATTGTGCAACAGAGCTCTGTTGAATTCAAATCTGGATTTACTCATTTTAAATCTAATTTAGATTTAGATTAGACGTAACATTAGGTTAATTTCATCCTTGTGGGTGCAACCCAGCCTATAAGAGGAAAGATTTTTAAGCCTTTTGAAAGACAAGATGAAAATGAGTTTGTTTCCTCTTATGTTTCAGATTAACCAAAGTGTGATGGAGGCGGCACTCAGTTCGGATATGTTGGCCACAGACTTGGCCTACTACCTTGTGAGAAAAGGGGTGAGTAGTGTTGAGGAGGAGGTTCAGACGGAGAGGTTTACGTTTGTGGGCATTGCTCAGAAAGCAACAGCATGCATTTTCTAAATAGAAAATTACGAACTTGAGTCAAAATTAAACAAATTTCCACCTTAATTATGATAAATAATGTTCTCAATTAAACTAACCACGCACAGGAGAAACTTAGGAGAAAGAGACTCTGCTCACCAGCACTGCTGCTCCGTGTGATGATCAAGAACAAGCGAGTGATGGGGTTTGCAGGGTTTAGATAGGGAGTTAACAGGTGAACTCAATCAGATTAATGAGTGAAGAAAGAGTTGAAGCAACCAGTCAGAGGCAAGGGAAGGAAAGGAAGTGAGGTAGGTGAGGAAAAGAAGTGTCAAAATAAAGAATAAAGATAGCAATCTTTACTGCTAGTAGTGTTTCAAATATTTCCATCCAAATATCTATTGTAAAAATATCTTTATAAAGTTGTTAAAAAGATATTATAAATAAATTTTTAAAAAAAAATCTCAGGCTTTATTTAATGTAATGATGCAGTTTGAATATTCTTAAGATGCTGAGATAATAATTTGAGTGTGGCTGAAACACTCTGTCATTCTGTGTTGCAGATGCCGTTCAGAGAAGCCCATGGTATCTCTGGTAAAGCTGTGTTTGCAGCTGAATCCAAAAATGTGGCCTTGAATCAACTCACTGTGGACGACCTGAGAGCTATTAGGTGACTGTCTTCTTCTCATACTCACACACATACACACACACACAAACACACACACAAACAGGATCAGGATCATATTTGGAATTTGCTGTGTACATGAGCACAGCAATATGTGGTTATTCATATTCCCCATAAGTATGAAAATACCACGAACAGAGTTACTGACGACTGCAGTCTATTTGCGCAGGCACTGTGATGTTTACGAAAACAAACCAGCAATGGGAGATAAGGGGGACAGGAAATAATAAACACTACATTGGACATTCTTCTCTGCTCCCATCACCATGTAGGACAGTGGAGCAGTGGATGAAGATACGCAGCCTCTTTCATTACCAAAAGACAAAATTCAATTTCTTCATTTCTCCAGAAGTGAGAATGTTGCTGCCGCTATTTTTTATACATCTGTTACATGACTTGGCTGAAGCTGTGCCTGCTCAGGAAGTCGGCATCTCTCAATAACCAGGCTAGGGTGTATACATGCAGCAGTATCCCGTTTTCTTCTTTTCGATACATGTGTTTACATGCAGAAACACGAAAGGGATACTTCAAAAAACCTGATTAAAAAACAGGTTATTCATTCCCTTGTCCAACACACTGATCTGTTTCCCTTCTCGTTCTCTTCCCTGCGTGCGTTCTGTCATTTTCAGCCCCCTGTTTGAAAGCGACGTATCGTCAGTGTGGGACTACACGAGCAGTGTGGAGCAGTACAGCGCCCCTGGAGGCACAGCCAAGAGTAGCGTTGCTGCACAGGTGGAACACCTGAGGAACTGGCTGAAGAAACACACACAGTGACCTCAACCTAATTTCACCTTAAAAATTTGAATCAGGTTTATTGCCACAATTTAGATTCCTGTTAAAATGTCAGACTGAGGTCAAAGGGACTTATTTATGACTTGAAACCTACGTTGCCTTTCAGACATTCTTCTTCCTACTTTTTAACTACATGTGACATTTCAGTTGGCTGTTACCATAGACAGTATATAAAGATATACAGATGTTATACAGATATACACCTTTATATACAGTCTATGGCTGTTACTATTGGACATGTCAATTGATCATGCATCAGTCATGTGTAAGTGAGGACCCGGCAATAAATAAATGTTAAGTTTTACACACTGATCTATTAAGGCTGACTGATTTCCACCACTCACCTGTGGCAATTCATCCTCCTGTCTACACCCACACACACTCAAGATGGTGCTGTTTAATGGCACAGAAAGGTGTGTGTTTACAGCAGAGGCAAAAACAGATAGAATTTTAAGTTATGTATATGTGTTAACTTTTATTGTCTGTCTTTCATTTAATGTTAACATTAGGTTTTGCTACCATGACCAGATTACAGTCATGAAACTCATCTTTTTTTATGGTGTTTATACAGAAACTTTATGTAAAAATGCTGAAAAAACAGAAACTATCAGTGATCCATTTCAGATTTTACTGACATGAAATCAACATTATTCCTAAAAAGCCCAATCAGAGTGTCCCTAATGTCAAAATATTAAAGTCTCATTGGTAATATCACAAGGGTTCAAACAAATTCATTGGTTAATACTGTCAATTTATTGTTTTTTTTAACAGTAAATCTGACAGCACATTTCCCCCTGGTTTTAGTTTAATGAAAGTTGATTACAGACAAAGCAACGCATAAAAGCACTTAAAGAGAGTGATTTCATAGGCAAGAACAGAAAATAATGTATAATGCAGGGAATCTTAGGCATTTATGTACATGTAGAACTCGTTTGGTTTTTCCTAAAAAATTAAGAAATGTACAGTGCATCTAGAAATGCCTTGATGTTCTGATCTACTTTTAACTGTCTGAACGACAGTGAAGAAAACAACACACGACAAGTAAAGAAGAAAAAGCAGTTCATGACAAAGGAAAGTCCTTCAGCTTGCAACTATCAGAAGGAAAAAAACCTATTGTAAACCCCAAATCCTACACTTTGATTTTACTTATCACACTTTTAACTCACTGAAAAAACACATAAAAGGAACAGCAGATTACTGGTAATGTAAAGCTATAGCTTGTGGATATAAAATATTGACCCCTAATGACAAAAAATAAGGAAAGTTGACATTAAGGCCTGCTGAGGTAAAGATCCTACTCACACACTAATACTTAACAGAGACTAAGTGCTATGCACAGCTGAATTCCTGTCACTTTGCACAATAACTGGATTTAGCGCACCGTAGTTTGTGTGCAAATGCAGGTGACATTACGTTTAATGAATAACTTTAAAAATAAACCACAGTTTGTTGTTTCACTATCACACAGGTTAAAGTTGCCTTTATACATACAGTAGCTTTTGTCTCTTAAATCAGGTGTTTTTATGTGCTGAGTCAGTGTATCAGACACGTTGTCCCAAGCACAACTGAGAAAATGCCAAACCACAAGTGGATTACACTCGTCAGAGCTGCACTTGCCTTGGACCGGTACACGACTCTGCCGTCCAGAGGCTGCGTAGGTCTGAAGATGTCGGTCATGGGCTGTCCCGTCCAGAATCGACACTGCTTAACTATTGCATCCAGCTGGAGTAGAGAGGAAAAGACTCAACTTTTTTTTGTCAAAGGTTGCAGTACACAGTAATATATTTATACTGCAAAAAAGGGACACAAATGTGCCTTTAAGTGGCTTTTTTCAGGCACTGATCCTTCAGACTTTCAACATTTACTTTTCACTTTTCCAATGTTCAACTTCTAGCTCTCAAAAAATAAAGTCATTGCAGACAATTGTTATTTTCCATTCCCAAAAATATAATATCAACAGTTTTATTTTGTATTGGGATTATATATCTCTTTAATGATAACGTTAGATAAACGATCTAAAGTACTTTAAAAGCCTCAACTGTATCTTGGTTTTACATCAAGAGTTCACCAATTTTTTGAGGAAAAACAACCAGGACGAGTCACTGGTGTGCCGGCCCCCGATCCTTAAATCTATAGTAGCTCACCTGTCGACTGCTGATGGGTAAGGTCCTGTGAAACACCGTCCAGGCAACAGCCTGTTCACACCCTGGAGTCGTCATGGAGCCCACGTAACGGTAGTAACTATGGAGGTCCTTTGCTGATGGGATAATGTCACTGAGTCGAAAGTTTCGGATCACTGTGCTGCTGCCTAAACACAGAAAAAGGGGAAAAAGTGTTTGGAATGAAAATTAGATAGGGTAAAGATGAACAATAGACTGAAAAAACATAGATTTTATTAAAAGTCCTTTTCACTGAGAAAAAAAGTTAAGAAACCATAGTCATACCATTGTTTTGTACTCGGCCCAAAGCAGCTATTACTGCATCCAAATCAGGATGATCATCTGTTGTTTCCTGCAAGGAAATGCCATCAGTATTATGACACAAACCTTTATCATTTATTTTTTATCCAGAATGTAGTCATGAAGACACATTTAAAAAGGAAAGTTCACCACAAATTAAAAAAAAATCTTCCTCTTACCTGTAGTGCTGGTCATAATCTAGATTATCTTGATGCGAGTTGCTGAGTGTGAAGATATCAGCCAGAGACATATCTGCCTTTTATCCAACACAATTAAACAAGGTGGCCCTCCACTCTGCTCATGTTGCTCAAAATGTAAAAAATACATTTAAAAAACTCAACAGCAATGTCATCCCACCATGTGCATTTGTTGACATCACAGTAGCAGCACCCGGAAACATAAGCAGCAGACACAGAAGGATACCTTGAGAGTAATGTGTGGACGTGGAAGTCCACTGACAAAGCAGCTACATGTGACAAACTGGATTGAGAACATGTTGGATTATCTTGAGTAACCAGGTCATAATTTCTGGAAAAGGACATTGCCATTACATTTTTAAATTGTTTTTTTGGGGGGGTTTAAGCACCACAGGCCAAGTGCCATCTAGTTCCATTATATTTGAGAGAAGGCAGATTTCTCTACGTCCAACATCTCCAACACTGTAACTCACACCAAAACAATCTAGATCATAAAAAGCACTACCAGTAAGAGGAAAATACATTTTTATGACTTGATTATTATTGTGATCATTATATTATATTATATTATATAACTTGTATTTTTAATGTATTACCTCAAACAGGAAGGCCAGCAGAGCTATACCCGCCATATCATGCTCCGCCTCTGCCAGAGAGCCGTACGGTTCCTTGATGTGGACTATATGCATCTAGAAATGCAAAACATAGCAAAATGAGTCACAGTATAGCGAGTGACATTTTAAACCACAGTGCACCCAACAATTTCAAACACATTTGTTAAAATATTAACTCTTTTCATTATTGCTTCTGATTAACTGGCAAATACCAATTTGAATATAAGGCTCATTAAAAATCTCAATAAATATGACCTTATACAATGTTATACTGCCCCCAAATGAGAGACATGCAAATCACAGCTACAGTTAACTTTTGTGCTGACTAAAAGATGTTTTCCAGGAAGACACTTTCATGTCCAAACCAACAAAATGATAAACTGGCTCCTCTGTGACGTACCTCCATGGGAAACCTCTCTCCGTCAATGGTGTGCTCTGACCCTGGTCTGCCCTCACCTCCCCAGTGGAAGTGAAACTGGGCGGCTCTGTAGTGACCAGGCAGAGCTCCTCCAGTCAGTCGGACCGACTGCGGCAGAGCAAAGTGAGCTTCATGAAAAAGAAAACAGGTGTCAGATTTACAGTATATTAAGAAACCAGAGGTTTTATACATGTGGGAAAAACAGTTTGGAGGGAAGAGAAAAATAAATTGGGCTCATCATTACCAGAGTGTCCTTTGTTTTCCACCGTTATGTTGATTGTGTTGGTGTGGCCGATGAAGTTGAAGGGTGGCAGGGCGCTGTTGACGTGCACTTTGCTGGTGACAATGTTAATTGGTGATTGGCGTAATCCTCCACAGCTTGGAAACTGAGCTGCCCAGCGGGTGGGATCTGAACACAAACAGCAGCACCAAAGTCATTCAATTTTAGGCTTCACTGACACTGGTGTTTTTTAACCCATGCTGCTGAGAGAACAGGTCAGTCGAGGCTGCATATATACAGTAAAGTTCTTCTTACTCATAGCATCATTAAAGCTCCATAAAACACAATAACATTCACCAGGACTGTTGTGAAAATATAAGTAGTAGTAGTACTGACAATGAACATTATAGTCTTCTGTTTTGATGCATTGCAGAAGAACTGTCTGTAAAACCATAAAGATAATATCTACAATATCAAGAATGACAATTTTAATTTAAGTTGCTAAAAGCCGAGTGTGATGATGTCATCTGGGTTATCTGTGCTCGGGCTTGAGACGCCTTGTGAGTCAACACAACAACCCATGAACCCCACAAACAACCCAAACCCAACATTTTATTCTGGCTGTTCACAAAGCTAGAGGTGTGATGTTTGAAAGAAGTGAGCATTTAAGAGGCAGGAGGATCTGATAAAGATGCTTCTGAGCATTGCATGATGGACATCAGAACAAAAGACAAAAAAGTTTTTAGTTTTCTAAAACTGGTTTCTTTGTTCAGCAGAAACAAGCGGTGAACATGTCATCATAAAACTAAATGAATGGGGTGAGTAAATCTGAGTAAATAAATGCCGTTTTAAACATCCAGCAGACATACAGCAACATTTAAATTCATTCAGAGTCGTCTTCATGTCCATACGATGAACGTATGACCAATATTCACTCTTTTAACTGTTTTTAGTCTCCATCAACACCTGAGGAAAATATCTGACTCTTGAGCTGCAAAATGCTGCACTGAACAGGTAGCACACAGTGGTTTTACTTTACAGATAACAAGCTTGTGAAGGATATTTCAAGTGCGTTCTTTCAAGTTTGGGTTTGTCTCTTCAAACACATGGCAGTCTTTCCATTTGGTCTTACCTCTGCATGTGTCGTCACAGGAGTACTGGCTCTGGTAACACCACTGAGCTGGAGAGAAAGCAAAGCACTCAGTTCAGACACAGACACACAGTGAGCTCTTGTCCAGGTCACTTTTGTTTTTTTCCAGTTAATAACTGAGTATTAATGCTTCTCATTTTCACGCTCCATTAGCCACAGTGTTTTTTGTTCTCGGTCAGCAATCTTACTCACTGACCTGCTGATGTGTTTGTGCGCTGCAGCTAAACTTTGAGAGGTCTGAGCAAGTAAAAGTCACACACACACGCACACGCGCACACACGCACACACGCACACGCGCACACACACGCACACACACACACACACAGGCCAAGATAATTATTAATCCTCATATTACTAATCCTGTCCTTCAGATGCGTTTTTGTGCTCATCAGTAAAATATAAATTGTCTCTTAGCAGTTAAATGAACTAAACTTGACCAATGAATGATGTATGACGGTCACAGGACTCACTCAGCGACCTCTTCACCTGCTGCTGAGCTCACTGCAGTTTAACTGGAGGTTACACAAACACTGAAAATAATAACTTTTGAACTTGAACATGTAGGGTTAAAAAGAAACCACAATGACAGCTTTAATTTATGTATCCGGCCAAATGGCTGGAAAGCTCCTTTAGTGACAATAGAAATTCGTTAAATTATATAAATATGAAACTAAGTTTTTCTCCACTGTTAAAAACAAAAAGTGCTCAGGTTCAAAAGTAAAAAAAGGGGGGGGGTTATATGTGTGTAAAATCTTTAGTCATCATACTGAGATTTTATCAGACTTTTCTTTGTTTTTTTCTCTGTTTGTGTATTTGTGCATACATATATACATGTACTAGTGAGTTTGTATGTGCATGTCCTTGTTTATTGCTGCTAAAATCAATAAAGACATTGTTGGGAATAAAAAGTACTGAACTTGTGAGGTTTTTCTTTGTTTCTCACTGTTAGCATTACAAAAACAGCCCCAACAACCAATCAGAGTTGAATAAATAGACCATTGGCTGATGTATGATATTAAAACTAAAATAGACACATTGGCATTCTTGTATATTATAACAATTCACAAGTGTTGAAGCTGTGATCGTAATGCCTGTTAAATCAATAATCATAGTGGGACTTGGCACGTTAAAATAAGTCCATTATTGATTCCAGTGATTGTGTCTGAACCAAACACAGCAAGTTAAAGACTAATTTTTAATCAGGTGTGGTTGCCGTTACACTGATTGGATCGCTGGCTCAGAAAAAGCTTTATCCAACTCTGTAACTGCACCGCTGCATTAAACGTGTCCATCAAACAGGAGCTGGTGAAGTCTTTTATAGTCTTGTGCTGTGGTTGTGTATTGTGTGGCTGATGTGAATGAAACTCCAGCGTCTGACTCCGCGGTGGGAATGAAAGGCGCTATAGAGACCCATTTAGCTAATATAGGAACACAGATTAACCCCGCTGTCTCCCACAATGCCATTCTCTGAAAGGGGACAAGAGTTCTCACCAACTGAGAACAATGCACAGGTGGAGGTTGGCTTTGCTCCACCTGGCTCATACACCTGTGCCAAAAAAAAGCAGCACAGGGAAGTCAAACATGAGACAATCCACTGTTTTCTTTTCCTTTCTTTACACTTAACCTACATTATAATTTTTAATGATCCAGTATCCGCAAATATTGCATAAATCAGCTGTTCCCAACTTTTCTATTTCTAGGTTTTATTCTGCCTCTGGTATTTTCTCACTTATGGTAGTGTTTCATCAGTTCCTGGTTTTAATGAGTACTCCTATTTTTTTTTAGTGTTTTACTTCATCAGAGTTTTGTTTTTATTCATGTTTTGTGTGTGTGTGTGTGTGTGTGTGTGTGTGTGTATGAAGCACTTTGTGTTTCAGTCTCTTTATATGAGAAGTGCTATACAAATAAAATCTGACTGATTGATCTCGGCATCTGACATCTACAGTTATTGTAATACATCCATGGTTGTAATCTGAGCTTCTCTGTTCTTTGTTTTGGTAAATGTGTTTTGGTAAATCTGAGCCCACGAGTCCCTGTTTGTATCCCACGGGAAAGCTAATGGCTGCATCTTATACGACAGTTACTACTAATAAAACCCCCTTAAGACCGTTAATTCTGTCAGCACTGTTAGCAGCTAAGTGCTGACTCAGCCACCTCCATGTTGAGAGCCGTGTGCAGACAATGCTAGCTCAGGCTCTGAATCATTCGCTCTGAATATCACAAAAAAGCTCCTGTAAAACAAAGCAACATCTTCTCACACCAGGGCTGCAAAGATTAATCCAATAACCAATTAGTTCATCAACTGAAAGTTCATGAGCAACTGTTCTGATTAATTCGATTAATTGTTAAAGTTGCAAAAATGCATCAATTCCTTGTCATTTCTCTTGGCCATAACTAGGTAGCTGCTATGTAAACTGTGCAATACAACACAAGCGTGTGATAACTTTCCCCTTTTTTTGTGCAATAATTCTCCCCCATTATTCCTGTGTCATTTCCAGGAACTATTTATTGATTCATTTATTCAGTTTTTAATACATATTTATTCATAGAGTTTTTTATTATTATTATTTATTTAAAATCTCTATATACAACTGTCTTTGTTTTTAAACACAGCCATGCTCGTACATTCGTTCTGCTCTGTATCTCTGATGTCTTTGCTGATAGACAATAAAAGGAATCTTGAATCAAATGGGAGGATTTGGTGTCTTACATTGTAATTAAACATTTTCGACTGTTGTTCGTACCAATAAAGTCATTCAATGACATTACCTTGAGCTTGACAGTTTTTCCACAGGTATTTTTCACTGTTTTTTGTTTGCTTGCTTTAAAAATATATATTTTATGAACCCAAAGGTTTAAAACTGGTTAATGATAATCAGTGGATTATTAATTGGTAATGAAAATAATTAAACCAGCTCCACTCAAAAGCACTCATCACTTTTTGTATACAGCCAGTTCAACTAACGCCTTTTTTTTAACCATTTTGTTTTAACTGCCCTTAAAATGTCAAATTAGCCAATCATTTGTATGAAACAAGCAAAGATCGGAGAATAATTAGTGAGAATATGCACATCTTTGTGTTGCAGAAATATTTTACTTTTTGGGGTTTTTTTTGGTAAGATGCCATATTCACAAATCATCTAACATAATGAAATGATGAATCAGTCTATTCAGTATATATATCATTATATATATATTTTTAATCTATATTTTCACCTCTGTAACATTATTTTTAATAAACAATATGAATAAAGATTTTTAAAATGAAAAACTCCCAAATTAAAAGAATATGTGGCCAAAATGTAAACTGGGTCCAAAAAACTGAACCCAAGCATGGTATTTGATTGGGTTTTAATTTTCCTATATGTGTTTGTGTGTGTGCGTGTCCTACCTGTGCACTGAGAGAGGACAGAAAGCAGAGTCAGGAGGTAGACAGAAAAGTCCATGATCAGCACAGAGACCAGAGAAGATCCCGACAGACTAATTTCAGCTACCTTCACATACTGACCGAACTGCATTTGAGGGTGGGCCAAAGATGGTCATGAGTTTGACAAAAGGTGTGTGTGTGTGTGTGTGTGTGTGTGTGTGTGTGTGTAACAGGGTGAGCAAAAGTCACTAAGAAAGTCATCAGGTGTGTAAATGTGGAAAGGCAGACACCTGGTGGCAAAAGCAGATACTGTGGTGTTATTTACTGTTTTTTTGTGTGTTAAACTGATATTTGCTCCCTTTTTAGGTTAAAAACTGCGCCACAGTCCCAGCAATGCCAGTTCAAAATGGGTTCAAGCGCAAAGTGCATTTACAACAGACAATTACAGGATTAAAGAGGCACTCTACCTATCTTACACAAAGTCTGTTTACAGGTCTTGGGAAGTATGAATGCCTATGTGAAAAAAATGTACACCGCGTACATCTGGCTTTTTTAACATATGTGTATAATCAGCATTTACGCCCGGGTCAAATGACTCTGTAGTAGTCAGGGGTATCTCGTCTCAGACTCAGCACTGAGGGAAAAACACGAAGGTTAATGCACTAATTTTAGCCCCTTAACCTGCGAGATGCAATGACGGGCCACAAAATACTGTCCTTCTCCACCTAAGCAGCGCTAAAACATTGTTCCAAATTAGTCTGCACCGAGTTGGAAATAGAGGCGGAATAAGTAAGAGATATACAAAAAAAGTAAACACTGTAAAGTTTTCACGGCCATCCATGTTGCTTTTGACTGTCTACTGACCTGCTCCTTGGCCTGTCCAAAACACAAATACACAGAGAGGTACACTGATCTGCTGCAGAGGCATGTACACAGCTCCAGTTTACTAGCAATGGAAAAGGAGTCTACCATCTATTTTTAGCTGGTTCATCCATGTTTAAAAAACCTGTTTACATTTTAGATAAGCTGTAATAAGTCTGATAAACTGCGTTAAATATCACATTGCCAGCTTTAACTGGGGCTGAAGACTGTGATTTTGAAAATATTGAAAAATCTGGAGGTACAAAGATAGAGAAAATGAGTTTACCTGACCTCTGTAGCCGCTATCTCTGCTGCAGGTTAGCGTCTAAACGTTGCATTCACCACTGCTAGAATAACGCTCCCTGCTCCTGGGGTTACACACTCTGGCCGACTGTCACACTGGCTCAAGACTCACTGCAACACTTTTCTAGAACAGAGCCATCGTTAGTGTTTTATCAGCAACACCTGCGCTTTTCCAAGCTATTTAAAGTCAAAATGCGAAAAAGAAATAATCAAAAATAAAATCAAAGTCAAATCCCAAACGGATACATGTAGAAATATATTTATTTGAATAATAATTCAATATAGAAATACATGTATATTTATTCATATATTCATTACAAAGCCCTTAAAATTGTAATGGTGTGATAAAAGAACAAAACCTTTAGCAACTACTGTTATTTCAAGGTTAACAAAAATAATACGATGTTGCTTAATTTTGTTAAAGGCATTTGGTGCTTTTGTTAAAAATGCAATAAAAGCATCATTTACATGATCCTGTTTGATTCCAGCAGGATGTAGTGAACTAAAGGGGGACTAAAATGTCTGGGACCAAACACTGACACCTCAGAGACAGACTGGACATGTTGTCTTCGTCTCTGCTCTCACAGTGAAAAAACAACAAACCCACACTGAAAACATCAAGTGCCTTCAGGCTGAATGTTGAGTTAATGGCTGATCCATCAGTGAAATGGAAAGGACACAAAGTTAACGAAATAAAAACATTAATATTTGGCAAAAACATTTCATTATGCAGAAATTGCAGCAAACCTTATCTGTTTCAGCCCTTCATTGAACACTAATTGTTTGTTAGCAAATGCTACAAGTCTCGTTGATATCACAGTAAAGTGTTACACATTTTCTTACTTCATTTAAAATCGTTCAGAGCAGGATCACAGCATTATATTGTACGTTACAATATGTAGGTATTTTTTAAGTATGCAAACCTGATCTAACAGGTTAAAGTAGAGCGTACTACACAAATGTAAGAGCCATACATGGGAATAAATAATTACCTCATTAAAATAAGATGCTTGCTACACTGAGCTGCGATAAACTTCTGACACCATTAATGAAATGTAAAACGGATTAAGGCCTAAATAACCACATTGAAGATTAAAGGTGTTTACAGGTGTATTATAGCGGCTCTGTGCAGACGCCGACCTGGTTGACACAGAAACTCGTTGATGAGCTGGTATAAAATCTCTGGTCTTACAGGCCGAGGAAATAAGACACTTGTTGTCTGGGAAGCAGTTGGACGTCTTCAGAGGAGATAATTCTGGAAAAGAAAAGGAAAATGTATCCAACTGTCATCTATAAATAAAATGAAATATTATCTGACAGGACAGCTTCAGCGTGAGAGGGGGAGAGAGAAGGGGTGACGTGCAGCCTTTGTACATTTTGTACATCTCCTTTGTACGTGGGGTGACCGGGTGAACTAGTGACCGCCCGGCTTTCTCACGCCACACAATGTCGACATGTTCTTATCTTTTCGGTGCTTTGCTGTGTTTCTCTTTTCCTCTGCGACTTACCTGCAGCACAACAGCAGCCACCATTGCCATGACGGCCAGGAGCGCCATCCGTCCAATCCAGCCCAGGTCTACGTTCTGCAGGATGAAGAAGCGCGCCCAGCCCAGTTTCTTGGCTGTGTGAGGCGGGTACCGCATGCTGTTCACACCCTCCATCTTCAGCTGCTTGATGAGACAGCTACGCAGGTGGCTCAGCTGGTCAAAGCTGAACTTGCCGTGGTAGCAGCCCATACCACTGTTTCCTGTCCATGAAAACACACGCATGAGGTTTGACACATCGGCCCCTTGTTTGGTGGATTTAAATCAGCCAGCCTGTGACACTGAGGACGATGTCACTCAGGCAATATAAAACTGAACAGAGTTGAAAGCAGAGAAAACTATGTTGATGTGGGAGAATATAGGAATGTAAGCTGCATTAAAGTGGTGCTTCACAAGTTAAAATAGACTTTATGATAAACTTTGGAAACTTCGTGTATTAGGAAGGTTACTCCAGTTCATTGAACCGTGAGCACTAAAATATCTGATGTCAGGATTTTCATGAACAAACCAACAAGAGAAGAGATTTCAAAACATTTGGGTTACCACATAATGCTAACTGAACACTGACAAAATATTTAACATTACACATATTATTTTTCTGTCTCTTTTCTTCTTTTTTCTTTTGTTTAGTCAATATGTTGCACATTCAGTCCTCTTTATTTTAAACACTGAGCTGAACGTCATGTTAGAATTTATATTTTACACATTTTAATTGTACATTTCCATTTAATATTGACTTACAGTACTTGCTCTCTTTGTTCATATTGACTGCTGTGCACCACCACACCGTGACTGTGCGCTGCTTTCACTGCAGCAGCTTTTTATGCCTTTTACTCCTCCATATTTTTATTATTTAATTATCTGGTAAAATCTGATGACTGTGTTGGATTATATTTTTAACTGTGGCAATTTACCAGAGTAGCACTCTGAATTTCATTGTATGGAATATAATGGCATATATATGGTATATAATGGCAATAAAGGGATTCTATTCTATTTATATGAAAACCTGTTTCTGCTTCTGAACCAAAGATACAGTATGTTCAGTGTGATAGAATAATTATCTCCAGCAAGTTTAAAGTCTTTGCCAAGTTTTTCAAACAAAACTGAAATGAAAGACAACCAGTGGAGATCTGAAAGTTATGAAATCAATTTTAAAAGTAATCAATGATGCACTGTACACATGGTTTGTATTTATTTTCTGCCAAAATTAGCTTGTGTACATCTCGGGTAAACCTGCAAAAATAACTACATACTTTTTAACCCACTGCCACTAGTCTAGGGCTTTGTACACGGCTCTTCAGCAGACAAGCATATGTGTGTGTGGGCAACGAGACAAGATTTTTGTACTGGAAGCGTTCTGGTTTTGGAAAAGGCTTTGATTGCCTGCAGCTTCATAGTGTGGGTGGGGAACAATAGAGTCATTGGCCAAAAATGCAGCCTTGTGACCCATCAGCTATTGCCTAATAATGAATCAACTTTCCAGTTTCCAAACCAATTATTTTTTGGTCGAAATGCTCTGAACAGTTCAAAATTAGGTGCTGGAATCAGAACAAAACCTGTTCCATGTTGGTGGAAAAGGAGTATGAGAGAATAAGCAAAAGATGTTGTAAGTGAACTCTTGTTTATGGTATCCTTTCTGCAAGAGCTGTCTCTGCGTGTACTCACCCACTCCTCCGAAAGGCAGAGAGCTGACTGAGTAGTGCACGAGACAGTCATTTGCCAGCAGTCCTCCACTGGAGGTCTCCTCCGTCATTCTCTTGATCACCTTTACAGAGAAGATTCGTGTTATGTTCGTGAGTTTGAATCAACATACTACATGTGGAAGTCTGTTTCCATGTGTGTTGGTGAATACCTTGTTATCAGATGAGAAGACGTAGAGGGCCAGAGGTTTCTCTCTCTTATTGATAAACTTGATGGCTTCATCCAGGCCGCTGACCGACAGGATGGGGAGCAGAGGTCCAAATATCTCCTCCTGCATCACCTTTGCCTCTGGCTTCACGTCACGCAGAACTGTGGGGGCTAAACACGACAGAGAAACACTATTTACCAAATGCATGTTTTTCATTGTCTGTTCTTTATTTCTTAAATTTGTCTTATTTATTGTATGATGAAAACCTTTAAAAAATCAGTCCTGATTGATTTTTATGCGAGGAGTTAGCGGCTGTCAGAAGGATTACCGATGTAGCAGTCTGATTCGTCGTTGTCTCCTCCTGCAGCCACGGTGCTGTCCTCCAACATGTTCATTATCCTCTTGAAGTGGCGCTGGTTGATGATGCGTCCATAGTCAGGGCAGGTCTTTGGGTTGTCTGTGTAGAACTCCTGCCAGACGAAATAATCTTTAACACACAAATATTACTGAAAAAACTAATTACCAGAAGAAATACTCTCCAAAACCACTGATACACTTCTGTTTTAAACCCAGTTAGTTTTCCTCTTCGACAACATTTCTGAAATAACAGCTGCCAGCTATTAATCATTCTAGGGCCTTTGATAAGGAATATTTTGGACAGAATCACCTGTTTGTTTGTTTTTTAAAGTAACTGTGGCATAAATTACTTTTTGCTGTGTGTTTTCAGGTTTTCACTACCTTTATGGACTTCTTAACCTCCTCGATGACCCGGTCCTGGATGCTGGGCTCACACAGGATGTAGTCTGGGGCGATGCAGGTCTGACCACAGTTAGTGTACTTCCCCCAGGCAACACGTCTACACAATAGTGGAAAAATTAACAGGAAGGTTTCAGCTACAAGCCATAAAAATATGCATTTAACCAAACCATATTTAATAATGTTCTGACCGGCAGGCTATGCTGATGTCACAGTTCTTGTCGATGTAACAGGGGCTCTTGCCGCCCAGCTCCAGCGTGACAGGCGTCAGGTGTTTGGCAGCAGCCTCCATGATCACTTTGCCCACCGTGCTGTTGCCGGTGTAGAAGATGTGATCAAACCTCTGACGCAGCAGCTCCTGGGTCTCTGACACTCCTCCGGTTACGACGGGGTAAAGCTCCTGAAACACAGAGTAGAAACACACATTCAGTAACCAAAATGCAGAATGTACAAAGATCCTCAAGAAGCCTGTTAATGTCTTTGTAGCGCTCAATTTTAATTCAGTCTTGTGATACGTCTTTTTTGTCTGTGTAAATATTTTGCAGAAATAATAGAGATTTAAAAACAAAATGGTTGCAGGTTATTTGCACATTTAAACAGCCAAGCAAGCATCTTTACGTTACCCGTTATGAGTATTTGTGTGCATGATTGTGCATGTAAAGTTTATTTACTATAATTAAGGTGAACAGGTGCAGGTACACTGTGTCATTTCAAACAGAGCCAGCAGAAAAAAATGCTTGAAAATAACCCCATTTAAGAAGGTATTTTTATTTTAAACCTATCATCACCATTATTTAAATAATTGATATTATATAATATTTTCTGTTCAGTTATGTATAACATATGTGCAATCATGTGACTATTATGGTGCATTAAATACAGATAGTGATAATTCCATATAACTATACTGCATTTTTTGAAAAGAGAGGAACTCGACGACATAAACGACATAAACGGGCTGGATGAACCTGCAGGCAACAAGTCATAGCAACATATGCGCATATTTATTTATTTAGTGTCATATTGTGATGTTTGACCTTATACCAATCTTCTGTTAATAGCAAGGCATCTGAGCACTTAATGTCATGGTTTATTGTCTTTTGTCAGTATGTGTTGTACTTTTGAATGTGTCTGGATGGTTGCTTCCTCTTTTAACTGCAAAACAAAACTACCTGCAGGTACAACTAAAGTAACCTAGACCTGCATCACCAGAAAACTGAAACTAATGTTGCATGTGATCCACATAAAACGAAGGAAAATTATTTTTCCCACAACTTGATCGATTTGCCTGGTGTGGACGCGATCAATGCCTTGTCTTTCAGACGTGCTAACACTACTAACTTAATCATCTTATACCTGTGTACCTTATACACTAACTATACGCTGCTGTCAGGCTGATGTTACTAGTTAAAGTTCGCTAACTTCCTCTACCTAACAGAAATCTCCAGGGCTGAAAAATGAGGCAAACACTGAAGTGCTAAAAACTGCAGCTCCTCTTACGGACAATTGAGACCGGCTGCAGAAGCGAATTCAGCACAACTGACAGAAAAAAACATGTTTACAGCCTGTGAACATCAGTTTTGTTCTCTATAGCTAATTTCAACATGACAGCTGTAGAGGAGGTGAATTTTTATGTAACTCACCGCTTTACATTTTATTAAGGCTTTAAATTAGGCATAATTAATGGGCAAGCGGCTTTGTGGACAGGCTATCTACCGAAAGTGTCCTTTGCTTACAGTCAGATCCACCCATAGCTTCTCCACAACACCAGCCTCTCGTCCAAAAATGGTCACTCCTGGCTCCTGCATCCATTATTTTTACACTCTTTGTTTTCTACCCTCTAGGTTAACTGTCCCCAGGGGTCTGGTGGAACACTTAAAAGTTTGGGGTGTCACTAAAAACATGCAGCAGTTGTCACAACACTTCATCTGCTCAGTGTTTCCTGCTGTTTACCTGCTGATACATGACGTCATATGCAAAGAGGCGTCTGTAAGGAACAACAATACTCACGTCTAACAAATTCTAGGAAACGGGTTAAACTGATGTTAGGTGACTCATCCTTACTTTGTCGATGTAAAGCGGCAGGAGTTCCTCCATGACCTTTGCGGTGTGAACACAGACCTCGGATGGCTTGATCACAGCTGCATTACCTGGAAAATTAAGTAACAAAAGCAGCAGATATTACAAGACAGAAGGATCGTTTATTTTTCTTTCCTCTAAAACTGTTCCCTTTTTTCTTGTTTGCCACCAGCGTACCTTCATTTAAACCTGCAATAACTTGAATTTTTGGCCACTTGGGGGCAGCAGACATAAGTTATGAACACAGCACTGAGATTAGCATTTGTTTAGTTGATGTGGGAACTTAACAAACAGATGCTCATTTATAGAACCTGCATTCAGAGAGCAACATTAGCACTAATCTGGAGTCAGTGTGCACTGTGTTTGTGGTCCGTACCCAGTCCTGAGGGAAATGTCTGTTTAGCTCTATGCACTGTCCAAATGTAATCTGTTTTGTTGAGACTTGCTTGTTTATTTTTGCTAACATAAGAGCATTTTTACATGGCTATAGATTGTCACAACAACTCCGAAGACATTTCCATTCAGTGCTAGTTTAGATTATCTGACTTACACCTACAGTGCCTCTTTGTCATGTTACCTGTTGGTTATCAAACAAATGCTACATCTGGCCAATTTTATTTGAAGTTACTTTCTCCCATTTTTTTCATTGTCATCACTATAAAATGCACTTATCACTATTTAAGATGGAGAATTTTATTCCTGCAACCTTTAATATACCTTTAGAACCTGTTTATACCTGATATTAAGTCCAAATCCAGTCCAGTGACTCAGACCCTTGGACTTACACATCAGCAGCAGCTATAACCCAGAATTTATTTTTTATGAATATTTTCAGCTGTGGTACTCTACTGTTTCTAATGCAAAACACGACATGCAATTTTGACTTGAAGCCCTCTACATTTTCATGCAATATTAATTCAACTGTGCAAAATTTCAACTGTACAATAAACTCTTATTTAATAGCAAATTCTTACCTATTGTCCTGTTGCATCATTCGGAGTATGATGCACATATTTGGACATATTTGTTATATTTCTATTTCATACACAACATATCTTTTCTTATATTTTCTTTTTTATAATGTTTTCATGTTCATATGTAAATATAAACATATATCTATATATTGTGTTACATATGGTGGCATAATGCACTTTTTTCTTGAATACTTCTTATTCTATATCTAATTTCTAATTGAAAATGTGTTGTGCGACCGTCCATCATTTTGCCCGATGGAAAAACAGCTGCACTGGACTCTCCCCAAGCGCTATCAAGACTAGTGAGCAGCAAGCGAGAGTGTAGACACAATAACTGTGCACAGGGCCCTTTGGCCTCTAGTATATGTGATGTGGGCAGTAACATAATCTAAACACAGGTGGGCAGCTGAAAAAGGATGATGGACTCAGGTGATCCCCACTGAAATGCACGTTAATACAAAGTGTAAACAGGCTCTTATAGTTTTCTTATCTGCTGTCAAAAGGTGGTGCATGATGACAACAGCACACACAATTTCTGCTCCTGTAACTGTACTTATGTTTTCATATCACAATATATATAATATAAATCTTAATCATTTTGTCTGGGGCTGGTGGTGTCAGCTGCCTTTGACCCAGTCTTTTATTTTGATTATCTGACTTGTGACTTGCTCTGCAGATACGATTCTAACAGTAAGATCAGATAAAGCTGGAGCAAAGAATAAAGTCCACGCTGTGCAAACACTGCAGCCTGACAGGACTCCGTTCATTTAAGCCTTCCAGCCATTGATGTTTTTAGTCTAAACAGGTTTTATCCAAATGAGCTGTGGACCTGCAGCAGCCATCGTAACACTAACATGTAAAACTATCACTGCGGGGACGAGTAACAAACAAAAGATTCAAGTAAATAAAGAATAAGACAAAAGACTGTAAAAATACTGCTGTGTCATGCTAAAAAGTCACAAGCAAACACTCCACACTGAGGTTTGCATCACAAAGTAATCAGCTCCAGTAGAAACACTCAGAGCTGGGTGACCATTAAAGGGAAGCTTTCGAGAGAGACATGAATCATTCATGAGTTCGCTGATTATCTTGGAGATGAGTGATTCATTCAGCCTTGTCCTCTGAGCCTGCGCTGATAGCAACAACACATAAGGTTGAAAAATGTACTCTCACATGTGCATACACACCAACATGGACACACAATCACCTGCATGTGTGTTAAATAAACGTTAGTAGACACAAAATATTCCTCAGAATCTACTGCTAATCTCTAGTGGCTTTTGACCTTTTAATCACAAACAGATTAAAGAAGATTAAGGAATGAAGAATGTTGGGCAATGCTTGGATTAAACAGGAACTGGTTACAATCACAAGACAAAGAAACTGACCAGGACTAAAAAATAAAATAAAAGAGAACTGAAAATACACACTGCCTCCAAAAATGAGACTGAGCTTTTGTGGTTTCTGCATGTTTGTTAGTTGATCATCTGAGAGTTATGTGAGCTTTGATGTGCCTCTACTCCACATGTTGACCCCTAATGCTAGTTTTTGTAATTCTGAAATTGCTGGACAAAGGACAGTGGACAAAGGACAGCAGTCTTGCGTCAGTGTTTCAAAATTCATCTGTCAGAGATTAGACAGATCCCCTCTCAAAGGTCATTAAAGAGGGAAGTGACAATAAAATCCTGATAGAATGTGAACGCTGACCTTGTTACATCAGACACATGCAGACACACACTGCCCTTTCCTCCACCACACCCCTCACACACACACACACACACACAGCATGCAAAAGTACCCGCGGCGATGGCTCCTATGAGCGGCTGGATGGTGACAGCCCAGGGGTAGTTCCAGGCCCCGATGATGAGCACCAGCCCCAGCGGCTCCGGCTGGATGAAGACGGTGTCTGAGATGGTCAGCAAGTTCTTCCCCACGGGCCGAGGAGCAGCCCACTCCTTCAGCTTCTTGATGGCGAGGCCTATTTCGCCCTCCAGACCCAGAGTCTCGTACATCTGCGTCCCCACCTCGCTCTGGAAGACAATAATATTGGACATGCTGATGTTCTTGGTTTTTTTTAATGGTATATTTCATTCTAAAAGCTGTTTGCAAACCCAAAAAGTTTCATAAGAACTTGAATTACGTCCTTTGTGGAGATTTTAGTGTGGTTTATATTCTACCTTCTACGTCATTTTTTTAAACCTGTTTCACAACTGTTGTTTGTTTTTGGGTGTCTTAGATTCTTCTGTAAAAAAGATCTTATTCGTTTTTTTGTTCATTTGATTCTGTTCTTATTTTCTAATCTGTCAAAATGTTAGACATCTAATGTCTGTCGAGATTAAGGTTTTTGAGCTGTGGAAACACCAGGATCAACACTGAAAATAAGAGCAGGAGTTTATTGATCTATCTCTGACAACAGCCCCTTTTACACTGCTTGTTCGAGGTGGGAATATCACTGTCATGCCACCTTACCGTTCTGTACATAAGATGCAATTGCAGAATGAGGAGACAGAGTGGTCTTGCCTTTAATCCACCATGGGAGGTAGTAACAGAGCAGAAACGATGTCTCTGTTAACAGGCATAACTGGCAGGATGGGACCATGGGTAGGATGGGTGTGACGTTTTGATGACAAGTCGAAATTCTGGAAATAAAGATATCCTGGAACTCCTTACCCTCCGAGCAGAAGATGAGATCAGCTGCCATATAAAGCCCAGTGTACACTGTACGATTTTGGGCTGTCGCAGTTGAAAGATGACCAGTGTGAAAGAAAAGTGGCGATATCTTCGGTTGTGGCTCTAAAACAGATGTCCTATGTCATATAGTGAGAGAGATTCAAGAACGTCCGTTGTCGCGGTCTCTGATCAAAGACAGCCTGGGATAAAATTTTGGCAATGTCAGATTGTTACGATCTACGTCTACTAACCAACCAATAAAAATGCAGCATGAAATGATGCACAGATCAGCATGACTTTGCTAAATGCTAATAAATACTTCCACCTCTCGTTGCAAAATTGGTGTGCCAAGTTGGCTTCGTCTCCCCAGCCACGACCGCGGCCACATTCTCCTTCTCCTCCTGTTCTTCAAACTTTTTTCGACACTCATAAATGCACAGTGTCACACAGTGTAGCTTGCACTAAACTTAAAAGACAGATGAAATCTAACAGTCTGTAGGAGGCCTTAGAGGGGGAGTAAATGATTGTCTGTGCAATTGTTATTGCCACTGCTTTTGTTTATAAAGCGCTGCTGACATGTATGTTGTATGTCACACTAGAGGCAGACGCTGTTGTGTTTTATGTCACGCCTCTTTTGGCTCTGCGATGCTGGCATGCTGTCTAGAACCACACACTGGAGGGGCATGATGCCACGGTTGTTTGGTTCTGTGCAAAAACGCAAAGGTGACATACAGAAGGGACTTCTTAGCGGCCCTGTTGCATAATCTTTGTGTAAAAAGGGCATGTGTCTGATCCTTATGTCATGTAGATGAAACCATGAAAACCTGTAATAATCACTATTTACAGTTTGTATATAGAATCTAAACGACTAGGAGCTAATTGCCTGTAGCTTAATTTAACAAACGAAGAAACACAAACGTCTGAGCCAACAAACTCAAATTAGTTTTATTCTCAGACTCCGACTCGCAAGCTTGTCTGAGACCAGGTATCAATTATTTTGGACACCGAGGAAGAACCACTCACTGCTCACCTTATTGAGGTCTTTCTTGATGGCATCTGAGATCACGCTTTGTTTCTCAGTGAATAACCGCTGCAGGTTTTTCAGCTGGTGGATCCGATGCTCTAAACATTTGGACCTGCCTGTTTCAAAGGCTTTCCTGGCGCGAGCCACCGCCTGCTGCTCCCGGGACATCCTAGGAAAAAAAGAAACAAAAAACAGACAGATAGTTTTAGTCTGCTGTTCCGAAACATTGATCAAGTTAAGTACAATAACTGCCTTTGATTTCTTAAACATGTGAAAGTTTGCAAGGAAAAGTTGCTCCATTTTTTTTTTGAACTCTTGTCTGGTCCATGGACACTGAAACTGTTTAATCATTTCATGTGATTGGCTATAGACCACACACTGTAGAAAATAAGTGATGCATTAATCAATAATGAAACCGATTATTAGTTTTAGCCCTATTACTGTTGCATTAATTAATGTTTCAATTATTTCCTGTTTAATCAAGAAATAATCAGAGGATGCGAAAAAAAAAATGCCAATCACAATTTCCCAGAACAAAAGCTTGAGTTTTTAAATGTTTTGTTTTGTCTAACAAACAGTTCAAATCCTAAATGTATTCAGTGGAGCTGGAATCAGACTATTTTAGCAGTTTTTTGTTTCATTAAAGGACTCATAAAGACAAATCTTTTATCAAAATAGTTTTCTGTCAATCAACAACTTTTTGCAGCTATAATCCGATATGAGTGAATCCCTTAATACTTTTGATAGTTTTAGTACAATTTGCATTTTGTACTTGATGCAACAGAATTCATGACTTTTACTTGAAGTATTTTTCTACATTGTGTCAGAGATAGTTTTACTTTTAAATTGTGATGTGACAGGCAGTTGTCCAAATGACACACAAAAATTATGTTTTATTATATTACTCTTATCATTATACACATACTTTAACATATCCATATTTTTCTGTTTTTTTATTTTATGATTAAGTTTTTGTTTTTGTCTTGATCTGGGTGATGATTTGATTTGTAATATTGGCCTTGTCTTAGTCCTGTCTTGGTTTTGTGTTGCTTTTTATTTCAATTGCTACTAATACTTTTGATTAATCTTTACTGAATTGGACAATATTTTTTTAAACTGTCCTTAAGTGTCCATTTTGAAAAAAAAAATACAGATTGAGGGAAAAAAGATAGTTTTACTTGAGTTCAACATGTGAATAATTCTTGGACTGATGCAACAGTATATTGCTTTTATAAAAGCAGTCAAACCACTGGACGCTGAGCCTGAAGGAAACCAGTTCAGCCAATAACCTCTTTGCAGTGGTCCAGTTTAAATGCCCCTTGCTGAATGGTAGCCTGTTGTCTGCGCTGCTCTTTGTTTATAGAAAACGGTGAATGTGTTATAATAGGATTGTAATAGGAAACCTCTATGAGAAACAGCAACTGGGTCAAAGTTAAAGGTGCAGCTAAACATACAATAAACCGTAATAATGACATCCGCGCAGGTCATAATGTAGCCTACAGTTAGCTTGACATTACACCATTATAATTTTGTTATTGAACTTAAATAATTCTGCAGTTATGATTTAACATCTTCCTAATATGTAGCAGTAATAAATCGGTGTTCTGACAGTTAACGGGGCTGTTTTTCTTTACACATTTATGATGTTTATCGGGTCGTTTTCGGCGAACTTTCACAGTTTCGTCCGTCGCCGAGCCGTTAGATCGACTGTCTTAAAACAACAGCGAGAAAACGCTACAAAAATGGGTTTGTTTAATTCCTACCTGATTTCTTGGAGTTACGGTTGATGTCTTGAGATGCCTCTCGGGCTTGGTGGTGAGACAAGCAGCAGCAGAGGAGCTGAACAGCGGAGAGACCCTGCTGTCCTTCGCCGTTAGGTCACACCCCTGCAGGGGGAGGACCGAGCTGCCGCCGCGGGGTTAGCTTTAGCCGCATTAGCCTCATGTTTCCATGGCAGTGAATCCCTCAGTTACATCACTTTAGTCCTGGCTAAAAAAAAAATAAAAAAAATCACATTGACTCAATAAACTACCATGACATTTTGTTTCAAATTCTCCAATCCAACATTTCTCCTATAGTTACACAATGAGGTCGACCTTTTGGCTTTTCACGTTAAATAAGTTAGGGACTGTGCTTTATTTATCGGGGCAGTAGGGTGGCTAGGATGGTGATGTGGCCCTACAATGATCACCCTAAAATAACATAAAGGTATTTAAGGGTATTTTTTTGTGATAACATTATGCTTGGTGATATGACAAAATACTTATGTATATATTAAAAAAAGGAATTATGAATTATAAGAAAAAAATTGCAACAAAATAATGTATAAAACACAAATGCTAACATTTTACATATATACATATATATATATATATATATATATATATATATTTTCTGGTCATAATAAACTGCCTGCTTTTGGGATTTTTTATAGAAAAAACATGAATTATATCATCCATTTATTGGTTTTGGGTTCTGGCAATAAATAAATATAAAAAAACAGCTATTTAAAGTTGAATGTTCCCCTACGCCAAATCAAAAACCACAACTCCCTCCCAAATGCTTAAAAATGATTTGAAGTGTCTTTCCCATTTTGCCACACTCCCTCCCCTCAGCATTAACTAACAGTCCCTTAACAAACACAAACACACACACACACACACACTTGCGTACATAATAGTTCAGTCAATAATTTATCAAGCTGTGTTGTCCCGATCCTTGCTTTTTATATCAATTTCTGTGTAAGCCGACATGAGAGCGATGCAAACAAGTCAAATTCCTTGTATGTGTACACACACTGGGTCCATAAAGATGATTCTTGTTCTGATGTTTGCACTGCACTTTGTCTGTTAACATTAGCCATTACCTAGGTACACCTTCACAGAGCAGCTAGCCTGGCTATTGACTCTAGTCTGGTATGTGTGTGTGTGTGTGTGTGTGTGTGTGTGTGTGTGTGTGTATGACACATCTGATGTATAAAAATCCTTGAATAACATTTTTAAGTTGAGTATCATCATCATCAAAAGCAAAGATTTAAAAGAATGAAAAGTAGAGTATTATTATCGAAATAATTAGATCAAAATAAAATCAGAAACAATTTACTCGTAAGAGAAGTATAAACTAATATCAAAATCAACAATGATATCAAATGCAGTATTTATTCAGCTCTCTGTTGTGGATTTAGCCCTCTCTTATCAAATGCCAGCAGTCGCACTTCAGCTTTAAATCTCAGCACCATGTGAAGTATCTGACATGATGATCCAGTCTGATATTCCTGGAAATCCTGAATTTTATTCCTGTTCAGGGGTGAAATCCCGTCATCTCTCCAGTAAAGCTAAAATCAGAATAAAACCTGAGTCAAGGAGTTTATTTATTTAATTAATCAATTTTATGTTTATTTTAATAAGGACATGTCCCCCGATGCCATATACCAGACTCTATAGCTCATGATAGTTTGCAGCACGTGTCAACAGGAGAAAAACACAACACCAAACATAAACAGTACACAAAAGTCACCCTTGTGAAAGAGTCAGAAACATGTTGATCTGATTTAGATCTCTTTAGAGCTGCACTTTTTTCAATTTGGTAAAACTTTGTGTGAATAAATACTTCCCTATGACTTAAAATGTGTTTAGAAGAGTGCTTCTTTAAATAATATCTGTAAAATCTTTACCTCATTAGACTATATATATATGTCACCACTGACGTTTTGTATCCAAACACTATTACAGTACACAGCATTATGTCTTAATGTACAGAGAGCTGACAGTGACAACTTTTTGGATGGCTATAAGTATTCAAAGTGTCACCCGGGTGTTTCATCCTCATTTAGACTGTTTTTGTCTACATAATAAATTTATTTAATTGAACAAAAGCTGAAAACCACAATTTCCTTCACGGACTTTCTGCTGCTCTCTGAACTTTCATCCAAAGCTGAAGTCACACCGACCTGCTACATCTCAGCGCTGTAAACTCTGCTGACAGAATATTTCAGCTTCTTGTCCTCGGCATTCCTCCTGAGCCGTAATATCTGTTTATTTTGTAACTATAGCTGCACTAAATCATGCTTCCTGCTTTCCCTTCCTTCCCTTCTGAGTGGTTTGCTCTTTTATCCAAAGCCAAACTGGAATCACACTCAGCTTCTATTTCTCAGATCCAAGAAGGGTTTTTACAGCACGGGACACGCTGCGAGGAGTACCCTCCTCATCTCAGCCACGCAGCACACTGGATCAGGCCCAAAAATCTCTCAGGCTGACAGGAAATGTGGACGGAGCTTCCACATCAAACAGCAGACTGAGGAATGGTGTTTGTGTATTGTGAGGGAAGGAGCGAGGATGTAGGTGAGGGAGAGGAGGGCACAGCGTCATTCACACCTGAGTGTCAATCCTGATTTCTTAGAGAAAAGTGTGGACACAGAAGACCAGCATTTCTCTGTGTGCACACCTGAGCTTGTGATGTATAAACTGCAGCATTCAGACACAGAAAGGACAGTTTGTGTATTGTGAGGTTTGTTTTTTTTTTAAAGTAAGATTAGTATTTTGAGCCCATATAAACTTGAGCAAATTCACTTAATTTATTTTAAAAACTTGGGAAGAATGCAATGAGCAACAAAGGGAGGAATGACCCAAAAATTAACTAGAAATTTGTTTAAATAGTACAAAAAATTAGAAAGAAAGAAACAAAAAAATCACAAGCAAACAAGAAATGACAAAAAGACAAAAAAAAGTATAACTCTGTAACATAAAAGTAAATATGTAATTGTGATAATTATGATTATGATTATGATTTTTTCCCCCTAGAAATAAGTAAAAAGTACAATTACCTGAAAATTATGAAATAAATAAATAAAAAAAAGAAAGAAAACAATAACTAAACGGAAAGAAAACAATAACAAAACGGAACGCAAACAATAATAAAACGGAAAGCAAACAACACTTGACGAAAAGTCCTTTAAAAATTCTATAATTCTGTCATATAATTTTCAATATGTAATTATGAATATAGTTTTTTCCCTAAAAATTAGTAAAAAGGACAATACAATTACCTGAAAATTACCATATATATAGTTTTTTTTTTTTTTTTTTTTTTTTTTTTTAAAATCCCTTATAATTTCCCCCCAGCTTTAAAAAAATAATTCTCTATATAATCTGTATAATAATAATAATAATAATGAAATAATAATAATAATAACAATAAAGAAGAAGAAGAAGAAGAAGAAGAAGAATGGGTCTAAATTGACATGCATGTCAATGATCATTTTTAGTGTTTAACCACAATTATTATTATTTTTATTATTTATTATTATTATTATTTATTAATTTTTGTCCCATACATATATAGATAGATGACAAACTAAGGGGAAAAAGAACATAAAGCCTCTTGAAGTAGGTCAAGTCCCCAAAACAGAAGTGTCTGAGCTCTACTTGAGGGGTTAAACCAAAATGCGTTCCATCATTTGGTGTTTCCATGATGGTGAAGGAGAGTGTTATCATACATACCCTGTGTGGGAAGAATGTTAGTTAGTTATAATTCTCTATTTGTTTTTATTCCCCTTTAATTTGTCACCTGACTGTGTACTCAGCTACTGTATCTGTCTGGGTTGTGTAGGCCCATTACTTTCATTACATTTTTTAATGTTTGTAGTCTGAACAAAACCTGTTATATTGCTGAAGAATTATGTTGTATTTGGAATATAACATGACTGGCAGACGATAGATAGATAGATAGATAGATAGATAGATAGATAGATAGATATAGTGTGTTGATGAAACTATACTTATACTTTAAGTGAAATCCGTTTTTATGCGTTACATTAACATACACTGAACAGGACTTCTGTACTATACACACTTTAGGTCAGCTTAATTATTTAAACTTAAGATATTTGCACTGCGACTCTACTTCTAAAAAACTGTACAGTCCCTCCGTTGCACCTTTTGTACATACTTTTTGTGTCCTTTATATTCTACTTTGTCATTATATATATTTGAATTGCTTCTAAATTTTATGTTCTATTCTATATAAATTCACTACTTCATTCTTCATTTATGTTAATTGTTTTGCACCAAAACACCAAGACACATTCCTTGTATATGTGAATGTACTTGATAATAAAACTAGATTCTGATTCTGATTTTATTAACTGGTCTAATGCTGCCACCCAGTGGCTTATTTACACCTCTCACGCTTGTGTCTCAAAAGCAACAAATATTGGACGCTGGACTGACTTTATACATCAGAATAAGAAAAGGGACTTATTGCTAAGTAGGCTTTCACTTACAAATAATTTGCTTTTGTTTTTAGTGCATACATTAGACACAAAAAAAACATATAATGAGGAATAAAAAATAAGGTAAAGTACTGAAACACCCTTGAACTTAAATGTAGAATAGAATATGTAAAAATAGAGTCGAGATACTTCAAAAGTACTGCAACATAAAAATATGTACAATTTAGTATCTGCAGTTTTACAAAAAAAAACTCAAAGCAGGGTCTGTGCAAAAGTCCACATGCCTGTAGAAAAAAGTAACAAAAATATATTTTAATACACTGGAAATATCTATAAATCGTAAATGCCAAATACAAGAGTAATTACTCCATCTGATTTGACGCTTATAAACTCTATAACCATTACTCCATGTTTCTATTTGACAAACATATTCAGTTTCAGGGGTCACTGAGGCTCTAGCAGCACGTGACCCTGTTTCGGCAGCCCATCAGCTTTTCGGTTTCGATATAATTGTTGTCCTAATGTGAATCATGTGACAGTCAGCAGCAGTTTGAGTTATGATCTTAATGGTCTATTGTTGGCGGATGTAGGAGTAAATGAGGAATACTTTACTGCAGTTATGAGCCAATCATCGGTGTTAATGCCTCATCTTCAGTCTGTTATGGCTCCAAAATCACGTGCTCTCCATATGACCACACCTGACAAGACATAATCACCAAAATGCATACATGTCAATATTTGAAGAAAAAAAAAAAAAAAAACTTAAAGCAATAAATACACACAGTTCACTTTAAACCATTTTTATGTCTTAGTTTTTAGCGATGTGTGTGAGACTTATATTTAGAAATTTAAATTTCCGTTTCTAATGGCCCATACACTGTGAGTCTGACACCAGCCTGGGAACTGGCTGCGCACTGGACTGTGCGTTATCCGGTGTTTTGATGTCTCGATCGGTGGAAACGCAACCGACCAGGAAGGAGAAAAAGTAGCCTGATTTGTCACCTCGACACAATACACTTCCACTATCCACACACACAGTTTTTCCTCTGATGCGCACCAGGAGGCAGAGCGCTGTGGAGGAGAGGATGTGCCTCAGACTGAAAAGTGTGACTGTTGTCTTACCTGCCATGTCATTAGCCTTGTGTTACCGAGCCAAACATGTATTTATTTTATTTTTAATATTATTATTAAATGACTTTGGGAGTCTAAAACCAAATAGATATTTTACCCAACCCCGCGCGCCAAGGGCTAAGTGAAGAATTTCCATCGAGCACTTGAAAAGATGTTTAATAAATGTCTATTACACGTCTATTTTACTGTAGACGTTTACATTTATTTGTCTTCAGACGTTTAGATTTTGGTTATTCAAGGATGAAAAGTTAAAGTTCAGGACATCTATTTTAGCCCAATTAAAACAGCAAACAGGATATGTGTAGGCCTATGTAACAAAACTAAACATTCATAGTGTAAACACGGGGGTATGCAGTACTTTTGTAAGTTATTTGCAGGGTTTTCCATTTTTAATATATTTAATGATTATTTCAATATATGGTCTACAATCGGCGATGAATTCTGGTCTATAACAACAAACAACGTGGAAAAGATGTTTAAATGTAGTCTATTACTCCGTGGGATAAAAAAAACAAACATATTTTTTGTCATTTTATACTCTCCAAACTTATATATTATAGTCTAGAAATGATCTTAGATGCAGATATTTCCCAGAGGATGTCAGTCTAGTGTGACCCTCACACTCCTGCAGAACAGGACGAGCTCAGTCTGGGCTAAATGGGCACATTAATGGGTCATCACCTATTAGCCGGACAGCCGTTAATAGGTGTGTAACACATCAAAGGCACGCGTTTGTGAGGCTTGACCAAATCCACGAGCTGTGCATGAGGGTGGGGTGCAAGGGGGTCGTTTTGTGTCTGTCAAGCGAAGTATAAAAGCCTCTGGTGTCCTGCTTTTCACCACTGTCGAGGAGAGACTTGAGTGAGCACACTCCCCTCTGGCTTTGTGTTTTGAGAAGAATGGCATACGGGTTGGATTTTGCAGGTAACCTTCCGGAGATGAACACGTTTTACTCGGGACATTATTGGCCCGCTGCGCGCCTGGATATGAACAACAACGACGATTACGCACAGGACTCCAGCAGAGGTAAATGACTGAATACCTTTATTTTGTTACACTTAGACAACAGCTAAGGGGAGATAATGCCAACATTTTCTCGTTTTTTGTTTTTGATTGTTTAACGCTTTGAAATCTGATCTAATTGGCTTTTTCTTAAAAAAAAAAAAAAAAAAAAACAAAGGAGGGAAAGAAAAAAAAATGATCAAAAAAGCTTAAAAGCTTTTTTAAAAAATATGTTATAGAATTATTATTAATTTTATTTTTTTTTAATTTATTCAACATAAAGAAATGTCACATAGAAAACACAACACAGAGGAGATGATCAAAATAAATTCAAATACGTATCATTCCTTTGGCCTTTTCATGTCCATCCTCAACAAGTCTAAGTATATCCTACTTCACAGAGGTCCCTACTAATTCAGCATATACCTCTAACTTTACCATTATAGTCTAATGAAAAGAGTACAAGAAATATATGACAAAACAGTAATAATAATGGTTAAATACAAAGTAAAATGAAAAACAAAACAGAGAGTTAAAGGAGAAATTAAAGATATGCTTAAAAAGCAAAAACAAGTGAATTATATCAAAGAACATTTTACAGGTCATTTACTTTTTTCCCCACTTTTGTTGTGCTGTTTTTTTGTATAATTTTGTTGTACTTTTTTTTTTTCAAATACATATTTGGGTTATTCCTTTTTAAGTTGCTCCTTGCCTGCTTCTGATGTTTTTGAAAAAGATTAAGCCACTTTGCACAGGTTTCAAAGGGTTAAATATTTCAGAGTTTTACCATGTCCTTGAAAGTCCATCTATACACACACATCTCCAAATTTACTGTCTCACCTAAAAATGTGTTTAATTGCAATTCAGAAGTCAGAAAAACGAACAAGTAACTAACATTTTGCCCTCTCCCTGCAGTGCGTCATGATGCTCCCCACAAGATGCGCTCGGACACCCAGCGTCGCCGGAAGCGCACGACCTTCAGCAAGGCACAGCTGAGCGAGCTGGAGAGGACCTTCTCCATCACACAGTATCCGGACATTAAAATCAAGGAGTCTCTTGCATCTATTACTGGGCTTCCAGAGTCTAAAATCCAGGTATGACATGTGCTTCACAGACTTCCCATGCGTAATTTTGTATAATGCTCCAGTGTGCCATTACAAACGAATAACCGCATTTCATTCTTTACAACAGGTCTGGTTTCAAAATCGACGCGCGCGCTATTTCAAGAGCAAGAAACCAACCAGAGAGGTCCCCAGACCCTCCACAGTCAACCCTCATCATGAGTTGTCCTACACTCAAAGTCCCAGTCCACTTTTACCCCAGATGACTCCGTCTTTCCATGCTGCCAGCTTACCGTCCCCACCAGGCTACCCTGCTCCAAGTCTACCTCAGTCCACCAGGCTCTCAAGCATCCTGGGTATCCAGGCCATGTCCCTGCCCGCACCAACATCCCCTGTCGCTGCCGACCAAGCTACATCCAGCTCCCCTTATGGTCTCCAAGGACTACCCGATGATCACTACAGTCAAACTGCAAACTTCACTGATCACTGCCGGGACGTGTTCCCACACAGCGGGCTCAGTGAGTGGGATCTCACAGAGGACTTTGAGGCTTTCCTCAGGGGTGCACAGGGACCCCAGCCTGAGGGGAGCCGCTGCGCTGCGGTCGGACATCCTGGACCCAAGGAGAGCGTCCCAGACCATCAGAGCTTTTCCAGCACACACGAGTCCTTGGACGACCTGTCCAATTTGTGCTTTCAGGACCTGGGCGATTTCAGTCTGTCGGATTTAGACATTTCAGCGGCAATGATAGATTATCTTTTGAGTTAAGTGATGAAAGAAAAAAAGGCTATTTAAAACCACATTGTAAATAAAGCTGTAACAGCTAGACCAGAGATACTCAACTTGCTTTGCTTAGGGGCCATAAAAAATGACAGGAGGCCAGTGGCCAGTAGCAGCAGCCCCATACCTGATTTTAGGACTTTAGGACATTTCTAGGATTTTAGGACATTTTTAAGGGTTTTAGGATGTTTCTAGGATTTTAGGACATTTCTAGGATTTCAGGACATTTCTAGCATTCCAGGACATTTGCAGAATTTTGGGACATTTGTAGGATTTAAGGACATTTCTTGAATTGTAAACATTAGGGGCATATCCTCCACTGACACTATTTTTTTGATAAACAAGCTCTATTTTTATGCAGTTTTATACACCCTGGCACCTTATGTAGCCTATGCTAAAAATACAAAAAAAAATGTAGATCACTTTATTTTTACTTCAAATTAAAATACGGTTGGAGGGGGCAACCAGTACACTATCAGGGGCCAGATTTAGCTGTAAGTTGAGTATCACTGAGCTAGACTATTTATGGTGAGACTTTCCTGAAGAAAGGACTTTCTGAGGTGAATTAAATGTATAGATTAAGTTATTTACAAAGTGTACATAAATTTTACGAATTAAAATATTAACTCTGAAATTGTGTGTGGTTTTCATTCATAACGTCTACTGTCCTCCTCGTCATCACGTGGCGCCGTGGCTTAGTTGGTTAAAGCGCCTGTCTAGTAAACAGGAGATCCTGGGTTCGAATCCCAGCGGTGCCTTTTCCTCGCAGGTTCAATAAACAGTGCTTGCAATAAAGCTACTACATTACACGGAAATGTTTAGTCAGACTGTAACAGCTTTTTTTGTTATCCTATAATAACAAGATACCACGGTAGCATGAAGGAAACATGCATCACAGTGGGAACCGGAAGTGATTTCCTGAGTGGTTTTCAGCCCGTTAAAACAAAATCGATATTAAAATGTTACACGTAAAGGTAAAACGAGTATTTGAGTAAGATATCTGGTCTCTACGGGGAGTCAAGCCTGCTAAAGTTCACTCAGTGTTACTCACAAGCTGCATAAACGCTGTTTTTGTTGACATGTTTGCAGTCACGAGCGCTTCTTCATTCCAGACTTTACGTTCGGTTTCGAACGTGGCTCAGCCAATCAGGAGTCGGTTACTTTTTGCAACCGAAAAAGTTGTCCGGGGAAGATCTGATGGAGAGGAGAGACATTCATGAACATAAAATACTACTACTACTACTACTACTACTACTACTACTACTACTAATAATAATAATAATAATAATAATAATAATGCATTTTATTTATGGATCGCTCTTCAGGACACTCAAAGACGCTTTATCACTCAAGCGATTTCAATAATATTCGTGACAAAGACCGAAGACAAAATAGATCAAAGAAAACAAATGGATTCATTGACAAATCTAAAATGAAAAAGCAAAACATGATATAAGACTGACTTTATTGTTTGCTTGTATTCAGGCAGCAACTATGCATCAGTGTTGCATGAATGCAAACAGAACACTGTAATAAGAGTTAGAAATTATGTTGTGTGCATCCTACATGGAGACAGATGTAAAGTGAAATGCTCTCTTTTTTTTACTTTGTGTATTTATTAGCCCTCCCTTGTCCTCCCTTGCAGTCTTTTGTCCAGCAGATGGTGCCCCTCTTTCAAGAGCGCAACAGATGACAGGAGACGTCAGCAGGGAACAGGGTCACAGTGCAACACAGGCCAACAGTCTTTTATTCTTTGTAAAAATGTAGGTAAATATATTGACCAACAGTGGCCAGTGTGTGCAGGTACAGTTGTGTGTCAGAGAATTAACAGGTATATATCAGTGTGACCGTTTATGAAAACAAATTTGACTTTAAGACTTTGAACACTTTGAAACCTGGATCGACATCACTTTCTTTTATTACGTTCAGACGCCCTTTTACAAATGTTAAAACCTGTGAAACCTGAGCAAACTGGGTTAAAACATGGCTAAAAAAAAGTAGCGACTCACTTGGCAAGAGATGTTGAGCAAATTCTCCGCTGTGAGAATCCAAGGACAGAGGGTGTTGTGTGTTTTGTGTTGTAAAACCTTCAGAGGCAAATTGTAATTTGTGATAATGGGCTGTATAAATAAAACTGAAGTAAACATTTAAACTGATAATTGACCATTAACAAAATCTGATTTTTTAGAATTCGGCTTTGGTAGCTGGCAGGGTCAGTGTTAAGGTTATGGGTGTATTAATAGCAATCTAGAGAATTAATTTGTGTGTGTGTGTGTGTGTGTGTGTGTGTGCGTGCGTGCGTGCGTGCGTGCGTGCGTGCGTGTGTGTGTGCTCATTTTACTGTTTGGACAAGAAGAAGATTAAGGCAGTCACAGAACTGAAATGTCAAGTTTATTAAATCATGCACAGTTTCAGCCTATCCACCTAAAATTAGACGGCACATCAGAGGGGGTATTTATTGTGAACAAAATGCAAGCTACAAAAATAACACATGCTATTATAAGTCCATACTGTAATTGAGACTTGTCAACATGAGAGGTGCTTATAGTGAGAGTGAATTTCTGTTTTTTTTCTCCGGACTACGGACTCAGTCAGCTGGCCTATCTCTTCTCTGCCCTGGAAGCGTCAGGTGTCTCTTCATGCTCGCAGCCCAGCCAGTATTTGGCAATGGATCGTGGGTAAGGAGGGTTGGCAGAGTCCACACGTTTGGTCTGCAGATCCACTCTGAAGTATTTATCTGCCATCACAGAAAGAAAAAAAAACATACAAACCAAAGGGGGTTAAAGCAGGCAGCACAAAAAAATCACCCTTGTATGTTTTTGTTAGAGATTTCTATCCTGTTTAAAGGCATCTTGACCTAAGGATGAAAATGGCTTCATACCTCTCTTGAAAAAATACACATTTTGGACAGGGGTGCTTTTGTGCTCCTGCGTGGTGGTCTCGCTAAAGATGTCGCTGTAATCGCTATAGTCAAACAAGTCATCATAACCCCACAAATCATCAAACAACACGTGGCGACTCAGCCTTCTTCGCTGTGCACGCTTCTTGCTGGGCCTCCCCCTCCAACTGCTGCGCCTCCTTGTTTGACGAGGAGAAGATGGCGTAGGTTTGGGACTGAGGTAGACTCGTCCCACCATGGCAGCATCTACAGGGGGAATGATACCCTGCCAGTCCCTGCTGGTGAAACGAGGGCCTGTGTGGGGACTGCTGACTGAATGAGGAGGGAAAATAACAGGTGATTAAAGACAAACAGATATGTAAATACACAAAAAAGCACAAAAACACAGCTGAGGCTTACTTGGGCTTCCAAAGAGCTCTATGAAGAAATCCTCCCATGTCTGATCACAGAAGAGATCCGTGTATCGTGTGAACAGCACAGACGGAGAGGACCGGCTCATGTGGACACATTCCTCATGAGAAGGCTGGTGCTTGAACTCATACTGGTAATATTTGTCCCCTGAAGACAGAGACAAACACATAAACAGCAGACATTTTGATATGTCACAGAAAATGCAACTGGCTCTATTTAGAGTTTGGATTGTCAATTTTAGGTTACTAGAAAGAACATTGTGGACTCTCCGTATGTAAATATAAACAGCTCATTCTAAGCTACCCCCCCCAACAAATCGTATTTTCAAGTAATTATAAGCTACTGAAAGCGTAGATCTGAAATTATATTACATATCTGCCAATATATCCCCCTAAAATCCTACATACTGGACCTTAAATCTTTCAGCTGATGAAGGTGAGACTAATAGAAACTACTTAACTGCTGGATAGCATTTTTTTTACATCATGCAAGCTTTGTTTATTATTATTGGAGTATAAGTATTAAGTTGCATGAAATGGAATCACTTCAATAAAGTACAATTCACTCAAAATTGTACTTGTATAAAGTACTTGAGTAAATATAATATTTCCACCACATGCGGATTTGCAACCCCGGGGTTGCGGCCCCCAAGACAAACCGCAAAATAATTGACAACATAAAAGAAAAGAGAAAAGTTAGCTTGCAATGGCTGATACTGTTTTCACTTGTAAGTCTGTGTTCGTGTGTGTCATCATGACAAAATGTGGTTCTGGTTACCGCTGTTTTTCTACCACAGAAACCAGTTTGAGGATTGATTGATGCTCAAAAGAAGATGCAGATATGAAACTTTACAGGTGTGTACTTGAGACCAAAATGAAGGCAGCGTCTTAAGATGGGTGTGGTCTGAGAAAGGGGGGCAGAAGAAAGGGGCTACGAAGTTGGGAAGGAGCCACTGGTCTTCTCTTTGCTGCCATGTTGCACAGAGGAATAACGTTACAGTGATACAGACTGTCAGCATCCGTCAGCCCGTCCACCATGTTCACGCCTATTCGTTTTGAAAGAAATGGGGAAATTGCAACGTTGGTGTCAACTCTATCACTCAGTCATGGAGTTGAGCATTTATGTGGCTGCCCTGCATGCTGTGATGGGGCCGACAATTCATAAAACATTGCTGTTTTAACTACTTGGAAAATATCACACTATCTTACAAAAGTACCTTTGAAAAAGTAGGCTTTTTCTTTGCCACGGTGACTTGGTGCTGGTATGGCAAACGCAGCATCAACGTCATTTGGTATGGCATCAAAGCCGACTGAAATGTCTCGCGGATAGTCCTCATCCAAGACATCGCCGTCAAACCTCCAGTACTTGTTCCCCTTAAGGAAAATAAAAACAAAACTGAAAGCAGTGAGGTTTTATAAAGGGGACAAAGAAAATGAAAAATCAACACTGTATATGGTTCTTTGGGTTTTTTTCACAGTCAAGTGTTTGTTAGCATGAAAACTGATTTTAATGGTTAATAAACTGGATTCCCATGTAAAGAGTAGCCGTAATTGACTGGAAATCTTAATAAAAACTCTCAATGTTCCCGGACTCTGGAGCAGTAGAAGTTTCTACCTTAAAGATGTAGGACTTTCCCTGACAGTTGATGCGTGTGAATGCAGCGTCGATGGGTCCAGAGATCCCCCACACATCCTGGATGAGTTTAGGGTAACCAGGAAGCATGGACTTGTCATCCAACTCAAAGAAGTATTCACCTTTGAGAAAAAGTAGCCATTAGATTAGCGTTAGAAGGACTGAATTCATTTTATTTAACCAGGATAATCCACAACATTTCAACTGAAAATTAAAAAATATCATGTAAATGATGTCCAGATTTGAGAAACTGTACATAGTTAAAGGATGGAAATACTTTTGGACGTCCAGGTTTACCTCTAAATGCAAAGATCGACCCGTTCTTCAGCTGCAGAAAAGCATCAAAAGGTCGAGCGCTGCAGGGCCCTGCGTCAGGGTCTACAGCTGGGGTGGGCTCCTGTGTGGTGGTGGGCTGGGGAGAGGCGGGAGTGGTTGCTGCAACTGTGTTGAAAGTTGTTATGAAAGTTGTTGGTGTGCTCAGGGGAAGAGTCGTCACTGCTTCTGTTACTTCATCTCCTTCCTCGAAGGTATCTCCACGAGCAACTGAGGGCGAAACAGAAGTGCTTCAGTAAAATTTACTGATTTACAAAAGCCAAGAACGTAATTCATTACAAAGAAAATAGTTTATTCAGTGAAATGGTAATATTTGACTGACTTTTTTTAGGGCAGACGGTGTCAAAGTCCCCACAGCAGCTTCCATAGTACACACACATGTTGTCACACTGACATTTCCTCTGCGATGCAAAGGAGCCACAGCGACCCACACAGGACTCTGTGGAAATGCAGGTTGTTTGTTTCAATGTTGATGTAGACTTAGCCATTTAGAAACCAGTGGTGGAAGAAGTACTCATGTCCTTTACTTCATTTAAAGTACATGGCGATGCAAAAAAACAAAAAACTCCATTGCAAGCAATCTAGTGCAACAGTAACTAGAGATTTTAGCCAAGTGGTTCCCAACCTATTAGAGCTCCTCCAGTAGTCACAGGATAAATCTGTGGGGTCATGAGAGGAGAAAAAAAACAAAAAACTAAATTCTGCCACACAAGCATTCCTCAATTTTCTGAAATATTTTCTTTTTTGTGTGAAATATTGGAATTTTTTAGTAATCAACAGAGTCAGAGGCTGTAAAGGTTGAGAATCACTGATTTAATTTTTAATAGTGTGAATATTTTGTGTCATGTGTAAACATTTAATCTGAAAGGTAATTACAGCTGTCGCGGAGTAACAGTAAGTAGCATAACATGGAAATACTCAAGTAAGAATCTGAGAACTGCATTTTAGTACTATACCTCACTTCATACTTTAGATGCACAAAATCATGCACCAGACTCAGAATAACACCAAGAACTCATCATACTTTGAAATACAGGGTTCATTTTTGTGTATGTAAGTCTTCGTGATGCCACAACGCACACAGGTGCTTTTTTACTTTTTTCAAGTAAAAACAATGTATTAAACACACCTTAAACAGAATTTAAAAAGCAACTATTTTCATCAAACGCAAAATGTCACTGTTTTCTTAAGTGCACATCCACTGCATGGTGTATGCATCGAAAAATACGTGATTATTACTTTACGCATTAAATAAAATCCTTAATAATAGGCTACACTGTGTTAATTATATAATAGTCTTACATTTTATATGTCAAATATCTCACCGCAGTGTAATTTACATGCATAAACACATTACAATGACAAGCCTCTAGTCTGTCTTTGCTTTTTAATATTTATTAAAAGTAACTGCATTCAGTGTTCATAAATAATATTTCCCTGAAACTTCAAGATTAATTAAATTGAAAATACCACAATCTGTGGGACTCACCTTCCGCAGCAAAGACTGTGTCCAGCAGGAGGACGAGGCCCAGCAGAGCCGCTGCTGGCTTCATGACGACTCACAAAATATCCTGCTTTTACACGACAGTAAAGTGAAAATGTTGGTTTTGAATTCAGAAGGCAGCACTGCGCCTGTCTACACCAGTGAATTACAGTCAGATAATTTTGAGCTGAGTGCCCCACTTTGGGGTGCAGGACTGTGAGCAGATGATCAATAGATAGTTTTCAGTAGCTGTTGACCCCCAGGCGTCTGCTCTCCTGATTGGTCCACATTCGGCTGTGATAATCATTAAACTGTGACAGCTAATCTCTGTCCTGTTTGTCCCTGAAACATCATGAACATGCTCACATTAAGGCACAAAATAAACCCACTGATTTACATTTATCAAATTTAAAACCCACCTGCAGCTTTTTTTTCAAGAAAAAATAGATAATCTTGTGTTGACGGCCTGTGTAGCTCAGATGCTTTTCAATAAGGCAAATGTTTAAAATGCAAAATTACAACCCAGAATTGATACTACACAAGTTTGCTATTGTTTTGTGAATCAGATATAAAGTGTGCATCTAACTTCTGGTCAAATGAGGCTCAAACATTGTGTAACCAGGTCAGCCTTTTTCCTCTTATTGATCTCTGGTGTAAAAAAATAACCCCAAAGCAAACAAAATGCCATCCTCCAAATGCATCCCTTAACACTAGAGTTCCTTTTTTTAAGAGCTACAATAAGACAAATTAAGTTTATAATTTTTTTAATCTGTGGAGTACCTGTTAATTTATTTTAGATCATGAGCAACAGATGATTGTCTGACAGATTTGGCACCATGGAGAGGGTGAAACCAGCACATCGCCATCATATTGAAATATTTATTTATTTATTTTTGTATACAAACTCTTTCTGTCAAAGAGCGTCAGCATTTTTGTCGTCATCTGCACTCAGATCGATGCATTTCTGGCCCTGTAGTCAAGCAGTGTGTCAGCCAGTCGAAATAATGAAGTCTGCATTGTTTTAAAATCGATTTGTCTTCAGTGAAGAGCAGTGAAAACTGGTGAGGACAGATTAGTGGGGAGGTTGGACTTTGCTTTCTCAGTGTTGCTTGTATCAGTCAATGAGGATATTAATACTTGGGTTTCTGCCGTATCCTACTACTTCTTAGTAGTAAGTTAATAAGACATCAATTTTTCTCTACTTCTTTTAACCCCCACATCTCCAGTTTGTAGTGTGTTTTTTTTAGATCTAAAATCAAAGATGAGAGGACTCTGACGACATCATCAGGGTTATTTCTTCAGAGATTAAAAACTTCCTCCTTTACTCTTATAGTACATTGAATGTCATATGAAAATTTGGCATCTCTTTAAGTTTATAATATATGTATAAGTATGTATAATGGCATGTGGTGAAACATTTAGTGTGATTGGAGACATTTTGAATCCTCCATGCAAAAAATTAGACTGTACCTTTAATAAGTGATAAATTATTATTAAAACTCAGACCAAATAATCTGTGCGAACTGCAGATTTTATATGCATATTCTCTCCATAGCTTCTGTCTATTAAAAGTTATATACCAAACACTCAGAGGCAAGAAGTACTTTGTCTCTAAATGTTTGAATTCAGACAAACGTGCAAGAACTGGTTAAAAAATGTCATCAAACTGTCCTAAAGGTAAAAGCAGTGCATGCATGTAGATGCATGCACTGCTTTGGGGAAAAAAATCACTTTTTCTGGAACATGCATAACCGTCTGTACAGCACGAGGTCAACAGGTGTCAGCAAAGCTTCTTTTATGTGGAAAAGTTCCCAACTCTCTATCACTTATAAGGCTGCAGAGGAAAGCTGTCAAAGTGGGTTGGGGACGACCCTCCTTCTGCATTCACGTGGATATCTCTGATGTCTGAGTTTGTGACTCTGGAAAAAAGAATTGGACTCTATTTGGATGGAAGGACTAAACTTTTTATGCGGAAATGGAATAAACTGTTGAACTCTCTAGAAACTAAATGTAATCTGTACTTAAGTGGAAAATAACTGGAAAATATTCAGAATTGTGGGCAGTGGGCATGAATAATTATCATTTAATTTCACCACATTGAGCCGTTATTTATTCTTTTTTAGATTTTTTTTTATGGTTGTATCTGAAACATTATTCTATGTATGTTGTCAGAAAACAAAAAAGCTGCATTCTCCATGTACATGCTTTCTGTGATACAACAAAAGCACTTTGTATTGATTTAATATGGTTGACAGGGTAAAACCAGCTGTTTTATGACTGAACTCCTTGGCCTTATCTCACAAAATAAGTTATAAAAACAACAGAGAGTTGTCAGTGATTTCTGTGTGTTGTGTAAGATCATAAATACTGATACTGTTATGGTATATTGAGATAGTTCTTGTTCCTGTGTTGCTCTTTATTGCTTTACAGACTTGTTGTAACATCTATACACTCTTGTTTTTGGTCAATAGCAACCTGCCCTTAAAGCTGAAATACTTGTTGTTTTTAGGTTACAGTTTTAGCGTGCTGATACTTGATTCATTTCACTGACTTCTGAACGAAAGCTCCATCTCCATTCACATGCACACAAATGTATAAAACCCGAGTCCTTCACTAAAACATAGCGGAACAGTGGCACAAATAGGGAAGAATAATAAAATCAGCTAATTGATTCAGCAATGTCAATGATACAGCACAGTTTGCTTACATTTTAGCCACCACAAACATGAATTCAGGTAGTTAAGTCATCATGGGCTTGTGTTTGACTGCACTTGTTACAGGATGACCACAGGTCACCTGTAGCTACAGCAGTCCAAAGAACTAACGGCCACGCTTCGTACTGATGTTTTCCACTGACTCTCAGCCTATTGTCTGTTGTCAAGCGGTCCACCTAGCACGACAAAATGTGCTGAAATACAACAAAATGATCAAAAATACATCACCAGTATTACCGTAAGGCACATTAACAATATGAAACAAAATAAGCAACAATTACCGTGTGCCTCTCTAGGACCACGTGTCGAGTAAAGTTACTCAGCTGTCACAAGTTCGTCATCTGCAGCCATGTTGCTCTTACCCACAATGCCACTGACCTATGACCTCACCACATGCCATCACATTTCCCACAATGCTGTAAACTACACTGGGGTGGTGTTACTCTCTGCATTTAATTAAGACCTCACATAAAAAGCAATACAGTTTTTAACCAATATTTTTTAAAGTACCCTCCAGACACACATTACCTCTGCCTATAATAATAATAATAATAATAGTAATAACGATAAACTTTATTTGTATAGCACATGTCAAACAAGAAATGCAGCCCAACGTGCTTTTCTTTAACAAAGAAATTACATGCACCAAGTGCTTCACATTAAAAGACATAGAAGACATAAAGACATCATAAAGCCAGCATGCAAAAATAAAACAAGATCAGAATAGAATACACAGAATGCATCTTCACATGGACAAAACTAACTGGATAATACTAATAAAAGTAAGATAAAATAAGCATAAAAATAGAATGCATAACATGAGGTGGAAAAATAAAACCCACTGAGATCATTTTAAGAAAAATAAAGCAAAAAATATAGTGTAAAAAATGCATACAATTAAGGAAAATACATTTTAAAGAGGTGCATAAGTTACAATCACTTTTGTCTTGTAACTCTGATAACACAGTAAAGCAGCATTTCTTCTTAAAAATCAGGACTAAAGTTTTAGGTTTGTAGCCTACAAACTGTTCCTCACTTTCTTTCAGCACAGCTGGCACATGCACAGGCCCTGACCTTTGGTAAGACCTGACAAAACTGCTGTCCTTTAGGTAATAAAACTATCGTTTGGCTATCTTTCTCATCATCTCTCTCCCCCCACCTCCCTCTACCTTTCCTATTACTTTCTCTCTTTCCTAATACCTCCATCTGCCCCTCTGTCAGGGACTATGATGTCGTTGTTGTTGGGTTAATGTTTAATATGCCACTAGGAATATAAAGGGTCTTTCTGCAGTTAGATCGGTCTCATCACCTCAGAGGGTTTCTGTGAGGCACATCTGTGTTTCCTCCACTTTACAATTTGCTTCACTGTTAGCTCAAGTGTGTGTCAGTTAATTTACTCTTGTTAGTTTTGATCAGCTGTCGGCTCTGAGTTTCCTGGATAGTTTTCTTTCCTGTGTTGCTTTTTGTCAATTTTTCCAGCCATGAATTGGTTGAAGTGGTTGTGGTACCACAGAAACTTCATCATCATTGTTGTCACTCCGCTTGCACTCCTTCCTCTACCTCTCATCATCCCTACATCGGTGAGTGTGACTGTGTGTTAGCGCAGAGGTAACTTTATTTTAATTAATTTGGTGGTTTTAATTTGTTTATCTTGACTAAAGGAGCATCACAGGTGGTTCTCAGAATCTAAAACAGGTAAAAGTTGTGGCTAAATATATTTATTCTCTGTATGTGGCTCTTTTATCTCATCTTCAATGCACTGTACACATCACACATCATGGAAACAAATGCACTTAATCATTATGCTTGGCTAATACTTTCCTGCTTATAAAGACCTGGAGAGGTGATTACAACAGAAGTGCACACATGGTTTCACATTCACAGCAAATATTTGTCGTTTTGAGCTCAACCTGTTAAATTAATCTGCCAGCTGGCCTTGCAAGCAGTTACGAAGAAAAAAACAATCTATCTTACTAAAATTTTAGACATTTTAATGAGTAGTCTTCTCTAAAATTTTGAGAAATTGTGTCAATGGCTCATTTGGCAAAATTAAGGAAACAATCACATAATTAAAAAAATATGGCGTTAGATCTTAATCATGATGCCTCAAATTACAAAATTCACTTTGAGGCCCACTTTCATAGTTAAATCCAAGCAAAATAAAGCTTTATCAGTATGTAAACGATAACATAAACCTTCAAATTGATTATATTGACAAAATACATCTACTATAAAACTAATATTACATAAATTCAGACTAATTGTTTTGTAACTTGTGCTTTAACTGTTACTTATCACTCCTCAGCTCTCCAAAGTAAACCACTCAATCCTAAAGAAAGATAAGGTCTGTAGGGTCAAATTCCTAACATGATCAATAGAAATACCTTCACCTTAAACCTGAAGACCCATATAACCTGTTAGGTGTTTAAATGCTGCAACCAAACAACTTCTTCATCAGCATGTTGATTTGCTCATTTTTATTTATGGACTTGCTGTATTTACTGTAAAAAGATTGTTACCCAGTGAATGCAAAGTTATTGAGGGAGTGAGTGGTGAATTTTAAGTCTGGTTATTTTTCACTGCAGGATGATTTAAACTATGTAAAGATGCTACAACATATATAAGGGAAGGCACATTTATTTTAACAGTACATTTCTGCAACAAAGCAGCTCAAAGGGCTTTACATAAAACATCAAAAGCATCGGGACAAAGTGTAAAAGAACCATTGTGAAAGGACTTTCAAATACAATTACAAAGGCCATCAAGGAGCTAGAAAATAAAATAAGTTAAAATATACTAAGACAGGTATAAGTATGTGTATGTATACATTTAGTTTGGTAGACTGGTAATAATAATATAAACAATAGTAATAATAATAATAATAATATTAATAATGATCAAAAAATAGAGAGTAATATCCAGAAAACTATATAATAATAATAATAATAATAATAATAATAATAATAATAATAATAATAATAATAATAATAATAATAATAATAATTTAATTAATTAATTAAATGAGTATAAAGTAACAGAGTGTTGCAGGTATAAAGTTTTTCTGAAGCTAGCATCGCCCCAAAAGCCTGTGGAATTTTTCCATTGAATTTTGGATTATTGCAGAAAAAGCTCTGTGGCAAACAAACGTTTACAACACTTCCATGTTTTGGTCATAAGATAATCTTTGGGAATGAACACGACTTTTATGATTTTTAAAGCCTAAATGCAATCACAAGAAGTAAAAAGCTAATGTTAGGCCATAAACAAACTACACTTTAGACGCTTGGCTTTAATGTCGCCACCACAACAAGGCCTCGTTTGTATTGATGCTGCTCTGTAATCTCATTTAGCCATTTCTTATCAACCACTTCACTGAGGTACATAAAGGCTTCAGAGTTCACAATGGGGGTATTTTCTAATGGATTTTATGTTTTAGAACAACAAGTTTTAAGCTTGTGTTAACCAAAGACCTTATTCCAGGTGTCTAACCAAAAACACATTCAAAAAGCCATAGACCATGAGACAAAAGAACCGTGCTAAAATGCTAACTAATTTCCGCACCTCATTCTTGCATTTATCTATAGTTCAACATTTGGGAAATACGCTCTTTGTGTTGTTTTTTTTTTTTTTGCTAGTTAAACGTTAAGTTGCGCCGACCAGCTCCTCCAGAGCTCACAAACACAGTATGTCTTATTTGTTACCAAAGTGTGGAAATGTCAAGATGTGGTTTAACGAGGGGTTTATGTGATGGACTTTGGGAGCAGTGACTTCCTCGAGTCTTGCAGGGAAACGCTATTATTGCTATTTTATAGTTTCCTTGTTGTTGCAGCTTACTGTTGGTTGCCGCAACTTGGTGCTTCTACTTTGACTTTTGTACGAATTCAACAAACCACATACAGCATATTAATTAGTGAGCTTTATACATGCTATTATTTATTTTGCCTTTATTTAACAGGATAAGTCAGTTCAGAGCAAACTCGACAAGAAAGAAAATTATTAAATGTATGAGGAGAAGAAAGTCAATTAATGTTTTTCCCAAAAGGATGAACTGTTCCTGTAATGTAAGGTCTTTTAAAGAAAAATAATAAGCCATTAATTTAAAAATAGGGGGGAAGGGGAAGCATGAATGTAACTTAAAATATCTATTTGATGAAATTATGATGCATTTGATGTTAAACTGTACAGAATAGTAGTTGTATTGTAATTGTGGTAAAATTAATTATAGTAGGTGTGTAAAGTAAATGGTAGTAACTGCAAATATAGGATACTATTGCAGTGCGCTGTAAAAGTAAATATGGATGTTACAATAATTACATATTTTTATTCTTTGATCAAACTTAAAAGCAGATATTTTGAGTTAGGCAAGGTCTCACCTGTGGGCAGTGGAAAGTTTAGTGTCGGGTAGTTTAAGCGGTCTTTGTGATCTTACTGAGGACCCATAAATACTTATCTTGTGAGACAAGAGCACAACAAACTGTTTGTTTTATGGTCAAGGGTTGTTGCAATCTGCATGTGTAAAGTCTTATTACCTTTTAAAGAGAGGCCGCAGATAAGACAAAGCTGAAATACTATATGGACTTTACTGTAAAGTGTGTGTCTTTGTCTGTGTCAAACATCTGTATCTGTGTCTTTGCATATCTCAGCATGTTTCACATGTAAAACAGTGCACTGTTGATGTGATCTTTGTCACTTCTCATTTAGAGAATTTGGCTTGAGCCCTTTACTACCACTTTTCTTCTGACCCGTGTGTGTGTGTGTGTGTGCGTTTACAGGAGGCCAGATGTGGTTATGCCATCATCCTCATGGCTCTGTACTGGTGTACAGAGTGTATGCCCCTGGCTGTGACTGCCCTACTGCCAGTCATCCTCTTCCCCATGATGGGCATCATGAAGGCTGGAGAGGTAAAGTCCTCTCCAGTGATGATTTGACTCCCAGACTCATTTTTTTTTAGGGAATATTTTACAGACAGTCAAATCTGCTGACCACAGTGTTTGACTTTTATAGCTCATAAAACAAAGTGGATGTTACTTTATGTATGGGCTAGCAGGTTCATAGGTCATTATATCAGTTAGAACATGTTATATTATTTTCACGCTTCATTTTGATTCGTCTGCTGAACTTAGTGTCTGATTTGTTTCAGGTCAGCATTGAGTACCTGAAAGACTCTAACATGCTGTTCATCGGTGGCCTGTTGGTGGCCATCGCAGTGGAGCAGTGGAACCTTCATAAGCGCATCGCTCTCCGAGTTCTGCTGCTGGTTGGCGTTCGTCCGGCCCTGTAAGAAAGCTTTGTAATATAGCTCAATATGTAGTAATATGGTTAAAAAGGTAAAGATAGAAGCTAACTTACAGATCACAGTGTAAAAGTGAACCATCACATCACCAGGCAATTAAAACAGGAGACAATTACATTAAAGGGAAACTTTGCCAGTTTTCAGCCAGCTCTGTGTCAGCACAGAGCACAGCAGCTCAGCCTTGCTTCCAGTTTTTTCCCAGTGGCTACTTGTTGTATTGTAGCAAAAAAAAAAAAAGAAGCATTTTTTCCCCATAGACCACCACTGTAAAATATACATCTGCAAAACTTTTTACAGGACACTTTGAACTGCAAACAAGGTCAATTATAAATCTTTCTATTCTGACTTTTTAATTTATTGAGGTTTAATATTTGTAAAACTTTCCTCGAGCTGGGAAAAGCTATCTACAAATCTGTGACATCATCTCAATGTAAAGTTTATGAGCTGAGCAGGAACTAGTGGGCAGGTCCAGCGGGAGAAACATTACTGGAACACATACATACGATTGATGTAAAAGCAGAAGCTAGAAACCTTTTTGGCATATGCCCCAGGTGTGCAATTAAATAGGCGTCACCTTGGTATCCAGTATCTAGTTATTATCATACATCTATGGTGCAGTTGTTTGCCCCCCCCCCCCCCCCCCCAATGCAGCCAGCATTGGGACCTCCACCAGCGGAGATGCGGGGAGCTCAAAGGGAAGTCAAACACCATTAATCTACACACACTGTGGTGACACAGAGCTGGTTGAAAATAAGCAGTTACTCTATTTCCCTCCACTGTGCCCATAAAGCAGGGTAGGTTTTTATTCACTATTTCAGTCATTAGGCATAAACAGCAAGTGTATACATCCAGTAAACCTTCAATAACTAGATAATCCACACTTTTCATGGTTTCATTTTGGTTTTGGAAAAAGGAAGAAAGGCATATTTTCTAACAACCTCTACAGGTAGTGAGTATTATTATTACTCTTGGCACGTTTCACCATGACTAGCTAGAAATCAACAATACCAAATGTAAATGAGTCATTGAAGCGCAGCTGTGTAGTTGTCGGACCCTGGTCTGAGCTGGATAAGACTGATGCTATGATTGGACAGTCAAGGGGCGGGACTTAACAAAGGATTCTTACGATCTGAAATGTCTCTCAGTATGATAGTAGGCTGCTCTGTGGATTCACACTGTTGGCCACTTATGAGTGATTTCTCCACAGCCTTATGCATGCCAAAAGCACACATCTTAAAAAGTCATTTGATCGATGCACTAAAACTTCAACACATGCATATAGACAAAACAAAAACAAAGAAAGACTACAGCTTCATCAATTTGCCAAGACATGCAGGATTTAGACAAAAGACGCTGCAAAGTAAAAAATAGCACTCAGTTACTTAACAGAAACACAACAGATCTGATCTCCACTATTTCTGCTGTACTCACGATTACCGTCCTCATCCCTTCCGCTGCCCTCTCACACAGGTTAATGATGGGCTTCATGATCGTCTCATCCTTGCTGTCCATGTGGATCAGCAACACAGCTACCACAGCCATGATGCTGCCCATTGCCCAGGCTGTGCTGCAGCAGCTGAAAGCCACAGAGGCCCAGGCAGACGAACGAGATTTTCAGGCTACAGCCGAGGACAACGAAGCATTTGAGCTCGAGATTGGTCAAACTAAACAGGAAATAAAGTCTGAGAAACAGCCAGACACCAAGGCTCAGCTGGAGGACAACGTGTGTAAGTAAAAATGTCTGCTTGATAGATGACTTTTCCAATAACTTTAACTTACCGAATGCATTGGTCTCCAGATGAACATGAGTGGAGTCCAGAGTCACTGCAGGAGTCCAAGAGAAGAGCGATGGACATGAAGTACGAGCACCTGACCAAAGGGATGAGTCTGAGCGTGTGTTACTCTGCCAGCATCGGAGGCACGGCCACGCTCACCGGCACGACCCCTAACATCATTCTTAAGGGTCAAGTCGACAAGTAAGGCATTAACAAATAAAGGAGAATATTATTCCAGCTGTTTGTACCCCCTTTCCTCCTCTCATCTCTCCATCTTTTTTTTTTTCTTTTTTGAAGGCTCTTCCCTGGAAACGGTGATGTGATCAACTTTGCCAGCTGGTTTGGCTTTGCTTTCCCCAACATGGTGCTCATGCTGGTGTTGACCTTCGTCTGGCTTCACTTTATGTTCCTGGGCATCAAGTAAGAAAACTTCAGCCTCATACAGACATTAACAGATGTTTCTGTGAGCAATGAAGACATAGATGCTTTTCACATACTCAGTATCATGTTTCAGTGTTCATTTACCCCTAAATATAAAAATATTGTCCCACTTACAAAACATGGATGCAGCTATTTTTTTTATATATATATTTATAAGGAATGTTTCTTCTTAAAGGGTAACTTCAGTATTGTTCAACCTTATTTTCCCATGTTTTTGTGTCTATATGACTGACCAAAACAACAAATTTTGAAAATGGTAAGAGAGAGGGCTGCAGCCAGCAGCCCCAACACAGGCTACAATGTAAACGTTTAACGGGCAATTGCACACAATCGATTTGTGCCCATTTAGAGTGCTTGTTTTAACCACCGACAGGCTCAGATTGTTATTCTAAGTGTCTAAAAACATTATGCAGAGGATCACTATCGAAATGGACCTTTTCGCTAAAGAGTGAGGTCCTTAATGTTTAACCAGAAACAGACTAACCAGAAATTATCATCACCAAATACAGCAGACTCCATTTAAATAAATAAAATCCACCCGCAAGAACCCCTGAAGCTAACTGTGTCTTGTTTGGATCAAACCATTTTTGACACATTAAACATGTTTGGACAGAACCAGGCTAGCTGTTTCCTCATTTTCAGTTTCTGATGAGCATATTCCCTAAATGCCACACTTTTGCTTTCAGTAAAGACAGTGGAATGACATCCGTATAATGATTATTACATTTTTAAGTTCCTTACGAAAAACAACTTAATGCTGAATTCCTTTTAGCTTCTTCAGTTTCAGGGTCCTGGTAATGTGCATGCAGAGCCATCATTAATGTTATAAGCAACACCTTTTTTTAACATCTGCAGTGAAAAAGGTCTCTTGATTTACTAATTTCAGCCACACAGGCAGACAGTAATCTGTGATGTCAAGTTCACCAGTTTTACGAACGCCGCACGTTATCATTGTGCTGACACTACAGCTGCTGCTTGAGATTTATGGTTCAAGGTGCAATAAAACAGCACAAGCCATTATCAGGGACAAATCCATGCTACCATTTATTTCTGCTGCTGTCATATCTCATGTAAGAGATATGACAGTGTCAGGGCAATCACCGCTCCTTTTAAAGTCAGCTTTTATGCTCAGGCAGTAAGTCTGCGTCTTAGAGGAACAGCGTGCAAGATCTAGAGGGGGTTTCAATGGCATCTAGCAGTGAGGATTACAGATTGCAACCAGCTAAACATTTTCATGGTTAGAAATCCTCCAGAGTTCGGGAGGTTTTGACCAGGGGCGAAATTATCCACAGAGGTCTCTTCCTTTCCAAAACAGTATCACGTACCACGTGATCTAAACTGGTAAAAACGCTGAATAAAGCAGTTTCCCATTTAAATAAATATCTGTCTATCCGGCACCCTCGTTGCAGAGGTACTTCAGCTATGGTGGCCAACGTATACTCATCTAACAGTTGGTATGGTAACCTAGCAATTAGCGCCCCACGAATGATGTTACATCCTTAACATTAAGTTAAATATTTAATGTAAAGTTACGGATGTTAGGTTTAGGCAATTCAAGTTACTGTGGATAGGATGTTTGGTTTAGAAAAAAATATATGGTGAGGATGTGTGTTTAAGTGACAGTTCAGGATTTTTGAAGTGGGCTGTATGAGGTACTTATGTATAGTCAGTGTACTTCATACAGTAGCTGGTGGTTGGCGGTACCGGTTTGCAGACACAGACGGGACTTGCACCGCACAGCTCAGCATTACTGTGCTGTATAGAGGGGATGATATCACACCGTGTTTTAGCCACTTTAAAAAAACACCTACTTAAAAAATACAATATCAGTCGAAATAGACACTGTATTGACAGTGTTTTCAACGTGAAGTTTTGTTTCAGTCGGATCAGCCGATAACTGCACTTTCTGACCCAAACAGCAAAGTTCACTTTAAGTTCACATGGTTCTTAACGCGCTTCTCAGTTTGCTTGTTTAATCTCATCAACACGTTGGTAACGTAATCACAGCCTTCCAAAATTTGTGGTTTATGCACAAATTACTGGCTAATGATTACATGGTAGGATATGTTCAAATATTGGTGCATTACTTTCTGAAGGAAAATGTAGAAACAGTTTATGAGAACAGCCTTGAATGTACCAGAAACAGTGTTTGGTTTGTCCGTGCTGGGCTACTGTAGCAACATGGCAATGCAACACAGCGATCTCTAAAGACGGGACCCGCTCCCTATGTAATTATAAACAGCTCATTCTGAGGTTAAAAAACACAATTCGTATTTTCAGGTAATTACACACAAGAGAAAACATACTTATTACATTATGTTCCATTTTTGCTCATATATCCCCCCCAAAATCCTACACACTGGACTGTTAGGGCTTTTTATTTTATGCTTCACCACAACTTCTTAGTTTTTCTAGTATTTTAATAAACTGTAAAGAAAATCATCTTTCAAGAAAGACACAGTCCAAACTATAAAAAAAAAAATGCTGTACTTTACAGTTCAGTTCATTTCATTCATTCACAGTTCACTGAATTTAGTTCCTGCATAAAATCTTTCATCACTTCTTTGATTTGTTAACCAATCTGCGGCATCTTTGCACTTTGTACTTTCCTCCTCAGCCTGAGGCAGTCGTTTGGCTGCGGCTCAAGAACCGACAGAGATAAGGAGGCGTACACGGTGATGAGGCAGGAGTACAAGAAACTGGGGCCCATGAGGTTTTGTGAGGTGGCCGTGCTCAGTGTCTTCGTCCTGCTGGTGGTCCTGTGGTTCACCAGGGAGCCGGGCTTCATAGACGGCTGGGCAACAGTGCTCTTCAATAAGGAGGGAGCGTAAGTCTAAGTCTCTGACTTTAAACAGTAGCAGTTTACATCACAAATGATCTCTGCTCTTAAATCCACAGCTTGTGCGTTTGCACTGTGACAGCATATTTAAACAATATGTGGAATTAAGTTGCTTTATGTCCCTCAGGTTTGTGTCAGATGGAACCGTCGCTATCTTAATATCAATGCTCTTCTTCGTCATCCCATCCGAAATCCCAAAGTGTGGAGGTTACGGTACTGACGACGAAGGTGAGATGTTAAATAAATCCACTCATCACATCTATGGAACAAAACAAGACAATGCCTTAATAATGTTCGCGTGACCTAAATTTCAGCTCATCAGAGCACTTGGTGATGATTACCCAGCGGATACGACACTGCACTTTCAAACTAATTACTGTTTCATGCTCACACTTCATCTGCCTCTCACAGGTAAGACGGTGAACACTCCCACTACTTTGCTGAACTGGCAGGTGGTCCATGAGCGAATGCCCTGGAACATCATCCTGCTGCTCGGAGGAGGCTTCGCTTTGGCTGCTGGCAGCGAGGTAAACACACACAAACACGAAAGGGTTTGCCGACTAATCACTAAGTGAATGCTAGTTTTATTTATCAATAATTAGTTTATTTTATGCAGCTTTTCAAGTGCAAGTTCCTGCAGCTCTGAGCTCAACGTCACTATCTCTGCCAGTCGTGAGCTTGGAGGGGAGGAGAGTTTCGTCCAGTGCTTGTTTGGGTCAGCGTCTGCAGCTAATCTTGGACCAATCAGGCTGATTCTGTCAGCTCAAGGATCTCTTGTGGTTGTGGTCACTCATAATTATTGAAATGTCTGTTTTATAGTGCCATTACTGCAGACTCCACACACCTATCAGCCAGTTGGTGGGGGTGCAGGTTTTTCCGGAAATCAGCTCATCTAAGAACAAGTCTCGCTGTCTGTTGCAGACCACATTTTGACCTTCGCCATGGCCTTAAAAACCGACATTCATGAAAAAGTTTAGTCTCATTTTGCATTGGAGCATCTTAATTCATTGCAAGGTTAGGATATATGAAAGTTAGGCAACTTTTGGATACAAAATGAATAAGTCAGCTATTTTTTGTGACCTTTGCCACCATCTTGACTGTAAGAAGGCCGGCAGGGAGATTTGCTTTTCCACCCGAAATAATTAAGTAGGCTATGTACAGAAAGTGGGATTTAAGACTTTTTGAAATCCACTCAGAATTCAATTTAAAACAGCATTTTACTAATTTTACAGCAGCTAAAACTGAAGGAAAAAAACATGAACCTATATCAGTTATTTGAGACGAGGGAGATTGTTGCCCAAATATTAATTGCAACATAAAATATGACTTTTTGATGAGGCACTCTTAATATTTTGATATTTTACAGTGCAGAAAAAGAATACAGAAAAATCACATTTCCCATGGCTCATTATTTTTAAGATCTTTTTAACACATTTTAATAACAATCAAGGCCTTATTCTTTAGATTTATTGATTCAGTGCCTTACAAGACAATGTCATGTTTTGAAATGTTTTTTTAAATATTTTAATTTTGTGCTTATTTTTCGTATTTACCAATGTGTTTCGCAGTAGCCTCTTAATTTATTATAATAAGTCAAGTTGTGAAGGACATGGATCGAAGATTAGTGGCGGTTTTAGTCATTAGAAATCTGAATTTCAGACGAAGTGCTGTTAGCAGGAGAACACAGCCTGCTCTGTGTCGTGCTCTGCAGCCCTGTCAACAACAGACGAGGAGCATCTTTAAATGAGCTTCTGGGACGTTCAGCACATCTCTTGCTACAGTCTACAGTCTGCTGGAAAAGAACCGTCCAAAATGCCGTGATCAGTACAAGCGGCCACTTGTGTGCCATTCTCTAGTAGTTGCTCTGTCACTGCTAGTATGGCAAACAATAACTAAGACTCCTTTCTCAAAGAGTTAAACATTTCTGCTTAAAAACATCTGTTTCCAGGAGTCAGGTCTGTCCACGTGGCTGGGAGAGAGCTTGGCACCTCTGGAGAAAATCCCCCCCTTCGCCATCTCGCTGCTCCTCAGCCTGCTGGTGGCGACATTCACAGAGTGCTCCAGTAACACGGCCACCACCACCCTGTTCCTGCCCATACTGGCCTCAATGGTAAACAGGCGTCAACATGCACACACATACAAGAAAACACGCACAGCTTCTCTGTGTATTTAACCGCGCTGTGTTTCTTACAGGCCGTAGCTATAAAGATACACCCGCTGTACGTGATGCTGCCCTGCACCATCGCTGCCTCTCTGGCCTTCATGCTGCCTGTGGCCACGCCACCCAACGCCATCGCCTTCTCTTTTGGAAAACTCAAAGTCATGGACATGGTGAGAATTATACACACAGTCTATGTGTCATGAATCGGTTATATCAGTAAGGTTTAGGGCAAGGATGTTCAACTTGTTCAACATAATGTATTGTTATTGTGAATTGAGAAAATAGTTGGCAGGCCATCTGGCACCCTACCGCGGGCCACATTTAGCCCGTCAACCAAAAATTGAGTATTACTGGTTTAGATGATCTAATTTACAAGATGATATTAGTTTCAGGTTTGTGCCTTTGTTGAGAAATGTCCTTAACAAAGACTGTAGAGAAACATCTGTGTGATTTTTATGAGATGTTTCAAGTTTTGTGGAAGCTCCATTTTTAAGTTTTTTACTGCACATAAGTGGTTTTTGACCTTTCCTCGAACTGCACGCTAATCAGAATGTCACTGTCTGTTTCTTCAGGTGAAGGCTGGCTTCATGCTGAACATCATTGGGATTTTGACCGTTAATTTGGGCATCAACACTTGGGGATACGCCATGTTTAACATGGGCACAATGCCTGATTGGGTCAACATTACAAATAGCCAACCTTGATTGAAGGGAGGGCACAGAGAGAGGTGGAGAAAGGTGTTTTTAAAGTGTCTTCAGATCTTAAAAAATGCCCTATAAATTAGCCAAAAATATTCACAACTTAATAAACAAGGTTTTTAAAAAAGGAGAGTAAAAAGATTACCCATATTAAAACACCACATATTCTGTATCAAACAAACCAGTATAGATTATAAAACCAGACCTTGGTGAAAACCAAAGACATCGATTTACAACCAAACTGAGATAAGCGTGATTAGCTATCACATTATAAGCTTCATCATTAGACAGACACTGCCCTGTTAAGTGTTCAGTACTTCCTTGTGTCACTCCAGTGACATAACAAAACAAAAAAAATGAAGTGTCCGTTAGAAACACAAAACCCGAGGTCACTTCCTGGTACACGTTTCCCTAAATGTGACGTCATCTTGTGGATCTGTTTATCACTCACAAATGATGCCTGTTTGAGTGATTATTTAAAATGTGATTATTCTGAGTGATGTTTACACCAGATATGTAAATGAGCCAAAATTGAATGAATTGTATCAGTTGATTTAACTTATTACTGTGGTCCTTTTGTTGGACCTTGAGTCTTTTTTTGTTGTTGTTGTACTTTTTATTTTTTATCAGTGTTTTTGGTACACTGTTATTAATATGAAGAAGCATTTACATTTCTCAACTTTTATGTTTTGGCATGTTTGCTATGCCTACAGTTGGCATAGTCAAAAAAAAAAGAAAAAAAGAAAGGTTGCTGCACACAGACGTCTGTATAAGGTCGATGCAGAGATGGGGATAATGAAATTTACGTCACATGAATCAAAGCGGACCCTCACAGACACACGGATGTGGACACTATGAATTGACCTTTATAGTAGAGATAATAACAATCTCTTGATCTAATTTTCAGCAAGAATGGAAGCATTTTCCCAAAATCTTGAGCTTTTCTTTTAACAAATCCAACTTTTAAGTACCATACAATTTTTAAGCATTCATCTTTTCACAAAAAACATTTTCACAGTGGTCAAAAAACTGTTTGCTCTTCTGCTTTCTGCACAAAAACGGGAGGAACGTATGTTTTTTAGTGTGACAACATAAAATGTAACTAAATGTAATTAGAAGCTTCATTTGAAAACCTCAAAAGAAACTTAAGAAAAAAAAGATATTCAGTGTAACGCACACATCAGTAGCAGGAAGGTGTTACTACTATAGGGTACAGTGAGTACAGATGAAAAGGCTGGTTGAAGGATAACTTTGTGATAAGAGGCTGCCAACAGTATACAACTGTAGTGGAGGTCAGCGTCTAGTCTGGTTACTACAGGTAAAAGTAATAAACGTGTACAAAATGTCCCGGCAACATTCGTACCACGTTGTTTGTTTAGTGAAAATAAAGCGTCATCATGTGAACAAAGTATGAACTCTCTCTTTCATTCATTTGACACCACAGACTGTGTAATAAAAGTGGACAACATGACAGCTCCCTACAGGTGAAGCCAAAACATCCTAATAGCCCGCTGGTGGAGTCATAAACCCCGCCCCCTCCATGTTAGATTTATGTTCAAGCTTTTCTGATAAGTTTGGCATTAGTTACTTATTTGACGTTATAAAAGGGGGCTGATGACATGATTGAAAGCTTTTTATGATCAGTATGTATATCAGGCTCCTCATGATTAACGGTGCTAATTGCAACTGGTCGGACAGGTGTGTGAGCGGGAACTCGATGATGCCATGATCACAACTGCGCAGAGTCTAGCTCCATATGATTTCACCAGCGCAAAATAGCAGCAGCCGTATATGGGATGTTTTGTCTTCATCTTTATGTAATGGGAGGAAATGGAGACGTGTCGTCCATCTTTTCATACAGTCTATAGCTGACACCCGTGACATTACCAGTCAAGACATTCTAATATTTCAAAAAGTCACGTAAATCTTTATTTCCTTTTGTTCAGTCACACTGACATTTGGATCATCAAAAACGTATCAGTTCAAAATAATTTGTACACGAGTCACAATCAGTCATAAATAAATCTGTTCTACATATCTGCGCCACTTTTTTAACGTAACATTCGAGTCACTCTGTCTTCATCTCTGTTAAACAAACAGAGTCCAATTTAAACCCAGCAAGTTTGCTACTTACTTTCATTTAACATACAATCAGCATCTTGTTCAGGCTCCAAAATAAGTCACACAGATTTTAATCACATTGAGCCAATGACATGTGATTCCATTTGCACCTTTTTCTTGAGCTGATCTGCTCACACGACGGGCGCACTAAAGTCATTTCCTTTCAGCTGTCTGCACCTCTTCACAGACCTGGCTCAGGATGTATTTGCAAAGAATCTGCAGCATTTGTTTGAACAAACTTACTGTAACAGACAGATGGATTTTACTGCAGCTTTAGTGGAACTACTAAACTGATTTTCAAGTGCATCAAATCAGACAGTATGTGCAGATATGCAGAAAAAATGAGAACTATTCTGAGTCAGGTTGTGTCTCAACATATGTAGAGATAAGTGTGCATGATATCTTGCCGCGTGACGAGACAGTACTGATTCTCTGTGTAATCAATGCCTTCAAATAACAAGAGTTCAACACCCTCAGGTCCTACCTCACTGGAATGTGTCTGAAAACAATAAGACAAAAATTGGATAACAGAGAAGAGACAAATGGACATCAGAGTGATGACGAAGACACAGACACAGATTAGACAGCACACCAAACTAGAAATATATGAGATCTAAGGGTGATTTCTGCTACATTCCCCCAAATCTTCCTCAGTTTTGCAACAAAAGTCTGACTGTAAAAATAGCAACGTTTAAAAATGCAACTTTTCCTTTTCTTCTCTCACGAGAGGGGAGGGTTTAAGTTTAATTTTTGCTAACAGCAAAGCAAAGTAGACTCCGACATACAAATCAACAGCCTTTTTATCACCTAAACAAAGCAACACAAGGCTGGAAATGTACAACTAGTACCCAGATGACAAAGTACATTTATGGTCATATCGGATCAGTTCATCTTTACGAGTTTCTCAATTGTTGGCTCTGTTGAGATTTTGTGCTTTGAGCGAACATAATAAACATATACAGTACGCTCTACTGTCAACACAGGTCAACGGCTCAAGAAATAAATAAGGAAAAAAGGACGTAGGAAACAGGAAACAGGTCTGATGAACTAACTGCTGATAGGGACGCACTGATTGTGGAATTCAGGGTCAGCACCAATTTATTTATATTTTATGTATATATAGTATATATTGTTTATTTTGCTTTTGTTGTTATTTATTTCACCTTTTTGTGCCAGGGGTACAAAGAAAAAACTATACTTAAGAAATTAAGCCCTTCATTACACTTTTTTTGAATGAACACAAATTCAATCACGCAAACTTATAAAGCAACCGTTGATAAACATTTCACACACAAAAACATTTTTAATAACAAAATAACTGCTTCAAAAGCCAGTTTACTATCATAATTCTCTCCTTAATAGCTATTGTATATTGCTGTGAAAACATCAGCAAATATCTCCTTCAACAGCAGTCAAGTTTCTCGCCAAAAACTACGTTTTACAAAATTAAATTTAGAGACATCACAAGAACATTGGAATACCATTTTACATTACAGAGCTTAAATGCATCATAATGTAACGCAGTGCGATCTCCCTCTGCTGTTTGGTCCATAGACTGTATATAATATAACGCATGTAGCCACTGTGATGTCACTTATTGGTTTGTGGACTCAAATTTTTAAGCGTTGAGTTTGCTATTTCAACCGTCACCATCTGAATGATGAATCAGTGCATCCCTAACTACTGCTTAATGTGTAGACAATGTGATAACATGTTTTGGAAATCTATTTGACCTCTGCCAACCAGATGACCACATTATCAACATTTAAATTCATATATTTTCACCAGACCAGTCATCAGTCTTCAAATGGACATACTTACAGTCGCACAAAGTACAGAAACACACACACACACACACTCACGGATTCTGAGAAATAATTTCTCTAAAAACTCTTATTGAATTCCTAAAAACTTATGTTTTTAGATGCAATATTTGTTCCTAAACCCTAACATGTAGACGAATGAAAAAAATAATTTCTATCTATATCTGAAGATTCGTTTTTTTCTTTCACTTCATGACGTGGCTAGACAGCGAAAAATCATCTGATGTTTCCAAGGAAGTTGTTTTACTTGCTGGTTTATCATGTTAGAAAAACACTTTGTTACAGCGACGCCAAACCAAACTTTGACCTATGTGTGGGTTTGTGTGTGTATATACCGGTTTTTAGGCTGTGCCAGAGTTGCATGAGCTTACAAACACACACAGACACACACACAGATTTCAAGGACACACCTGTACGGCCGTTTTCTGGATGACGAGGAGGAGAGAGAGAGAGAGAGAGAGAGAGAGAGAGAGAGAGAGAGAGAGAGAGAGAGAGAGAGAGAACTGGGTTGACAGGATGTTAACCCCACTCTAATTGTCCCTCAGGTCAGTCCGTACATCCACCTGTCTCTTGTGTCAGCGCGTCCTCTCTACGTCCCGCCGTTGTACGAGTAGTCTGCCTTGTTGTGCATCACCAGCTTATTGTCCACAAAGTAGAAGCTGTCGGACTGTGTCTCGTATGGGTGCAGGACCATCTCTCTGACTGGAAGACACAAAAACATCACTGCTGTTAGAGCAATAGTACCCAACCTGGTGGGTTGTGGCCACCTCTAGGGGTCCCAAGATAAATCTGAGGGGTCACAAGATGATGAAAGGGATAAAGGCCTTTACACACCATGTAGATGACGAATAAATGACACAAAAATGCAAAATACTTACCTGCTAATACAAGCAATACAACGTCATACAATGTGAATTTGCAACATCTATCGTAGGGTTGTACCTGACTGAATTATGTCGAACCAGATTTGGCAGTTCAATATAAATATTCAACAATTTGTTTTGTTTTCTATACAAAGTCTGAAAGTTTGTACGGGCTCCTTGGGATGTTCAGTGTGATAGCGGCGTTCATATAATATGGTAAACAAGCTAACCATGGATCATAACTGTACAACATTTTTTGCCAATGCTAAATATCAAACAAAAGCCAGAGACCATGTCGTACTAAGTTGCTGTGGGCTGAAAATTTACCACTTCTAAGGAGAGACTCTCCTCTCTCCTTCTCTGTATTGCTGCCTGCATGTCTTCAGCTCCCTGTACCAAAGAGTTGCATGAAACAGCACTCTCTCAGCAGCAAAATCTGCTGCCATAGACACGTTACTCCTGGTACAATACACAATCCTCTTTCACAGCTTACTTTGCCAAAATACCCATGTTCAGTACAAGGGCTGGAAATTAACATTTATGTCCACTGTGGCTGCTGAACTCCAAAATCTACCAGCCTCTCAATAGATAACCATTGTTATTTTGGCTGATGAGTAAAGCAAATCTAGCAGCCACTTAAATATGTCACCAGTATTTGGCTGGGGGCTGGTGTAATATCCAATCCTCAAATACATTTCTCCTATACAGAGTTTACAGGTAAGTAATAACTTGTAACATTAGTTATGAAAATACTCTTTTTAAAGTGCCAAACTACTTCTTTAACAAATACACAGGCAAGTAATGCAGAAACTCAATTTACATGAAAACCATTAAACTAATATCTCAATATGTCAACGGTACTCTAGCATGAGTGACTGTATGAACTTGCCTTATTACTTTTATCACAGCTATTCTCAGCTTTTAAACACCAATAGATATGCTTATTAACTGACATTATTTAACTTGCTCTTAACCCATAATATTATATTTATCTCACACTACTATCTTAGAAATGACAATAAAACTATTTAAACACTTAGTCTGGTACACACTCATTCTCTCAAACCCATTAAATGCTCCTTTAAACTCCATTACTTGTAGGAATAAAAATGAGCGGTGACGTTAGCATATTAGCGGGAATTAGCATGAGCATCGTTAGCTTAGCCCGCTCGACAATACCAACGGATAACCCTCGCTCCTAAAACATTTACTCGGTTTATTATATCTCACACAGTTTTTTCCCACACTTGTGTCTTAAATACGTGCATCTCTGGTAACTCATTTCACTTACTTTCACTCACACAGAAAGTCACTAACTTTGTACTAAGTTGTTTCTATCAGCGCCCGCCATCTTTGATACAAATGCGGCACACACACACACACACACACACACACACTTAACCGCGGTCAAATACAACGTCTCTTACTGTTACAGTTACAAACTGAGGCTCTGCTAAGACATATTACTGTGGTCTGTTGCCAGGCTGTTGATTATAGTCAGCTTACCTGTAGGAAAAACATAAAAGCATAGTTCCTGTCCGGAGTGCTCCCTGTGGCATACACACCTGAACTCGCTTTTACTCTGCTGCTGTCAGCTACGGGTGCCCAGTCAGTCCAGTGCAAAGCTTAGAGCGCCCTCTACTGACCAGACTGAGCTCAGCAGGAGTAACATCACCCATTCAAACCATAGACTGTACATAACATGATGTAATGTGGTCTCAGGAAGATGCATCTAAGTTGTAAAAGTCAAAGTGCATATGCAAAAAGGTTTAAATACATTAATAAAGCAAAAGTAAGTATGTAAGCACTGTAATTATGAGCAATCCCTCATACTTACAGTATATATGTGATTTGGAACCACTAAATGTTTATTTTGTGTATTAAATATGACTTACACAACAGAAAAAAAGTTGCCAGTTAATTTTCTAATTAAACAATGAACTGTTTCAGCAGCACTGCACTGTATATTTTCAAAGTTGTGGTTTGTGTGGGGAAAAAAAATCTTAATTTGTAAAGTGGTTATCTAATAATAGTAATGGTGTAAAAAGTACTATATTTTAAGCGTAGCGGAGCAGATTTGTACTTAATTACAGTTCAGCTCTGGTCAGCAGAGGGATGCACAGTGACTGAAATTACAGTAATTTGGATAAATAGGCCGCACATTGTTATTTCCCTTTATCCCTGAAATTTAATAATCCAGTCATTAAAATTCCACTATCTAAATCTGATTAAATAATATTAATGCATTTTAAATGTTACTCAAATATAAAACATAGTTTTCCTTGTGTTGGACAATAATTTGTGCACTGTGAAAGTTTATCGTTTTTCTTTTATCTCGGTATGAGCGCTCTGGACCACTTGTAACTTTTTCTCTTACCTAAGAGAAAAGCAAAAATAAGAAAACTTGGTGAACCCAAATAATCACTGAATATAACAAAATAAAAAGAAACCCTGGATATGAGCAAAAAGAAGAGAATATTTGGTGTAGATACTCATGTCCTCCACAGAGTACATCATAATCACCTTCTTGATCTTTATAACATTTCATAAATCAACATGTGTCACCTGTAATCACAAACCCTCCTCTGTGACTCCTGCCTGTGTTTGTTTGAGTGGGGTTTTAATTTTATGCTTTTTTTGAGAAAGGGAGGGAAAGAGAGAGAGGTGTACTTTCTTTTTTTAGTGTGGAAAGAAAGTCACGCGTTAGTATGAATGGAACTTCAGGTTGTATATGCAAACTAAAACATAATAAACATTAAAGTTAAAAAAGAGAAACCTTGCTTATCATCTGCATTTTAGCATGCCCAATTACAGCATCACAGGGCTGTTAGCATGTCATGATTCTTGTGAAATGCTGGATATTGTCTTTAGGAGACTAAAAACCCTTAAAGACAATAAAAGGGGAAAAAAAACTCTTCAGCTGGACTGCTTATCAGAGCTGCAACAAGTACCAGTATTTCATTAATCAATGACTCAAACAACAGAAAACTCAATGTCAACTGTGTGGATCAAGAATATGTTTCAGTTCAGCTATAAAGCCAAAAACAGACTCACTGATGTCTTCAGACAGAGGTGGGAATTCGTAGATGTGTTCACAGGTGTTCTTGCTGCTGGGCATGCAGAAGCCAAACTCAAAGTCAAAACTCTTGAGCAACTTCTCTCTGAAATAATGTCTCTCGATCATCCTGAAGTTTTCTATCGGCATGTCTCCGACCGTGAACTCAACCCTGGAGGGACGAGGACAGGACAACAAAAGGTGAGTGAGACGGAAACAAGGAGCAAAACAAAGAGAGAGACAGAGGACACATGCTCGTAAATAAAGATTCACACACGTTCTCACTTACGTGGCTCCAACTTGCCGCAGTCTGAGAAAAGCGGGGGTGAACTGGTAACGGACAAATCGGCCGGCATTTGGGTCAATGTCCCTCCTCTCCCCTGCTTTGTCTAAGACGATAATATATTTGATCGGAATGGAAACAAAATAAATAATGAGATAGACATTAACTTTGTATAACTGTGTAGTCCTGAAATTTTCATCAATTATGCAATCTTTGGTTTTTTTTAAAATCTTTTTTTCTTTTTATGAATAATTATAGTTATTTAACAGGGGAGCTATGTTCAAAGGGCATTTGATACTGGATACTGTTTTTATTTATCCATTTTTATTTAAACTTTCACTTGACTGTATGAAAAAAAAATTGCTGGTAACTTTCTCTATATGATGTTGAAAGTTTCCGTTGATTAAACATTAACAGCATTAAAACAATGTTTTGTGTTGCAGTTTGTTATATTCCAAATTCTAAATATAGACAGAAGGACTTTCAGTTTTATTGTAAATGCATATCGGTTCCAAATATTGGTTATCAGTCTCATTAAGTACTATTAGTCAGTATCGCACATGAGAAACCAATATCGGTCAACCCCTAGAATATAGGCACCAATGTGTTTGTGGGAAGTTAATGGACGTGTTTTGTCTTCAGCTGCTTTATAATGTCTGTTTACTGCATGTATTTTAAAGGTAAATACAAGTTAAAGTGAAAGAAATCCATCCGTAACTCACCTGTTGATGGAGGTTTAGTGATTTCAAACAGCACTGTGGAGGTCTCCATGTCTCTGATCTTGAACCTGGTGAAGTCAATGTTGTAGATGTTCTCGTCTGGGCTGCACAGATAATCTGACAGACAGAGAGAGCGAAGTGGAGTCAGACACAAATACAATGAATGCCCTGTTTTGTAAAAAAAAACAAAAAAAAAAAACACCAGGCATATTCAATTTGTAATCAATGTATAAAAGGGAGACAGTGGGACTGAGCCCAATTGTTTTTAAAGTAAAATGTATTTACAGTCAAAAAGTGTAAGTTAACATAGAAAGCAGAGACTTTACTTATTCTTTGATATTTCCTGATCATATTCAGGAAATTTAGGAAAAGATTTAATTCAGGCAAAGTTGGTTTTTTCCTACTTTTGCACTGAGCAGTTATTTTGTTAAATGAAAGAAGATTTGAAACATGTTTTTATTTGTATCAAACACTGTATTGTTTTAGCACTAGCTCTGCAACTCTGGTATCACATATTCTGAATTCAGCATATTCAAATGATGATATATAAATTCAATCCTTAATGCAGTTTCAAATCATTTTCACGTTTCTCGGCTGACTCGTGAATTAAAGAGCTCTCTGTGACCACCTGAAGGGATTTTTTAACATGATTGTTAATGTTAAACTGTGTTAGAGAAGCCATTTCTTCACAAAATAGGATTTCTCTCTCTCTCACACACACACACACACACAGAGTTATTTTTATTCCTCTAATCCTTCCTGCCCTCACCAGGCAGTGTCAACGCTTATTAGGGTTCCCCAGCAGAGCACACACTTCCGGCTTCCTGCCTGATCCGATGATAGCGCAGGCCAGCAGGTGTAACTGCAACATCTCTCTGTCATCGTCTCAGCTGAGGCCTGCTCTCTCCCTCCATCGCCTCACACCAGCAGCCACAAATTTAACCGGTAATGATGGCAGCAATGACTGGCCAATCAACACACCGGCTGTTCTTTATCGACAGCTTCCAACCAAAACACATCATGATATTCCCAGATGTTGCCTTCAGCTCTAAGTATAAATCTCATGCAGTTTTTTTTGCTTAAATGCTTAAGTCTGTATTTAACTTTTTAATACATTTCAAGTTGATTGAAATGTCATGATTTTTTATCAACTAAAAACAAAGGAAGGATAAAAAGGATAAATAGTAATAACTGATCTATTAAGCATTTTTATCCAAAGACAAATCTAAAACAGCTGCCAAATTTAACACTGACTTTAAGAGCCAGTGTGATAGATAAGGGGTGTGTGCAGGAAGAGACTCGAGGTTCAGCACTGACATCATACTTGAAATGTCTGAACTGAAATTAACCGCTGATGTAACACACCTGGAAACCAACAATTACGCACGGCTGTGGCTATTCATACCGCCAGCTTCATTAACTCATCACACGATGTCCCTGTGAACCCTCACTGACATCAGTGGTACTTCAGTCATCGTTACTAAATGGGAATTATAGGCTCTGATTGTTACTGACTCGAGAGGCCTAAAAGGTGCAGAAATAAATAGTGTACACAAGGCCAAATACTTTAGATGTTGATAATAGGATTTCAAATCACCACCACTTTTGAATGAAAACTGCTGAATTACTTAATTTTTGTTTTAAACTGTTTTAAAACTTCCTTTTATATTGGATTGCCTTGTTGGCCTGATTTATGTTCATTCTGTCTATTTTCATGTGAAGCACTCAATGCTTATAATGAGCTTGATGCAAAACACTTTGTGCTGCATTCTCTGTGCATAGGGTGCTACATAAATAAAGTTTATTATTATTATCATTAATAAACATCAGAAAGGTGATTAATTGTTACTTTACTAACTGCTTCATGAGAAAGCACAGAATGATGTTTCTCCTTACACAAGAATGATCACACTTCCACACAGTTTGATATGCAACTTACTTTGCAACCTTAGCTAATCGGCTTTCTTCCAAAAACATGCAAAGAGGGCAATGAGCCATTTATTAAGAAATGACCCCAAATGAACAAGAAAATTGTAAAAGATTACAATAATATTACCTAAAATTAACAAAAAAGAGAGAAAAGTAAAAGAACAAATACAGGAAATAACCTGAATAAAAGTGCTAAAATAGAGGGAAAAAATCAATTAAAAAAAAAAGATATATATATATATATTAATTGATTAAATTGATAATAAATTGATAAAAAAACCCTATTTTTTAATTTATTTTTTTTTTAGTTTTTATAATGCGATTTTTGGTCACCTTTCACCAATTTATTTTTATTTTTTTGCAATTGGTGCAACATTTCTTGGCCAGTTGCCAATTTTTGAAAGAGATCAAACCAATTTGCCCTTGTTTCAAGGGTTTAAATGCTTGTGAAAGGCATCTGAACACAGCACAAGAAAACAGATGCCAATCCAGTTCCAAGGGATTAATCAAACACTGGTATTGGATCAGTACTCTGTACCAGCTGATCCCCAAAGCCCAGGAATCGGTATCAGGACTGAAAAAGTCAGATCTGAGCATCCTTAACTTGAAGTCACAGCGTGTTGTTGACTCCGTTACTGTAAGAGGTCAGTGCTCCTGACAGAGCTGATCTGATTCGTCGTGACGCTCTGATGCCTTTGCTCTTCTGTCAGTCTGAATGCTGAGGTCGACTCTTCTGAACACATCAGCTCTGCGTACAGCGCTGAACACACGGCCAAATGACACAGCCTACACACACACACACACACACACACAGACACAAAATGCAAACTCCTTCAGCAGCCACAACATTTTAATTAACTCCTTGAAACCTGGATTGACAGTTTTCTTCTGCTGTGCAAACACATTTCACAAGCATTTAAGCAATATGTTTGATTTTAAAAAAAGAAGAAAAAATCAGGAGGCGTCTGGTGGCTCAGTGGATAGAGCAAGCATCACATGTTCGAGGATGTGTCTTTAAGGATTTCAGAAAGTCAGCATCAAATGTCCTACAAATTGCATGAAATTATTAAAAATTAGCTTCGAAAATGGAGAAAGAGCGTTATTATAATTATCAAAAAAGGGGAACATTTTGCCCAAATTATACTTAGAATTACCATAATTATATATTCAAAATTAGGTTACAAACAACAAAATAAATGTGTATTTAATGTTATTAATTCTATTTAATATTTTTATTTATTTTCGAATTTTCTTTCAGCTTATACCCTGTTTTTGTTCCGTTATGTTTCTCTTTTTTTGGTGGTAATTTTTATATTTTTTTGTAACTTTTTAATATCTTGTTAATATCTGGGTCATTTCTCTGCCTTCTTTCCATGTTTTTGAAATAAATCAAGCCAATGTGCCCAGGTCTTAAAGGCTTAATAACACACATCATCTGCATGGAGTGGTAGCATTTATAACAGCTTAGTGTGTCTACGTCTGCGCGTGTGAACTACACTGTAGCACAGCTGGTGGGGTCCTCGTCCTTTTGCTAACCCAGTGCTAATAGTTACCTTCTAGCCTCCTAATGAAGTCCCACGAGGACAATGACTTTAAATGAGAGTTTTTTGCTTGTTTTTGTATGTGTGCTCTCACTTTTTCTAACAAAACCTGAGGTGTTTGTAGTGAATTACAAGCAGTCTGCTACCTCAGGTCACACGTACACACGCAGGACGACAACTGGCTGGTAGACGCTAATGAAGCCACAAACAGACTCTAGTTTACCACAGTCAGCTCTGTGATAGTGAACACCTCCAAACACAGCCTGTCCCAAGCTTTCAGTGTGTCTGTGTGTGTTGAAAGGAGTGAAACTAACAAATGCAACTCTTGTGAAATCAAACTGTCTGGTCATCACAGTCAAAGCTGAAAGATGCAGCACACTACAAACAGTCAAAGCAGAGCTGTGAGCGTTACAATAACTCTGCAGCGGTCAGACGCTGCTGGAAACAGGAAGCTCGTCTGCAAACCACTTCTTCAAACTTCAGCATCAGCAGGTTCGAACTAGAAATCCTTCAGCAACTTCAGACTTATGTCCACAGCACTGGACAACTGAGTCCACCTGCAGATCCAAGATTTTATAACTTTCACTTTTTATTACATCTTATATATGCGTGTCATGTCTAATACAGTAGGCTATAATGTATTCTGGTGACGTTTAAGTGTCTGCACACATGACAGGCACAAAAACAACACAATTACATGAGTGTTTGTGACATTTTGGTTGTTGTTTTTTTTGGTGTTTTTGACTGACTGGTTTAAAGCATGAAAATAAAAAAGTAAGGAGTAAAATGTACATTGTTTCACAGATGTGCCCTTTGAGAAAAACTCCTGATGAAGATCACTTGTAAAAAACTCATTTTAAACATTCGGTCCTCCGACCTCCTATAGGTATAAATGATAAGTATTTTTACAATCAAAGTTAGTGATCAGACGCGCCTGACTATAAAACTTTCAGGTGGCTTTATTGTGAAGCAGTCACAGAAAACGCCGGGTATTTGTCACAGAGGTTCCTGCTTGAATGTTTTTCTACAATGTGTCCAAAATACAAGACATTTCTCATCATTTTTGCAAAATTGCATCAGATCATGGTTGCACGTGGCATTTGAGCTGCGATGATTAGTTGATTCATTGATCAGTCAAATGAATGAAAATGAATCTCCAACGATTTTGATAATCAATTATTTGTTTCAGTCATTTTTCAAACACAGTATCTGGATCCAGCCTTTATATTGTGAGAATTTGTTGCTTGTCTTCATCACTTGAAAAGTCTTTGGGTTTTGGACTGTTGGTTGGAAAAACCACATCACTTCGGGCTCTTGGAAACTTTTTTTTAATTGGCAAAAAAAGGAAAAAGATTATTGACTGCCTTTTTTAAATAATAACAAAGCCAGTTTGTTTGGTTGCTTGCTTTGTCACCATACATATGTTGTGGTAAATCCCTAAAAGCAGCTGCAAAGTGGACTATTGACAGATGATTTAACAAAGTAAATGTAAAGAGCAGCACAGAGAAATAAAGAGGCACATTGTATACCACATATCAGTGAAGTCTTTTTTTAAATACTTTTAGTTGTGCTTTTTTAAATCCTCTTTCCGCTGACATCCTTCCTGTCACACCACAGATGTAGCAGAAATCACCAGTTAACTAAACTGAATACGCCAGTGCACAGTTCAACACATACTGCACCACACGACCTAGATTCAGCCAAAATAAACAGCTCCGAGCTCTTTTTAGCAGTTCACCCAGATAACGCTGGGACAGGACAGATCTTAGGAACCTCCCCGTATGAGGCTTTAAGATCTCTGGCACATAAAATGATATTAAAGGCTTATAAACACAACACGCATGCTGGCGACAATTGCGGCTGACGCTGATAATGGGATCAAGTTCAGTCTGTCCCACTTGAGCTACAGATTGGTGGGTTCATCCTTACTGGAAGTTTCCACAGTTACAAGTTTTCACTCCCCTGCAAGGATACACATTTAGTCAAAAATGATGCGTGATCTACTTAAGAGCAATTTTAATATACTTGTACATTACTTGATTATTTCCATTACATGCTACTTTATTCTTTTATTCTACAACATTTCAGAGGGAAACATTGTACCCTTTACTTAATTACATTTATTTGGCCCTTATAGCTACCACTTACTTTGTAAATAAAAAGTAATGAAATACTGCTCTACATACTAATCTATTATTATTATTATTATTATTATTATTAATAATAATAATAATAATAAGAAGAAGAAGAAGAAGAAGAAGAAGAAGAAGAAGAAGAAAAGAAGAAGAAGAAGAAAAAAAGACATTTTCACCTTTACTTTTAATTAGGCATTTTTAGACTATGGTATTTCTACTTTTACTTGAGTAAAAAAACTTATACTTCTTTCATCACTGCCTAATTGTGTGCAAAAGTGAAGCTTTAAAGTCGGTGATATTAGTTTTAGTTATAGGTCTACTGTGGGTCATCTTAAAGTGAAAGCAAAGGCAGCTAGATAGTTTAAAATGATTAGGACTCGCTCATCACTTTTGTTTCGACTGTCTTATGCTTTTCAAATTAAACCAAAAAGGGGTGAAAATGTCTTTTTGCAGGAGAAAACACAACTTTTGGATATATGGGGACAAAAAAACTGAGTGAAAATAATCTTTTTTTTCTGTGAAAATTGGCATATTATTTTAAAATCTGAACAAAAGTAGTCATAAATAATGTGATTACCCACTGTGAGCTTATTAGTATGCTGACTCAGCATTTAACTCATCATTTAATTCATTAAATTAACTGTGCTTCAGTGCAGCCTCAAAGAGTTGCTAGCATGGCTGTAGTTCATAGTATTGTTGTGTACGAAACTTCCCATAGGTGGGACAGGTAATCTTACATAACAAGTTAGTGGCATCGACATAGGCCTATGCTCAAGATAAGTTCCTAAATAAGTTCTCACTTATTCACTCACTCATTAACTCACTATTATCTATGTAGTATGCATTAAATAGTGAACTATATAGGGAATAACCTAATGAGATTTCACACACTTCGCTGGAATTTTCAGAGCATTGATTTCACTTTATGTGGGTTTTTACTAATCTGAAAATCAAATGGCAGATATGTTAAACTTAGAGGGACATTAAAACCTCATCATTTCTTTAAGAATACGTGACGTTAGTAATGCTAACGTGAAGCCACCTAGCATACTAGCTATGGAAATGCAGAGCCAGCTCGGCACAGCAGAGGAGCAGCAAGGCTCTGCTGCCCGGAGTTAAATCAGCTGCTGACGCCAACAGAGATGCTTCTCCTCCAGCAAAATATAAATAAAAAAATAAAAGCAACAGTTCTGGCTCCATCATTTCTTTCTTTTGTTTGTTTTAGTACTTTTTCCTCTCTCCCTCTCTCTTTCTCTCTCTAAGGAGCCTTGACAGCAGAAATCAATTGTCATGCCATGAGGTAAGGGCAGGAACATCGGGTGACGCAACCACGAAATCCTCCGAAGGCTAGACCGTCCCGTTTAACAACTGTTGATGTAGCCTTCGGAGGTGCCTCTGAAGTAGTCACCAGACCCTGAATTGGGACACAGCTTATATAGTGAACTATTTCAATGAAGGGGAACGATTTCGAACACAGTCTTGTATGTCACATAATTTTTTACTTACTGTCATTTCCCACCTTAGTGATTAGGCCTTTCTCAGTACAAAGTTCAGACTTGCAGATTTCGAAGTTTGAATTATGTAAACTTGACTTGGGAGTGCAAACTCCCGAGGACGGGAGGAAGCAGCATGGTCAACTGGAACAGCAGTGTGCTTCATGATGCCATCTCAGCTTGGCTTGGCATTAGCCTACATGTCTACATATCTTCACTGTAATTTAACAATAAAATGAAATACGATATAAACATAATCTTGCCTTCTTTTGTTTTCATTCATAAATAAATCAATAAATATTTACATGTGTGCGCATTATTTCATCTTCCCAAAGCTAGGCTAACTTACTGATATGCTAACGCAATAACGTTAGCTAGACTGCCAAGTTAGCTTGGAGGCCCCACATCTCGGAAAACTAGTAATTTCACAAAATTCTAATTTAGATTTGTGAGTCTTTTGCCTCCGCTATTGGTGCAAAATGCATTATGGGATACATGGCTGTCCTAAGTCCACACAAGTCATGTCCCAAAGCATCCTCTATTAAATAGGTGTAGCAAGACCACATCTGGATATTTGGACCAAACTTGGCTAGATGTGAACTTTGAACTGGAACAGCACTTGGGCTGCGACTGATGACATTTCACAAGTCCACAAGAACACATAACTGTTGAGACGGCAGACTGAGAAAGGCCTAATGATGTCTGCTTCTCCCTGATTTCTTTCACCTGTTAGTCATCAACCTGCTGTCACCTGTCCCTCGTTATCTCCCTGCTCTCCTTGTGTATTTAATCTTTGTGCTCCCTTGTGCTTTTGTCTGCACTGCTCACTAAATTCATCTCTGTGGTTCTTGTTGGATTCCCTCCCGTGTTCCTCAAATATTGATTTATTTCTAGTTTGTTTTTTTGGTTATCTTTGGGACTTTGTTTCTCATCTGTACTTGCTCCCTCAGTTTTGTTGCCTGTTAGAGTTTCTGTCTTTTTGTAACGTCTCTGCTATTGAGACTGGCTTTTTGTCCTCCTATCCTACCAGTTTCACAATTGAGTTGTTTCTTCAACTTTTGTGAAACACTTGCATGACGCCTGTTGTGTGATTGTGTTTCAGTTCTTTCACTCAGGTTTTTTTGCCAGCTGAATATGAACACATTCGTTTATCCCACATGAGCTACAAGCTTCCCTACATCTCCCCGAGTGCTTCTCTAACATATGCAACACAGCCAGCTCCTAATGTTTACTGCTGGACCTCTGCCACTTCTCCGGCATGGAGCCCTCTGTCCTGTTGGCATGGAAACCACACATTTTGTCTCCTGCACCTTTGCTCACCTCGCAGCGGCAGTCAGGCCTTTAAGTACCAGGTCATTGAAAAGTATCACACATGGACAAACATGCAGCTGATTTGCTCTCACTGTGCCTTGATGAGGGTCCTCAAACTCGCACGCATGCGCGCGCACACACACGTGCACAAGCGCACACACACAATTCTTATTGCAACGTGACAATCGGGATGCTGCTATAAATACACTCAGTGAAAGACTAGTTTAAGACAAAAAAAACAGGAGAGTGTAAATGCATTGTGATAAAATATATTAATCTTTATGAATAATAAAAAATAGTTGATATAATTAGTCAGAGGGAGAAACCAGGAAAAAATATTACATTATCCAGTCAGTATATGTTCTAAAATGATAGAGTAGTGCATTGTGTATTTTTTGTTGCTTGTTGGCATTCATCAAACGGAATTAATATTTGTATTTCACTCACTTTTTCCCTGGAAGTACTTGACAAGCAAGCAAGACACAGACAGACCAAGAGATGCACTGCCAAGCTAGCACATCAGCGTAACATTACTTATAGCTGCTGACAACAGTTTGATAGGTATTAATGAAGCAGGTCACGAAGGAGTGTATTACCAGATTATTGGATTTTTGTGTAAATATAGATATTAGGATTCGGTGAAGATATTTTAAATAACAGAACTTCTAGTTTGTTTGTGTTTTCTTGCCTAAATTCAGCTTTCTTGATATGTAATAATTTCCTCTCCTAAGTACTATGAACTAGGGCTGCAGTGATGTACTGGTTTCAAGGATGTACCGTTGTATGAAAATTGACTATCTTGTCTACGATATTGAAAAAATGCAACTGGACAGAAAATCTCACCTTTATTTAAGTTATTTTCAAAAGGGAGACTTTTTACACGCAATTTTATTTTTAGAAAGTTTCAGTTATTTTAGGGCTGTATTGGACTATGCCAGCTGAATCAGATCTGTCAGTGCAGTGGGAATACTCGACTGTTTTATTTTTCTATATAAAGTTTAAAAGTTTGACAGTGGCATTCATGTTATGTATTAAACAAGATGACGGCGCTTATGACAGGTCAGCAATGACACTAGAGACTGTATCATTTTAACTTGCTGTCCCGTAAATTCACTGTAATATTTCCTGGTATGGTTATTGTACAGTGAAAGTACTGTTGCAGCCCTGCCATGAACTGTGATGAAATTTGATAGCAGGTTTAGAGGAGCTACACATCTCATCCAAACTGACCTCAATTTGCCTGCTGATGACCGCAATGTCATGGCAACAGTGCTGCGGTAAAAATGGGTATGGTTTTACAATAAGGGACAGTGAAAAGAAGAGACCTATGGAGAGACAAGGTCAAATAGAAAGTGAAGAATCACAGACATTTACATCAGGGTTGTCAACAACATTTGTTAGGCCCTCCCTAATAGAGTGGTGAAGGGATGACGTATTTTTGTAGGCCAAACAGGAAGTAAGCATCACACTGGTTCCCTCGTCAAAAACCTTTTGGGATTTTTGAATGGGATTTCCGGGTAGTGCCAAAAACAAGCTCTGTGATGAACATAAGTTTATGAGACTTCCATGTTTTGTTCAGCGTGATAATCTTCACAGATGAACACCACTTTTGTGTGTTTTGAAGTGTAAATTAAAAGCAAAAAGCTATTGTTAGGCTATACACGAACTACATCGCGGTCGCATGTATTAAACATCACCACTACAAACACTGTAAAAACACGTTAAAACACGATTGAAAAATATTATAAACAGATAAATGTACAAGTTCGAGTGCGAGTTTGTAAAGCTGTAGCGGCAGACAAGTTAATTTAATGAGTTTCTGTGTCCGCTGTGATGATGTCCAACGTCCCCGACGAACACTGTAGTCCCATTTAGCCACTTGTTAGTAACCGCCTTTTTTAAGACGAGTAAAACCTTAGAAGTTCAAAAATCGGGTTTAAGTGGACATATTTTATGTTGCAGAACAAAACATCTAAATATCTTCAGCCTGTGTTAACCACAGACCTTATTTAGGGCATTTTAAAAAAACCCATAGACTTTTTGACGAGGGAACCGGGACTTCTAAGAGGCTAACGGTCTTCCGCATTTTAGTCTCTATTATCCAACACATCAGTGTCATCTTATTATGACTTTGACAAGCAAATAAAGTTGACGTGGTTTCATCACCTGCTACCTCATTTAACTTCACAGTATGGAGCATCTAAGAGCATCAGTGCTGCAGCAGCACTCAGCTAAAAGAGGACCAGAACTGCAGGCCTAAGTAGGTTATTTGAGCTTTGGGCCTTGTGGGTTGTAAAACAGCATTTATTCTCATGGGTAATCTGGTCGTTTTTCTATCACACTGAAGACACCACAGGTGAACAGGCCAGCTCACACGCAGTCGTGTTTGTTTTCTTTTGTCACTCAGCTGAGACAAAAATAAGTTTAACCACTGTGAATCAATTTAAAGATACTCAGGAAATGTAGTTTTAAAGCTGCTGAATCAACAGCAGTGATGTTCATAAGTTGACAGGCTGATTGCTCGCACACAGACTTAAGCACCAACCACCAACCACATTTCTAAAAATAAAATGCCACACCTGTGAAAATGTACTGTGGCTACAGAATACACATGTTTTTGATTGGCTGGAAGGTGTCTGTTAAAATTGTGTATCAGAACACCCTGATAACCATAGCAACAAATATGACGCTTTACACTACATAAGTTAAACTTGGAGTGGAAATTAACTAGATAAAAAAGCCAAAACATCTTTAAAATCAAATTATTGTTTTTATCTTACATTTACTTATCGTATGATAACGCAATACAAAGATGTAGAAAATAATATATCCGTCCTCTGTCTCAACAAGTATTTTCAGGACAATTCATCAATATAATCTGAGTATGATTTCAAATAATGATTATTCCATGATTAAATAGTCTGCCAATTTTTCCTTGATTAGTTTGATCAGTCCAAATCCTGACACTGACAAGCAGCAAAATCCTCATGCAAAAACTAGAGTGTTTGGCATTTTAAAGTGACTCAATTTTCTTTTGATCAAATAAATGATTAGGAAAATAATCATTGCAGCTCTACATCTGATGTTATCCTTTTGTCTCACACCAGTACTTTAATCAAAGACTTAGTATTATATTATTTCTAATTAGTCAGTCAACAGGAAGTTAATCAACAGCTGCTTGATCACTGAAGTAAAAATGCCAAACATTTGCTGGTTCCATCTTCTTAAATACAAAGAAAAGCAGCTTTTCTCTGTTTTTAAATTATAAATTAAATGCATGCTCAAAACAAAATGAGCTATTTGAAAACACCATGAGCTCTGGGAGATTGTGATGGGTGTTTTTATTCACTTTCTGATTTTATAAGCAAAATGAGGGCTGCAACTTATGCTGCATTCCAGTCAACTCAGAACTCCAAAATTTACAACCTCCTACTAGAAAAAGCACAAGGGAATAACAACTTAAAGTTCTGACTTTCATTTTTCATTTTCTTTCTAACCTTATGAAGAAGCAAGCTGTTTGACATCACACAACAATGGCAGCACCTATGGAAGTGCACATTCTAAATGCCCAGTTAAACACGGCAACGTACGGTATATTTGTCTGTACTCAATCAAAATAATACACGCTATATGCTCACATCAATATGTCGCCAGTGGGACACCTAGTAGCTCACCTGGTAAAGCTGGCGCCCCATGTACAGAAGCTGTGTCCTCGCCGCAGCAGCCGCAGCTTAAACTGTTCTATCCGAATAAAGGCAAAAGTCAAATAAATGATGTTGCCAATGTTGTTAAGAAGTTAGCTGCAGTTAAACTATCTCTCATTTAAATATGCAAGTAGACTACGCTACACTCACTCAGTTGTGAGTGCACTTGCCAAAGACATATCAGTTTGTAACAGACAGACATTTTTTTGTTTACATTTAGCATCATAAAAGAAGTTGTACATTATAACATAAAAGAAGTTGGAAATTTCATCTGAGAAGTTTTGTCCTCCGACTGTGACTGGAACAAAGCATAAAAATAATTTTGCAGATAATCTTTTAAAAATGCATATTTTAGTCTATCTGACACTGCAGAACTCAGGTTTATGTCTTCACTTGTTTTGTTTGACCGCAAGGCAAAAATTGACTTATTTGAGAAGCTGTAATCATAAAACCTTTGCCTATTTGCTTGCCTAGCAATTAATCCACCATCAACATAGTTATACATAGTCAACCAATCGTTTCAGCACTACACAAAACAACTGATTAATCAGAAAAAAGAAAACCTTTCTTGCAGCTTTGACGGTTGTGACGGGTTCGTTGACTCGACAGATTATCAGTTAAGAACATAAATTTGGATCAGATCAGTCAACTGAGCAGAAATCCTGTTTTGGCTCATCTTAATCAATCTAAGCTGTTTGCCTTGATTACCCGACGGATGGAACAGATAATGATTAGTGGCAACTTTACGCAATTTGAAAGTCACTTTTCTGAGGACTTAGGGAAAGTGAATCTCCGCTGCAGCTTAAAACAACAAAGCTTTTGACTCAGGACTGCTGTCAAGCCTGGTTTAGCTGTGCTGAGTTTTGCCAATTGTGTCTCGAGAGAGAATCAATTTCAGCCACTTGAGGATGTGCAGCAGCAGGAAAAAAAACGACGAGTCATAAAACAACAGAAGGGCTTCAGTGACTGTTTTCAGGTTGCTTCTTGCTCAGTTTTATCGCTACAAGCAATGTCAAGCAAGAATAAGTGTGCATATGTCCACTTCTGTGTGTAATCCAACAAGTGACAGCACACTGTTAAATAGCGGAGTAGAGGAGAAGAAAGAAAGTAGAGGAGAAAGTGTGTGGGAGAGCAGAGACGCACGCTCAGCCGGCTATAACCACGGGGAGATGCTTCACGTTGCCATAGTGATTCAAGTATGTATCTACGTTGCTGTGGTGATTCACACATGCCTCCTCTTGCCTCTAGCGATGATGCTGTGATATAGGAAAGTGAGAGTTTCCAAGACCATAATAAGGCCCAGCGTGGGAGAGAGAAACATTACCATGTTGCCATCGCTTTGTTGCTGTAAAGCTGGACAACCATCTCCTACATTGACTCACTCAAGGGATCGCCAGCAACAGACTTATGGATAAAATCACAAATGTGTGTTATATGTGTCAAAATACAGCTGCAGGCAAAGGCAGGGCTGCACAATTAATTGAAATATTCAAATCACAACACTGCCAAGAGCAATATCCAGAACATCATGAGTTATAAAATATGTCACAAAATACCATTATAAATGAAGCATTGCTGTGCCACAGAGATGCCCCGAACAACAAATCATAAGGGAACAAGCTTTTTGGGAAAAAGACACTAGCAGTAATCCCATAATTAACATTTTACATATTTGAGAGCGAAAAATGAAATGCAAAAATCACTTTTCCCACTAATATCGCAAAACGCAATATCTATCAAAATAATTGCACTATGATTTTTTAAAATGATGCACTATGACTTGTTAATGGAAATCTAAAGGTCCAGTGTGTAGGATTTAGGGAGATATATTGGCAGAAATTGAGCATAATACAACAAGCATGTTTTCTTTCATGTTCACCTAAAATCTATTGGTACCGGGTTACTGGTATTAGTATCACAATTGTATTCATGATAACCAGCCAGCCAGTTTGAATCACTGGGTCCATCTGTTTCCACATCTCTGTGGATAATTAGGCTCCTGGTAAAAAAAAAAGATTGGATCTTAAGTTATCAGAGAAAAAAAGCGAGACACATTAGTAGGTGCTGGACTGGCAGCTTGTCTGTGATGAGCCAAACAGTGGAGGAGAAACCGTGATTTGTAATGTGACACTGCTTTATTGATAACTGTGTTTTGCATAGTTTTTACTGATTTCAATCGTGGGTGTTTGTTTATGAGCGGAAGAGGCCTCTGCGGATATTTCGGCCCCCGTAAAAAAACTCCTGAACAATGAGCACTACAGAAGTCCTAAACAGGAGTTGAGGTTTGGCACATGGGTGAAGTTTAAGCTGGTTGCAATCTGTAATCCACACAGATAGATGCCACTAAATGTTATCCACTGCTCCTTTAAAGAAACTGCAAAGCTCCACAGTTGATGGTCAGAGAGTCCGTTCCATTTTAGTGCACCGATGCACCGCTCAACACGAAACCGTGAGGGCCAGGAGAGCTGTTTTAATGGAATCTAATCTGTCAGCCAGCAGCAGCAAACATGTAATTGTCAGCTAACAAAACAAATAACGTCAGTCTACAGGACAAAAACCATGTTAACTTACCTAGTTGACAAGTAACTAACTCCATGGACAGTAATGTTCACAAAATGATTTTATTTAAGCCTGAATGACACTCAAAAGTTGTTTTATCAACCTCAACCTCTGCTCAAATTTAGGGTGTCTTCTGGCTACGATACCCGTCAAATGATGTGCGTACGCAGGCGTAGAAATGTTTTGCACCCAGTAAAAAAGGTAAGACACAAGCTGAGCCAAAGTCTGTCCCCAGAGCTCTTCATTTAGTAAGCTGGGATCACACTGGACTGGACTTGCAAGGTCTCATAAATAACCACAATATAAGCTTCCTGTATCACCAAAAACATGGCAAAGAGAAAGAGGATTAGATGATGGAAAAATGTGACTTTTTGTGAAGGTATATTTGCTTTTTTTCAAGAGATTAAAAATCAGGACATGAAGAAGTAAAGAAAAATGTGTGCTGGCGGGATTAAACACCCACACTGTATAAAAAAGCTGGGAGAAAATCCGACAGTGTTTGCATGTTATCACACTCAGTATGTATCTTATCAACCAGTGTAACCCTGTTGTGTAAGTAAGGTATTATACTGGCCTTTAAATAGTCCCATGCCCTGCTGGCCACCTGTTAGCTAACTACTGGTTTAAGAGCTGAGTTGATGATGGATGTAGGTGTTACTGTGTACAGAAGACATTCTTGGCTGTGATCGCTGTCTGTGTTTCTCTGTGGGAAGCTTGCTGAGACTTAGAGATGACATAATTAAAAACAGCATTCATAAGTAATCAGCAGCGTTTTCGTTATAATCAATATGCAATTAAAATTAGGTATTTTAAGCTTTTTTCAGCAGTAATTGCAGCAACCAAACTGTTTCCCTTAGCCATGAAAATACATAGCAAAATTAATTTGTTCATCAAGTCAATTCAAGTCAAGTCAATTTCATCTATAAAGCCCATTATCACAAAACATGGTTTGTCTCAGGGTGCTTTACAGCGTACGACATCCCTCTGCCCTTAGACTCTCACTTCACCTAAGGAAAAACTCTCGAAAAAGAACCCCTATAACGGAGGCAAAAAAAGGGAAAAAGCCTCAGGAAGAGTGGCATGATGGAGGATGATGAGGGATCTCTCCTCCAGGACGGACAGACGTGCAATAGATGTCGTAAATAACAATTGAATTACAATTATGACAAAAAGGGAATAAATGAGCAGCTTATATTGTGTTTTCAAACTGTATACATGGAGCCTAAACACTTAGTTAGTTTCTAATTAAGCTTTACAAAACAAAACAAATGGTCAGCCACTGTAATATGGCGCACTGTCACAGATCAAACTACCCAACAGCACAGTATAATCCAGTTAAGTTAGCGTCAGCTCAACCTACTGCAACAGTATGTGAATCTATCCGTAACTATGATGCAATGATGTAATATATAACAATCACAGGAGCTATTTGTCTGCATAACAAATGTTTTACACTTTGCATTAATTCATTTTGCTTTTATTTGTACTTCAATTGAACTGAATAAATTTTGAAAGCAGTAGTTGTACCTGTAATGGAGTACTTTGACATTGTAGTATTGCTACTTGTATTTAAGATGCTGGGAACTTGCTGTATACGATGCTATAAGTTTTGATTAAATATTTGCTAAAGGCATTTAAATAAAGTTTTGTGTTGGAGTTTGTTATATTCCAAGGTTTTCATTTTTATTGTAAATTCATTATCAGTTATCGGTCTCATTAACTACTAATAATCTGTATCGGTATCGCACCCTCGACCTCCACTAAATACTTTCTCCACCACTGATATAATACCACTCTTACTCTCATATTGGTGCATACAATGCTCCTGATGAGATTATTTTGAATCCCAAGCTACCTGACTTAATTAAACATGACACCTGGGCATTTTAATTCTCTGAAACCTTCTGCACTGAACTTAATGTGAACTCATGCAAAGGAAGCATACAGGCTGCTTTAAAGGATGACCCCTGGCTCACCCCAGCCCCACACTCTGTACCTTACTCTGTACCTGACCAACTTGCAAGAAATGTCCCACAAATTACAAGAAATCAGTAAAAAAAAGTGATGAAGAAAATGACATGAAATTTTGCTTTAAAAAAGGGGGGAAGAAATAATAGAGAATAATCAAAAACTAGGGGAAATGTCAAGAAAAACATATTTGTAATGATTACAATTTGACATGTTCCTATATTTAAAATTATGTTTCAGAGAAACAAAATTATACTGCTCAGGTTTCAAGGGGTTAAAGCACATCTGCAGACAGGTCAACATTCACCAGAGAGGGTGCTCCCGTGATGCATCACCATGTGTTTGAATAGGGCCTATGTGGATTACATAAATAAGGGGACACGGTAATGACGTGATACATGACTCATCCAGGAGCTGTAACATTTCAAGACCTTCGTCTTTTTTTGTGTCAATCAACAACCCAAACAGCAGCGGTGAACTTACTCTCTGTGATCTTCTGCAAGCCCAGAACATCCTCCGGTGTGATCACCGCGCTGCCGAGCAGGTCCTCCTCCGTGGTCACCGGGACTCCCACGTCGGTCGAGTTGCAGCCTTTCTTCACTTTCATCGCCGCCGTTTGCTTCGGGCTGCCGTTACTGCTGCTGTCCTTGCCTCCGGTGTCTCTGCCCGGATTATTACCGGCAGGCTTCTTAGCGGTTGATGGGTCCTGGCTGTTGCCTCTGCTGGTACAAGAATAGCTCATTCTCCGCTCCTCCTCCCCCTCTCTAACCCAGGGCTTCCAAGATACAAAACAGTTGCCTCCCTCTCCCCTCCCTCCCTCACCGAAGGATGCACAGTTGCTGTCTGTTATCCGGTGCTTAATTCAAATCGTCTTTATCAGCTTGCAGTCTGTCTCCGCAGACTGGTTGCATGCAAGCGGCCGCGGATCCCGTCGGCTGAGCGCAAAATGCGGAGAGGGCGAGAGAGAGCGGGTTGATTCCTGCTGCTTTTCTGCGCAGCTGCTCTCTGAGACGCTATTTCTGTTGTGTCAAGTGAAGCTAGAAGTCGGTGGGAAATAATCTGCTGGGTTTGAAATTGAAAAAGAGGCGGCAGATGGCCGTTCCTGTCAAGGAGGGGAGGGGGACGTCTGAGCGGCTGACTGAGAGCGGCTGGTGCGTCTGCGCGTCTTCAACCGACAAAACGCGCACAACAATCAAGATGAACAAACTGCCGAATAATTTAAAACACCCTTCTCTTTCCAGTGTGTGTGTGTGTGTGTGTGTGTGTGTGTGTGTGTGTGCGCGCGCGCGTCTTCTCTTTCCTTAGCATGGGCCTTGCAAAAGTTTCACGCCCTCTGCGTTACATACACATAAAAAAAACAGAAAAAATTAAGTTACAAAGAAGTACATATATACAAGTACTGCAAGTGTGTGGTTAATATGAAACATGACATTATTTCTCTCATTCAGGCCAAAAGGCTCAACTGGAATGAAAGTGTGAATCCAACATGCCTCTGCAGAGCAGTCATTTGATAATGTCACCACCTTCGGGAGAGGCTGTTTTTTTTCTTATCTATTTGAAAGCAAGACTGTAACTTGGAATATTTTTGAATAATTAAATATAAGTAGGTCTGCTTTTGCTTAAAGGATCAGTGTGTAACTATCAGGGGGATTTAGTGGCATCTAGCAATGAGGATTGTAGATTACAACCATCTAATACTTCTGGTGAGAATTCCTTTTGGTGTTAATTGTTTGGGAGGTTTTTACTGGGATCTGAATTAACCACAGACGTCTTTTCTTTTCCAAAACAAAGGGATCCAGTGATTAACACAGGAAAAGCACTGTATGAGCCAGTTTCATTTTAATCAGTGTTTCACTGATGCTGTTTGGCTTGTTGCAAACAGGCTGTGAGCTCTGCCAACATGTACTCACCACCATTCTCTGATGACTTAAGATCTAGATGTTAAGGGGCTAAATTATCACAATATTTTTCCTCCTCTCCCAAACAAACAGACTCAGCTATTTAAACCAGTAAAAACACTGAATAAAGCGGTTTCACATTAAAATTCACTTCAAAAATGTTTTTTCTGAAGTTGCTCATTATGGAGGGCTGCTCAGTACGGTGGCCAAGGTGAAAATGCAAATGGCTCTATATGGAGCCAGTGTTTTCTTCAGTCTTGAACTGTAGAAACATGGCGGTGCAACACGGCAAACCCTATGAATGAAGGCCTGCACCAGATGTAGATATAAATTAATCATTATAATTATAAATAACTATGTAACAAAACACAGATATTCTTAATTTCAGGTTGTTATATAATTAAAAAAAAATAGTTAGTATATTGTATTCCATGTCTGCAAATATATTCTAAATCCTACATACTTGATCTTTAAGTGAATCTTAGTATGTTACTTCTTTCACCCCTGACAGTGTTAAGGAATCTGCTTGCATTTCATGCAAGTATAATAATGATCCAGAAACACTAAAAAGAGCCATTCTGCATAATATGATATTTTAAATTCACTCAACTGAAGAAAATAATTTTATGCTGGAATTTTACTTGCAGCAAAGTGTTTTCATAGTTTGATATTGCAACTTTTGCTTAATAACTAAGTAAAGCAAGTAATTTAAAATATTTCATCCACAACTGCTTGTGTTGCAATTAGTCGTCTGAAATTCAAACAAAGTTGTGTTACGTCTAAGATCTGCATCCTCAAATAATTCTTCTCTAGCTGGCAGCTGTTGTTCCGCTGTTGTTACAGCTGTTGTCATAATTTTTTATTTTATTTATTTATTTAACCCATATTTAACAAGATAAGTCCTACTGACATCAACAATCTCCTTTTTAAGGGAGACCTGGCCAAGACAGCAGCATTAGAAAAAATTATAGGTAACAACCACAATAAAAACATAAAAGATACACAGTAAACGTGGACATATTAGGACAAGCATTTGGACAAGTACCAACCAATTCATTAACCCTTACACATGAGAGCTTTAAAATCAGGCAGAGACCAGTGCTCTTAGTTTCAAATCCTTCTGGAGGCTACTCCAAGTGCGAGGAGCAGAGCGCTTAAGAGATTTCCAACTGCTGCAATGTAGAAAAAATCATTTAGGCATGTTGGCCCCACAAACAGGCAACACCAGATCATTGTTACCTAGATGTTAAAGCCGAGGAAGGAGCCTGTGTGAGGTTTTAATCCTATTTCTGTCTCTCTTTCACTCTCTACTGATGCATGTAAAGTCTCTGCATGACTCACTGGAGATCTCAGTCACACATGAGTCTCCATCACAGCTCTGCAGCAGCTCTGTATGTGATGATAACTGTGCCAAACCAACTGTAAGTGCAGTTAAAAGCATCCACAACAACAAAGCCCCTAAAGGCACTAAAAATTCAGTGTTTCACGTCCATGAGCCGCTCTAGAATTACTACATAAATGATTCACATGTGGCCCTGCACCGCTTGACCTCAGCAAGCTTTAGAGGTCATTAGGAGTGAGATGATTTCCTAAATTAATTATTGTCACAGACCTGGAAACTCAAAGTTTATGTGTGGATGTTGCACCCTAGAGGCACTTTGCATTTACTGCAAAACCTGTATCCATGTCTGCGCAGCTGAGGAAAAAGTAAGAATGATTATTGTCACTATAATATCTATTTTGGTTGGTGATCCTGATCTAAAGTATGCAGGGTATTAAATTAAGAGAATATTTTGGTTGTTAAAGCACATGTGCTTCAATTATCAGCGTCGCAAAAGCCCTGCTTGGAAAAAGCTAATTTAAGGATTTTTCCAAACAGACATCAAGACAGATTTGTATGTTTTAGCTTGTTTCTTTGAAATTAGTATTAAATATGCAGACTATTTGTGTGGCTGCTGTGTGTGTAAGAGTGTGTGTGTGTGCTGCAGGGTTGTCTGTTGAACAAGTATAGAAGAAACTGAGGTTTTGTTATGTCGATGTGTATATGCACACCGAGAGTCGGCTATATGGTCACTGTGGGCTCTTCACATCGCCCTGCTGAGTTTGCTCGTCCCTTTGTCACGTCTGAGCTGCTGCTGCTATCATCAGCAGAAACACACACACGCTCACACGCACACAAACACACAAACACATATGCATATCCCGTCTTGTATTGTGACGAGATAAATGCACTTTGATCAGGAATGTGACCACAAAAACCTTGTTGTTGTGATTTTATTTGTAATGTATCCACATCTCTCTCTCTCTCTCTCTCTCTGTTTTAGACACAATCAGGGAATTTCACTAACACACACACACACACACACACACACACACACACACACACACACACACACACACACAAACACAGACAGAGAGTCTGGGCAATGTGCTGACCTCAGTAAGCCATTCCTAAATGTTTATTGTTCAGTGCAGCTAGAGGAGAGAGGTGGGTGGACCTACCAGCTGCTCTCTCTGTTTTGTCCAATTTGTGCTTTCGTACTTTAATGACATGATGAAGAACGCTGTAAAATACTGTACAGCAACTTTTATTTGGTTGATTTTTGGAATAAATTAAACAAGTAGTTAAATATGCTTTAAAATGGCTTCAATGCTTTAATGGTAAGAATATGACAGCATGGTACAGATCAATCAAAAACACAGAAAGTAATGCCCAGCTCAAGTTTGGTCCTCTCTTCTTTCATACAGCAACTGCAGTATTTTCACTCTATAATAATAATCTATTCACGCTGCTACTCGAAAGTGAAACTTTCATATACAGCTCATCAGTCGATGCCAACGTGCTGCCACTCCTGCCAATGAGGCCTTTTAGTTGGTGCCATTGCCCTCTGCTAACCTCTTGCTAACCTATTGTTTTATTCACTTGGACAGGTTTTCCCAAAAATAGCAACAGGTACTTTCATTCACAACTTCCATTTAAAAACCACAAACTTAGCACCGTGTTCTCCGCTGAATCAGTTTGGACTGGCTGGTTCTTTGATGCAAGATTTTATTTATAAATCAGACTCTCAAAAAACTTGTTCCTCTTCTGCCGCACCATGGATTTTTTTTTTTTTTAAATGATCAATAAATAAGACCACCATTTTCCTATTTCAAATCCAGTGTTAATGCCATTAATCCAGTTTTTCCAGCCGTCATGAAACTTGGTGTTCAAGTTTCAGGAAATTAGATTACATTGAACGTTGAAATGCATTTTCATATGAGACATCACAGGGTGGAGACAAACAATTGATCCGAGTCTTGATAGAGAAAAATTATGTCTGGTGCACGTGCTGCACACGTATTAATGAGCAGGAAGTTTGGGGATGCTGAGACAAACTCACTGCACACAATGACATCATACAAAAACAGATAAAAAATAAAATATCCCACCACACCTGAATACTAGACAATAAACACTGAGGAGAAGACTTATGATTTTTATCATTTCTGATAGCATCATGTATCCCTATTATTGAGTATCAAGCATGTGATTGGTTGAATACATACTTAACTAATAATTTATCTAACAAATTATTCATTAGCGTATCAAAGGTGGGACCAAGGCATTGTTATGAAAGTCACAAGTAAGTCTTTACACCCAAGTCCTGAGTCAAGTTCCAAAGTCCTAAACTTTGAGTTTCTAGTCTAAAACAAGTCATATGCGCTTCCATCAAACGTAATGCCATTACAACAACAGATTAATAAGATATTAAAAACTACAAAAATCTAGAATACTTTTTGTTCTGTTTACTTATTTGTTTAAACAAATTTGTTCGAAGTTTTAATTTTTGAACCCCAGATTTTGTGTAATGAAATTTGATTTTTGATGACCACCGCCTCCTTTTTTATGTGAACAAAATTATCTCTTATATATATTTTTCCAGCTGGTGCTCAGTGACCTAATGTTAGTTTTTTGCAGTTTTTGCATGCAACTTGACTGATTGCTGCTGGATTGGTTCACACAAAGTTGATCATCTGGGAAATTAAGCGTTGAATGATGTAGTTAAATTGGTAAATAAAAGGAAACTCACTGCTTCATGGCACATTTTTTAGAAACATACTTTTTAATCTTTGGGCTTGAGGGAAGTATTTCCAAGTTAAAAGCTTTAAGTCCAAGTGAAATCACAAGTCATTTGTGAGTCCAAGTTGAGTTTCAAGTCTTTTAAGTTTGTCAAGTCATGTGACTTGACTCCACACCCCTACTGTTCGCCTTAGTAGAGTAATCCAGGCATGACGCTTTTCTATAGGCTGATGCAGAAGTTAGCATTGCCCTGGTTTGTTGGTCAAAAAGTCTGAGGGATTTCTGCATAGGATTTTGGATCACTGCAGAAAATAAGCTCTGTGGAAAATAAAATATTAATGATGCTTACAAGTTTTGTTCAGCAGGATAATCTTTTCAAATGGACACCACTTTCAGGATTTTTAAGGCCTAAATGCAAATGCCATTAGTAAAAAGCTAATGTTAGGCTCCAAACTACACTATGGTCACATGATTTCACATCCTCATTACAACAAGACTGTAAAGCCATATTCAGCGCGTCTCGGCTTGATGATGTTCTGTAGTCTCATTTAGCTACTTGTTCGAAACTGCTGTTTTTAATACACAAAAAGTTTTAAAAGGCATGAGTGGGGTAATTACTGACATATTTCATGTCATAGAACAAAACGTGAAGTCAGTTAAGCTTGTGTTAACCACAGACCTTATTTCAGGCTTCTAAACAAAAATACATTAAAAAAAAAACCAATTGCCTTGTATACAAGGGAACCCGAGGTGCTGAAATGAAAATTCATTTCTGGGTTTTAGGACTCATTGCTGGGAAACTCTATTTGGAGTTTTGCAACAAATGTCACATAAATGTGTCCAAGGGTGAAAAGAAAAGCAGATTTTGAAGAATTTACATCTTTATATTCAGATTAATATGACGACAAAAGACTAGTGACTAGTTTACAAGTGTCTTTTTTTCATTTAATTAATTACACCATCACTTTAAAACATGCTGTGAGTGTAAATGTTAAAAAATAAAACATAAAACCTTGAGAGTGAATTATTTAAAGTCAAAATACATCAAAACAGCAACATAAAGTGTTTTAAAACTTAACTGCAATTCCACTATTTGATAACCAATTGACAAACAGGTGGAAAGGGTTTTCACCCCCAACATATAGATTTGACACAGAGGTAACGCAGTATAGACGTATGCCCTCTTTGTGTTTGCATGAATTACTCTGTGTGTGTGTGTGTGTGTGTGTGTGTGTGTGTGTGTGTGTGTGTGTGTGTGTTAACCCCTCTGTGGCTCACACAACAAAACAATGGAGTCCAAAGCAAAGTGCTGACATGAGTCCAGGCGTGCCTCCCCCCCGGCCCCTGTCACCCGTGTGTGTATATATACCCCCATACACACCGTCTCTGCAGACCGGTCAGTGGAACCCTGCGACACACAGTTCACCAGTTTGGGTAGGTCAAACCAGTTAACAATACAGTACAGTTTCCCAATCTATGGACATGGTTTAGTAAGGGTCTCTGATGCAGTATATCAACTAACAACAGGGAGTCTTAACTGGTACCAGTGAAGACAAAGCAGTGAGTTTATTGCCTTTGCAGGAAATAAGGGACTCATTTTAAAACAAATCAAGGAAAGGATATGAGAGGCTTTAGGCTTAAACTGTAAAGTCAAGGCAAAAACCTGGGAGTTAAATGCACAACACAGTGAACAGTGAAGAAAGAGTTTAAGAAAGCTAAAATGCCACCTAGAGTAGCCGACAGGATGGGTGAAATTGGTGCTTTTTAGAAATTATAAATGTTTGTTCACAGGCCTGACTAACTGTCTGTTTCCCCACAGGTAGTACAGAAAAACAAGACAAAATGGCTCTGACAACTCCAATGCCCATGGGCCCTTGGAAGGTAAGCGTCATGTACACGCTTAAGACTACATTACCCATCAGCACAGGGAGCAGCAAGAAGTTCCAATGCATGATTAGGCGCAATTATAAAGTATCCTTTTTGGGCTACCTTAATTTACTTTTGCATTTCTGTGTTTTACAGATCACCGTGTACGATCAAGAGTACTTCCAGGGCAGGCGTATGGAGTTCACCGCCAGCTGCCAGAACATCATGGAGTGTGGGATGGAGAACATCCGTTCCCTGAAGGTCGAGTGTGGCGCGTACGTACCCAGAGAGCTTCTCCTCGTTGACAATTTACAAACTAAAAATTGAGTACCTTTTTTTTAAGATTCTGTTATTGTGCTGATTTCATTTGCTTTTGCTCTCTGCTCACAGTTGGGTTGGCTATGAGCACTCCAGCTTCTGCGGCCAGCAGTTTGTCCTGGAGAAGGGTGACTACCCTCGCTTCGAGGCCTACAGCGGCAGCAACTCCTACCGCATTGAGAGGATGATCTCCTTCAGACCCATCTGCTGTGCTGTAGGTCTAATGCACAACGCTGTAAAAGCCAGGCCATTTTGAGCTTAGCTTCATCTTAAGTTGTGCAAAACCTCCTTTTCTCCTCCCTTGTGCAGAACCACAAGGAGTCCCGCATGACCATCTTCGAGATGGAGAACATGACCGGTCGTCAGTTTGAGCTGTCTGATGACTACCCCTCTCTGCAGGCCATGGGCTGGATGAACAACGAGGTTGGATCCATGCAGGTTCAGAGTGGAGCGTAAGTCCATCGTCGTGATGTTTGATGTGAAGCTTTAGTGGAGGCAAAAGTAGGACTGATTACCCAGGGCCCCAATTTGAGGGGGGATTTGAAAAGGCTGGATGAAAAGTTTGATTTTATTTGCGTTATTATGATGTAATTAATGCAAAAACTAAATTAAAATTGTTTGAATAAATGGGTTGAAAAACAGTAAAAACTCCTCTCACCCCTTAAAGTTGCAAAATGGTTTAGTCCACCCCTGCACTAGTCTCTAAATAAAGCTTGAGTAAAGTGACTATACGCTGCTGGAGCTCCAACATACACTGCCATGTCTTTCACCCAAATAAGGGAAATCAGGAATGCCCGGATGCTCGCCTGGTGGAGTGGGCGCCAACGGGGCTGTGTCCTTGCTGCAGCAGCAATGGATTTGATTTTGGCTTGTGGCCCTTTGCTGCGCGTCTTCCCCTTTCTCTCCCCCTTTCACGCTTAACACTGTCCTGTAGAATAATGGTGAAAACTTAAAATACAAAATAAACACATTTTTTTTAAAAAAAGGAAATCAGAGTTCCAAAAAAGAAATTAAAGAAAGAAAGGAAGGGGAACTGAACTGACTTTGTAAAAACAAAAAGTCATTCAAAAGGTGTGTGGGAGAGTCATTTATCAAGAGAAGAAGAGCATGGGGCCCCTGGATTTACACACCTTCAGCTAGTCCTGGGCAACAGCTGCAAACACACACTGGCTGGGAATATCGTGCAAGAATTAAGAATTTGCATTTGATAAGCATGTTCTTGTTTTCTCCTGCAGCTTTGTGTGCTACCAGTACCCTGGTTACCGTGGCCACCAGTACATCTTGGAGTGTGACTGTCACGGAGGAGAGTTCAAGTGTTACCGTGAGTTTGGCTCCCACTCCCAGACTCCCCAGATTCAGTCTATCAGGAGGATCCAGCACTGAGAGGGAGGCGCCTTCATTACACTCCCTTATCTCCTCCTCTCCCTCCTCCTGCACTTCCATCCCTCCCTCTCCTCCTCCTCTCCCCCAGCCTCCTTCTCCCCGGCTCTGTCGGCCCAGCTAGTCAAAGCAGGATCCCGAGCTGGACTTCAGGTGCTTACTGGTGTCAGTTGTTCACAGCACTTTTGCATTTTTTAAAGAAACATCACAAAAGAAAGGAAAGATGTAAGAAAGACAGAAAATAGGAATGACAGAATTGAGAGAAAAAGCTGAATCAGTGTGAAAGAGAGGCCTCGTCTGCTGAGGTTGGTTGCAGAACGGTGAAAACACCTCAAAGTTTTTGCTCTTTTTCATCTCCGCCAATGATGGCATCATCATCCTCATCATCGTCATTGTCTTCTACATCAACACGATCACCGGTCTTGCTGTTACTGTGATTTCCATGACTGCCTGTGTTCAAGACGATGAATAAAGAGAATGAGCAAAGAAACAGAGAGATTCACAATACGAGTGACGTACCTTAATCACATCTGTGTTTTGTCTTTCTACACTGACACTTTGACACCACTTGAGAGCAGCGAACAGCTAAAAATTATGATAATCAGCCTACAAAACATGGATTCATCAGGTGAATCTCAAAAAATCAAGGTTCAGATTCAAATTAACCCTTTTCAACTTCACTGACCTCTCATAAAGGTGTCCAAATCCACAAAACTTAAACTTAATTTGTCTTGGTCTGAAAAGTTCCAAAGATAGCAAATATGTTAAACTGAATTTGGGGGAAATTTATTTAAAGTGGTGTACAAAAACTGCAGTATTTCCATTTGCAGCCATAAAAAAGACATTGTGTCCTTCTGAATATTTCAGTAAAAATCAAAGAATTCAGTGAAGGGCTGGAATTAGATGATTCACAATATATGAGCTACCAAACAATTTGGAATTAGATGATTTTATCCACGTTAAAGCTGGTTAACAAGAAATCCAAGGCAAAACATGACACTGAGGGGTTGAATACACACACAAACTATCAAAATTGACTGAAAATTTAATTAAGCTCCATGACAAACAGGCTGTGTCAGAGTAATGTTACCCTTTTTGGGAAAATTTAAGTTTTTTTCAATTAGATTTCGATTGGTGAGAACCAGAGGTGCATAAGAGATATTTGACCAACTTAACAAGACAGCCAAAACAAAAAAATGACCATGATTTGTTTTAATTTGTTATATGATTTTTTACCTTAATATCAAAACTTAATAAACATGTGGATGACAATATTCTTAATGAACAATATTTTGACAGTTATTTGAGAAATAATAATTTAAGGTGCATCAGTACACTTATGCCCCATTTGGCCCCAAACAGTTCAGTGTGTTCAGGGTTAAGTCTTTTGGTTTTTGATCAATAACTCTGGACATCTACCCATTTTGGCAGTAGAAAGAGCTCTTCAGGAACTTTCAATTGATATTCATAACTAATTTTCAACCAAAACATCAGTTACACCCCACTAGGCCACTTCCCCCTGATATATTTACACACGCCAGATTTCCATTTGTGCCATCTGCATTTAAGATAAAATGCCTTTTAATTGTGCTGCTACTTTGGAAACTAATTCAGGTTGACTTAAGATGAAAAAAGATGGATGAAAGCTGTAATAACATTCCAATAATAGGCCTACCAGTAGTGGAAAGTAAGCAAGTACATGTACTCCAGCACATTTTTGAGGCATTTGTGCCCTACTTGAGTATTTCCACATCCTGCAACTGAATACTCCAGTGGGAAATTTTGTTCTTAACTTACTTTTATAGCTATGGTTTCTTCACAGACGAAGATTTCACATACAAATAAAGATGAATATATATAAGGCATTTTTATAGATTCAATTACAAGAGCATAATGTGGACTAATGTAGGCCAATTTAAGCATCTTAAACATTAAAACGATGCTTACACACTAATGCACCATAACCCAATAATACCCTATAATGATAGCTATAATATGGTCATCAGCCATTCTGCCAAATGAGTGCTTTTACTTTTGATACTTCAAGTACATTTTGCTGATACAACTTCTCTGTTTGTTCACATTTGAATGCAGAGCTTTCAGCCCTAATTGGGTATTTTGCTATGGTATTTTTACTGCTTAAGCAGAAGTAGAGGAACAGTCACTACAATGAAACTAAGTTTTAAGAAATTAAGAATTTTGTTGTCAATAAGCAATGAGCCTATTATGTTTCACATTTTGACCCTTGGGATAATAAGCATAAAGGCTTGTGGTAGTGTAGTTATAACTTTTTTTATATTTCCTCAAAATCTATTGACACATATAGGCCTGCATTCAATATTTTCAACATAGAGGTTGTATAACATTATTTCATAATAAAACAAAATTCAATTTTATAATAAAAAAATGTGGAGGAAATAAATAATCAAAACAACAATAAACCTTGAGGGTCTGCAATAAAGATATAATAAAACTGCAATATCTTAATAATCCAATCCTTTTTTGTCAGTTAAAATTTATATATTTACAATTTTAAATTGTTACCGAGTATATTTTGATAATAATTGGTTCAGTGAGTGGCGCGCTTGTGGCCGGAAACCACCAGAGGACGCTGTGGCTCATGTGAAAAATTGCGACAGTTGTTGCTCCTTGGCGGCTCATGATGACATGTAACAACAAACATGGCAACCGGCAGTAACTACTGGGAAGGTAAATAATGTTTCAGCATCTGATTTAAAACAACTCTCTACGTGTAAATCTTTTTGTTTCTTCGCCGTTTCAAGAAAACATGATTTGACATGCTCCGTAAGATGTTACGTTAATAAACGTTTTATTCTTTAGCTGGTTATGAGCTAACCTGTTAGCTTGTCTGACGTTAACGTCCATAAACGTCGAACTTGTGAAGTTATCGTTATTAGCGGATGTGAGTATTAAAAGCTAACGTGACGTCTTTCAGTGAGTCGACTGAAAGTGATTTTAAGTTTGTTTAAGAAAAAAATGTTTTTTTAAAGCTCTGCTACCTGTTGGCAGGAGCAATGGAAACAAGTAAATCAAAGCATTTACAGCTTTATACAAACGAAAGTCTCCACATTAAAAACTACGAGAATGTGAACCTCCCAATGCATTGTTTTGTTTTTACGTATTAATCCATAACCTATTATAGGCATTTGCACCTATTGTCATCAATTTCATGACTATATAACTCGATATAGTTATATATATCGATTAACTCACTAACTAAACAATGTTGAGCACACATAGCTTTCATGTTGCATTTTTTTGATGAGTTTTTAGAAGGAGTAGAAGGCAGATTTATTTGTCTTTTTTTAAACAAAGTTTAAAACCCGAAATTATATTTTTTTAAATGTTATTTGTTATACTGTATTTACAGTATATCTGTGTGTATATCTGTGTGTATTACAATTTCCTTATGTTCATTTTGTGTTCTTTGTAATATTGTGAAAGTTAAACTTAAAATATGCTCACTTTTTCTGCCTCTCCCTGCACTGTATTTTATTTTTGTCATTTGGTGCATTTCAATCTGTGCAAAAATAAATACATCAAAAGCACCTTCTAAACAAGGTACTTTGGTAATGGGTGCTGATCATCGACTTAACATTAAAAAGTGACAGTTTCCATTAGACAAAAACAATGTGGCCCTTATGGTTTAATGTCATGTCTTGTTGAAATACTCAAGCCAGGCTTAAAACCAAGCCATGTATGGCTTGTATGTCTTATGCCATTACAAACTAAATGCCAACCGTGACAACTTATTGGTCCACACATTTTTTGTGTGTGTGTGTGTGTGTTTTCTATATGATGTCTTCTGCCACTGCTTTTTTTGCCTGACTTTTTGAGTGTTTCTCTGTTTCTTCACTCAGATTTGCGTAAACAGGCCAGACAGCTGGAGAATGAGCTGGACCTCAAGCTCGTCTCCTTCAGTAAGCTCTGCACCAGCTACAGCAGCAGCAGCAGCCGGGACCAGCGGACAAGAGACAGCAGGTCAGCTGCAAACCACTCACTTTATTTGAACAATGTGGATTTACTCTGACTTTTGCTGACTTTGGATATAGAATTTGACACAGTCATCAATGCTGACTTCCAGAAACACGTGGTTTTAACAAAGCATTGTTTTTTCATTTCTACTGAATAACTAATGACACAATATTTCAATAATATGATATCTAGTGTAATTGGCAATTTCTTTTTTTGGTCAATAACTGGGCATTAGGGCTGGATAATATATTGATATTATATTGATAATGTGAAATAGGACCCAATATTGTCTCTGATTTTTGAATGTTGTAATATTGTAAATATTTTACTTGTATTAAAGGCTGAATTACAGTAAAGCGAAGTATTTTTCTAAACTTACCAGACGGTTCTATCGCTTTTGTTATTTGTCTTTACGCATTTAGTCATATCCACATTAGTGATGTTTTTTTTTGTATGTGTGCTTTTGTTAAAAAAACTCACATTGTGTCAATATTTTTGGAAGCACCAATTATCAAGCCTACAATATTAATGTAATATCAATATTTAGGTGTTGGGTCAAAAAAAAAAATTTAAATTAAATTTTTTCTTTTTAATTATCATGCTTTAGTCTGTCAAATGTAAATGTTTTTTGTTTTTTTTGTTCGAATGACAAAAATGACTGAACATTTTAGTATTCTCTCCAATTGATTCTTAAATCAGGTCGGATTCTGTCGGCTCGTCTCAAGACAATATGCTCGTGGCCATGACTACTGAACTGGAGCAGCTATTGGCCAGTGTAAGTCAAGTAGCACACTTATGTTCACTAACAGCCCAGCTGAAGGAGATTTAGTGTCCTCTTCAGAAGCAGCTGTTGAAGCCTTAGGCACAGGTGATGGAATAGATGTGATGCCAAAAATACCAAAGGGAATGTGATTTATCGTAGTTTATTTTATATATTGCGAAAAACCAATGTTTATTTTATGGGGGGGGCTAGGTTAGAATTGGTTTAAAGCTTATTACAGTTCATACATCCACTGAAAGTAATTTTTGTCATAGTCATAGTCTTGTTAAGTCATTCAGTTCTGTTAAGTTATTTTAAGATCACTTATCCCCCCCAAAGTCATTTTCTAACGACTTCTTATTTTCAATTTCATCTTCTTTTTTTTTTTTAATTTTCAGCTCACAGGAGTCAATGACAAGTTGGCAGAATACACAAACACACCGGGAATTTCGTCACATAATGCGGCATTGATGCACACCTTACAGAGACACAGAGACATCTTGCAGGTACATTATGTACAATAACTTTTCTGTGTTTCTTTCTCCTGCTGAAATGGATTTTATGTGTTTAAAGTGTTTTCCGTACTTTGCCGCAGAAACATCCATAGAATTAAAATTCAATTTGGTTTTATTTTGGCTTTTGTTTTATCCCACAGGATTACACTCATGAGTTTCACAAAACCAAAAACAACTTCTTCAGCCTGCGAGAGCGAGAGGACCTACTAGGCTCTGTCCACAGAGACATTGAGTGAGCACCTTCATACATCTTTTAATGATAAAAGAAATTGTATATTGTAAGCAAATGTGATCCTCTAATATTTCTCTTTATTCACCACGACTTTACTGTTGCCAGTGTTTGTTACAGATTTGAACTTTTGATTAAGAACGGACTCTGCAAGAAGTAGTTATCCAGATTTTGTTCTATTGAAATATGAAGTTTATTTTAAATTTGTTGTTATATTAAGAGTATTACCTGCAAGTTTGGGACTCACAGTGATTAAAATGGGACGCAACATCCGGCAAGAGAAGTTCAGCGATCACTGACATTCAGTTCTGTTCAGATTTATCTTCCTCTAATGCAGCTGTGTGGTTGTTAAGTTAGAATAAGATGCAATTATATCTGTAACTAGCAAATATTTTAATGATTAATATGTTGATTATTTTCTTGGTTAATTATTTACGCTATAAAATGCAAAAAAGTAGTGAGTGCCTGTTGCGTGTTCCCACAGTAATTAAAATAGCTAGTTTTATAAATCTTAAGATATATAACTCACAGTGGTGGAAGATGAAGAAAACTTGCAAATATTCCCATGAGACGTTGGAGACAGTGAATATTTGTGGTGTTTTTGCGTCCAACATGCCTTAAACTATTTATTGAATATCAGAATTATTGCAGATTAATTTTCTGTCAACTAAATCAACCAGCTGATCACTTCAGCTCTAAATGCTGCATTGTTGGTTAAAATGATATATTATAATGAATCCTGAGACAATACCTGGCAAATATGGTCCAGACTTTTCTGGAACATTAATGTGAACAGAAAAAAGATAAATAATAGAGACTGTCTTTTTTTAATCTTTAAATTGATACTCTAAGTCCCTGCATTGATTTTTGACCATTTTTTTTCTTTCTTCAAATCTGTCTCCCAACTTTATGCAAGTGCAAAAGGACTATCTTAAAAAAAACAATTGCTTTTTTTCCCCAATATAAACACAGAATACAGAACAGCTCAGACACAACATGACAAAATTACAACATGACAGTAAAAAGACAAAGAATAAGATAAAATAAAAAAAAACATGCTGCTATGTTGTCCTTAACCAGGAGGAGGCAGAAATGTCCAGTTTGTTGCTGAATTCCCCCACCCTTCATAGCCTCCATTGCTTCTATTATATTTCATCCTCCAGTAAGAGGCACCTCCTCTTATTAGCCGATCTCCCTCTCTCCCTCTCTCCCTCTCTCTCTCTCTCTCTCTGTTTCAGTCTCTGTGTCTCACTCCCTCTCTGTCTCTCTCTCTGTCTGTATCTATCTCTCTCTTTCTCTGGGGATATCTCTCCTAAGTGCCTTCTACAGTAAATCAAACCGCAAGGCTTTCATTCAGCCCAAGCTGAGGGAGAGTGGTTACATCTGGCCTGACTGATACAGAGAAATGTTTTATCGGTGGAGGAGAGACAGAGAAAGACAGTCAGACAGAGAGGAGGAGAGAGATACATTGTCCTAATCTGATATTGATGGATTACAGAAATGATGAGAGTGAATGTTAATTATTCTCATGGAGGTGAGAGAAATGGAGGGACAGTGAAAGGGAGGGGGGGGCAGAAGAGATAATGGACGATGAATTGATGATCAGATAGGGAGGGGATGGTGTAAATAAGAGATGGAGGACAGAATTGTGGGTTAAGCAGAGCTGATCACTTAAAAGCCTGAACGCAGGAAGTACATGATCAGCATCCAGGCATCAGTTAATAGGAGGGAGTGAAACACCTCTTTCAGGCTGAAGCATTATGGGGAAAACTTGTTTTTGGTGCCGACTTCTTTGGATAGTCAGTTGCTGAGCAGCTTAAAGGGTAATGTGTTTCTGTATGTTTTCATAACGCACCTCCAAACAGAGCCCGCCTGGGTCCAGACCTTTAAATCTGCCCACTCCGCTGAGGTGACTGAGTCGTCTGGCATCGTCACATTAAACATCAATTTCTTGGTTGAAAAGAAAAAATCGATCCAATGAGTGCTGCAGGGGGACTTATGATTAGCCAATGAGCACCATGAGTGGGAGTAACGCACTTTTAATCAGGCTGTGTGCAGAAACTAATGAGAAGTAAAAAAAAAAGAACAGAGACGGTTACAGACAAGATAGACGCTGTTATCTAGGCTGTTTTAAATCAACATGTTTTCTCGATATCCCCATCGAAATCATCATCGTTTGTTGTCACTTCGCTAAGCTACAACCTTTTTTGTGTTAAGTTATAACTTAGTTTCATTTTGCAGACAGTGTTAGTCATGGAAAGATTTCACATACATGCTGTAAATAGGGAGGCAAGATAAAATCGGCATGTCATCACTATCGGCAGATATTGGCTTAACATATCTGCACACATGTTCACTTTGTCAAAAGTTTAACTGACAAAGTGAAAATGTACAAAACATCAACCCTAAGTTCAAGTGTTTTTCTTATTTTGCACAATGAATGAATGTTACATACACTGAAAAGCATTGTGGGCCATCACGATACAAGTATGCATAATATGATGTTAATTACTCAACAGAGGAGACTTGATGATCACTATAATGAGGTTGGGAATCGATATCTATTATATTATCAAGTGAGTTGTTCAATATCGCGCATCCCTGACTATAAACAGACACACGCATATATGAACTAATATTCTGACATTATTTAAATCTGATATCATTTCTGGATTCTTCCATCTCCTGACAGGGAGGCCGTACTGATTATCAATACTTTGATGCTGGCTGCACTTCCTCTTTGTTAGTGTTCACTAAGTCACCCTGCTGCACTCTGCTACTAACCAAAAAAAGGGAAGTCGTTGTCATATAATCTTGTTTAATTCATCTTTTTACAAAAATTCTATTTTATGCTCTCAATGTCAATTTTCCTCTGTGATATCAAAAATGGAATCAAATATTGAATTTATTTTTCAATTTGTCAATCCAGTTCCCCATAATGTCTCTCTGTCTTCTGTTTTCTTACCCAGGTCCTATAAGAGCAGCACAGGAGTGAATAACAGAAGAACTGAACTTTTCCTGAAGGAACATGAACATCTCAGAAAGTAAGCGGTTTCTTTAAAAACAGTATTTATGTTTTCAAGAAGGCCAAGAGCTACACACAAAGTTCCTCCCTATTTACTTCATAATGCACCCTATTAACCCTCTGCCATTTTATTTTTTGAGTGTTACAGTGTGTGAAATGTGTGCTCATAGTGCACCCCAAAATTCTCACAAGGATATCAAAAAAGGAGTGCCTAGGACATATTTCCATGATAATACGATTAGCTCAGTAAAGCCAACTGAAAATTAAAGGCATGGCATGTATGACACAAATGTAGCCACCTCTAAACATCTCGTACTTTAAAATGCAGCGCTAAAGGTGATTTAGTTAAACTAAAGGCCTCTTGTATTTTGCATTTTTAATGTATTTATTCTTTTCTTTTATAAATTATCCGGTTAGTTAGCGGCAGTTAATGGGTGTCGGCTATCAACAGCAAAATGAACTGAAACGGACATCCCTAATTTTATTCTATCATTTATCTGTGTCCGTTATGACAAAGGCTCCATCGGGAGAACCAGCAGTGATTTATGCTTTTATTTATATAACATTTTACTTACAAGACCTAGAAAGCCTGTAATCTATGAAGCTCATGATGAAATGAGACAGCGTAGCCTTTGTTCTAAAACTAGCATCATGAAAGTTGTTGAGGAAGTTGTGGGGTTACCTGGGATGCACGTATGCATATCCGTGGTTTACCAAACACATTTTAAGTCACGTTATCTTGTGCCTGATGATGTATTTCTCAAGCAGTTTGTCATGAGTGCAGTCAAATAGAGGAAGATTAACACGAGGAAAAAAAAAGAACAGAAGTACAGCAGCAGATGTGGTGGGAAAAAGGTTTCAAAGCAGAAGCTGTTAAATGAATTACAGCTGAATTACAGCAACGAGTTCCCAATGTGTCAGCAATTTGGTCATGAAAGCAGGAAGAGGAAAAAAGAATAGAATAAAATTAGTATAGGGATGTCCTAATCAAACTTTTTCGGCCCTTATCTTAGTCCATTAATAATGTGTATCTGCCATTAATAATAATAATGATAATAATAATAATTAAAAAATAAACTTTATTGCTACTGCGTTTTTCTAAAGTGGAGTTACAAAGTGCTTCACAAATTAAAATATAGTACTCTACCATACATAAGTAAAACAAAAAAAATAAAATAAGCATCATACACATATAATAAAGGAGATATAAAACAACAAGTGTTAATCAAATGTGTATCTGACATGCTGAAATAACAGCCTACGTAATAAAAAATTCTTTATTGTTTTTTTTACAAGCTGTTTGATCAACATACTGGAGGTCCTTATTCATAAATATTAATGTTCTTGAATTACTGAAATGATAAAATTTAGTTTAATTGGAGAATATGACTTCAAAAGAGCGTGACACAGTCAGTCAGAGACGTATCACTCCTCTGGAGTTGTTGAAACAGTCGTACAGTGGTGTAACAAAGTGGAGCTTCTTCCCCTCAAACACGGTCTTTGGCTGAAAACAGACAACAGTCATGTGTAATTTGTCATCAAGTTACTGAACAATTTAATATTAATTAGGTATAATAGCATTTTTAAAACGTAATGATAGTGTCAGAGTTTAGTGAATCTGTTCTGCTGTGGACAGACACTTTTTTTCGCATTCAGACACAAATTTTTACTGATATGTGAAAACTGAAGAGCCAGACTGTTGTAAAGGATACCTGCTCTGCAACGCTGGCAGGCCGAGGTGGACAAAACACTCTGAAGTACAGTAAAGAAAGGATGACATTTTGATCAGCTTTATTTTAACCAGTGTTGACCCAGCAAAATACGCAGCGTTTGACCTGATACCGACCCTTAAGAGCAGCTCAGGAGGTCTCTAGTTATTAGGTTACTTAGTGCGGTTTTGGGCCACAACGAGTCTGCAGAACAACGTGTCAAACATTCTTCAGGTCTGTAAACACCACTGAAAAATGGACATATTTTGTTGTTTTTTTCCTTCCTTTGTATTTTGATGGTAGTTCAAATAAGATTATACAGATGTTTACATCCATATAGAGGATTAATCCTAATGGCTTTAGTGATCCCCAAACCTTTTCATCTACTGCAATCATTAGGTCAGAATTTTAATTTGCTCAATTTGTTGTGTTTATTATTCTTTTGTTTATTATTAAATACTGTAGATTCATCCTGTTTATCCACTGAGGTACTGAACAGCTTTAACCTTTTATAAACAAAATCAGAGGAAGCTCAGTTTGAGCAGCGTGGCAGTTAATTCACTGGACTTCACCGCTTCAAGGAAAACTGTCAGTGTAATCCAGGAAACTGATTTCTTCTGCATACATGCACACAGGTTACTGTTCACCTGAACTCAGTTTTTAAAGTAATGAAGTGTGATGTAAATACAGTGGCATTTTAAGCAATGCCCGAGATGTTCTTAATAAGTACAACTTCATATAGAAAACCTGCAGTGAATGTTTACAGCTGCATTCACTATATTTTTTTATTATAATGCTTGAAGACTTTTTCTATCCATTTTACCTACTAATTATTAAATACTTTATTTGTAGTTGTCAGAGGTTAAACTGTCCAAAATAGCTCAGTAAAGACAATAAAAGTATTATCTCCAACACAGTTTATTGTGAAACAAAAGAAAGCAAATAACAGAAAAATTTACAAAGAATGCTGCACAGACACGTCAGGATTTAGTTTTCAATTTCAGTGTTTTGTTTATTTGTTTGTTGGTTGGCTGTCCATGTTCATTTGGACTGGATTTTCCTAAGAGAGAGAGAGAGAGAGATGGAGAAACACAGTTTGAAAATAATGCATGCGCGATTTTAACAATACAATCACATCTACAAACATAAATCATGTTTATGAGCAGATGTAAACTGTGTCCATGTGACTACTAAAACTCCTACTTACATTAGTTAACGTTAATATTGTTCCCTACACCAAAACCTCCTGCATTGAACCCAATGTCTGCATTTATTGCGTTGCCAATACTTATTTCAATTCCTTTTCCTCCTGTTAATTTAAAGAGAAAAGTAAATAGAATGAAATCAAATTAACTGATAATCTCTCGTACTTCTGTGCGAAATAATCAAAGTGCCTTTTTCTACAAGCAGCTTCCCAAGACTCACCGTTCACGTTACAGTTGTTCCCTACACCAATGCCTCCTACGTGGTCTCCAACTGTCATGTTACCTATGTTGCCAATGCCTATTTTGACTCCTTCTCCTCCTGTTGAAAAACAAAGAATAATAAATAAGGAATATCAGATCATTTTCAGCAGACATGCAGGCTTCCTATGGTCATTGAAAAACTGGAGAAGTCCTGGAATTTCACAGTCTCACTTTATAGGCTTGGGAAAGTAGTAGAATTAGTAAAGTCCTTAAAAGTTTTGGGAAAGTCATGAAATTTTGTTGTGTGTAATGAAGCTAATGGTTACAGTAATTTTTCCAAGGATAACCTTCCACGTAATGTAACATAATGGCAAATTTATTATTTTTTAATTTTGTTTACCAACAGGAAAGTTTCTTTAAAACAATATCACAATATCTTTTAGGCTATATGGCGATGCACAAATATATATCATATATTCTGAAATTTCCTCTAATCTGCTGTAAACTACTAAAATACAAAATTATTAAATAAACTACAGTTAAAAATACATAAAATACCAATACACCATAAAATAAAGTTACATAAACTAAAAAACTCACCCATTACATTGCAGTTGTTTCCTGCACCAATGTCTCCTTTGTTTGATCCAGCTTCCATCTTACTTATGTTTCCAATATCGACTTCAACTCCTTTTCCTCCTGTTGAAATACAAAGAATAATAAATACAGCAGCATCCCTGCTAATTTTACTGAGATCTGTATAAGGTATAATCCTTTGTATTTAAAGAATCTGCCCATTTCTGCCAAACTTCCCATCAGTGTAAGACAAAAACTCACCCATTACATTGCAGTTGTTCCCTGCACCAATGTCTCCATCATTGGATCCAACATCTAGCTTACTTATGTTGCCAATATCCACTTTGACCTCTTTTCCTCCTGTTGGAATACAAAGAATGATACATTAAACAAAATCCCATAAACTCTTAATCTTACTCACAGTTTTAGCGTGCAGATTCAGATTTATTGCACGAATATTGAATCAAAAATCATGATGATTTTATTAACTTCCCAACAATAGGAGACACTCACCGCTCACATTGCAGGTGTTCTTTGCACCAATGTCCCCTGCGTTGTCTCCAGCTGTCATGTTACTTACGTTGCCAACATTGACTGCTTTTCTTCCTGTTAAACACAAAAATAATAGATGCAATCACTTTAGTCGCACAGTTTGTAGTCTCAGGCACTCAGCTTGTGGGGCTCAGAGCGCCAAAAATACATTTGAAAAACTCACCAGCAATGTCTCTTTTCAGAAATCATGACCTGGTTATATAAGATAATTCACATACCTTGTTGTGAGCGGTTTTACATAGGATCTATCTTCTTTTTACCGTACTACACCCACCAAACACATTAATGCACAGAAGGAAGTGTGCGTCTATGGATGAGGGACTGGTGCTTGTGACGGCACCGGACACAAGCATTAATGGCGTCCTTCTCGGCTGAGCTGTGACGGTAGCTGTCTCAGTAGTGCTAGGTTAGGTAGGTAGCAGCTGATGCACGATCGTATATATATTGAGAAGGCAGACTTTTGTTTTGTCGATATCTTCAATACTCAGAAACTCACAACAAAAATGGTGTCGATTTTTAAATAGCACTTTGGTTAAGAGGAAAGAAAGTCTATTTTTTGATTTTAGGCTGAACTGTGCCTTTAAAGAGAAAATACAAAAGTTTTACACATGAAAGTGTGTTTACAGGTTCTTGGGACTCCAAAGGGAGGTGCAAAGTTTGATAAGTTGCCTCAAATGATGTCACTTGAGTCAACATTGCTTAGGGCTGAAGACTACAAATCTGAAAGTTACCACCTCTGTAGTCCACTCCTTACTCTGCTTTAGGCTACGGACTCAAGGCTACATTAGCTGCTACTGGCATAACCCACAACAGTCTCTGACCACACTGTCAGCTGTCGAGGAGCATTGTGGGTAATGTAGGCACCAGGTTTTACTGAGTAAGAAGAACGTGCGGATAAAAAAAAAGATAATATCTGTGGTTGTGCTGCATCAGTTTCCATACTAAAAACTGATAACAGAACAGAAGTGCAAGGTTAAATTCAGTCAATCAATCAAACTTTATTTATATAGCACCTTTTAAACAAATTAAATACAATTCAAAATGCTTTACAGTTTGATTGAAGAAACAACAAACATGACAAAGAACAACATACAAAATAAGCAAAATGGATCTTAAATAAGATTAAGAAATTAAAAAAGAATAAGTATAAACCATAAAATAGTGATAAATTGGTGGAGTACTCCTTAACCAATATTTAGGACTGTTTATTTACTTTATTTAAATTCTGTAGAAATAGTCCCATATGAATCACAGAACTCACCACTGGTGTTCCCAGAGGCAGTGGATCCAGATCCAGTCCCACCTCCTGTCTTACATGAGTTCCCAGGATTTGACTGGGATCTTATTCCTCCTTTAGAATAACAAAGTAAAATAAATAAAACATAGATAGACAGACAGACAGATAGATGATCATACACTTCCTTCAGCAATATGAAATAACTGAACAGTGAACTGAACTGAACTACTCTCTGCTCAACTCATCGCTGATTCATACACTAACTACAGACTGTTATGAGAGACGTGAGAGAGATCATCAATCACAGCCAGTGTGCAGACGTTGAACTCACCACTAATGTTGATCACATTATCAGCGCCAATCTTCCCTTTGTTGGTCCCAACGACAATGTCTGTGCTGTTACTTATGTTGCGCGCCATTGTTCCTGCTGAAAATTCTTTGACATAAAAACCTTTGTAAAGACAACATCAGTGACAGGATCAGCTGAATACAAATATAAAGTAGAAAATAACAAATATAATTGTACTTTAAGAACAGAGCAATGGACGTTGACACATGCGGTTATTGTCTTACCTCTGGTTTCACACGTCGGTCCTGTGCTTATTGATTTGACGAGAGAGGATTCAGCTGTTCAGAGTGTCCGGCACAATTGTGTTGATGTCTTTGATGAGAACTTCCTTATAGTTAGAAGATGTTTTGTTTGTTCTGCAAAACTCAAATCATCCCACAGAGTCTAAAGGGGGGTTTTAACACTGCTTCATCAGCTGATGTTAATTATAGAGAAACCAGAACATTTATTATGGATTAATCTTAGAACTGCTTCAACTTCTATCATGACATTTTAAAAAATAAGCATTTATATCAGCCAATTTTTGCAGATGACTTCACTACCAAAGAGGCATTTGTAGCTTTTTTCACTTGAACTTAAAACGGTGTGATTTTATACAAATATGCATTTATGTAACAAGCTATAACTCAAATTTTAAGCTTGTTAGATGCTGAGATATAGTGTCTAATATTTAAAAGATACAAATATACTACAAACTTGTGATATTGATTTTAATCATATCATTCAGCCCTTGTTTGACATTAACATTTTCATATCTATCTATATATTTGTGTGTGTGCGTGTGTGTGTATGTATATACTGTATGTATGTATGTGTGTGTCTATACATACATACAACCAATTAGCTGTCCTGAGTTGTTTAAAGTTTTAATACATTTGATATCCTAACATTAATCTCTTTTTCATATCAAAATGTTGGATGTTATCTTGAGCACAGATATTAAGATTCAGCTGAAAAATCTCTTTTAGAAAGACAAGGTGTATTTTCCAGAGATAACCCTCTTTAATGTTTTTTTCTTTTATTCCAATTTTAATTTAACCATATTTAAAATCAACATTCACTCACACTTAGTGTACTGTATTCCTGTAAGTGTCCTCATAGGATGCCCAGTGATGTTTTTATTTTATTAATTTTCTCTGCATGAACCTAAAGTAAAAATCGATGTGTTTATTGATTCAAACATAGTAAGCTCTGAATTCTTCGTAGTCTCCTCTACCTCTGTAGTAATAGTATATGCAGCCTCTTTATGCAGCAACTAAATCATAACTGGTGCAGCCACCTTTTACAGAAGTTGCTTAATATATTGAAAGGAGGTTATTAGTGTGTAATCACATTATAGTAAATCATCATAGGTTAAAAGTAAATATATGTTCCACATTTTTTGATAACCCAACTATTGCTTTGTCATTTGCAATGAATTCATGACAAAGTTTGAATGTAAAAATGAAGAATATAAGAACATTACCAAGGTCCTGGGCAATGTCAGTAAAAAAAAAAGTAAATATTGAGACAAAGACAGCATCATACAGCAGGTACCTTATTCATTCTTATTCCTTTATTCTTTCTTTTCACTTGTATTTTTTTTTTTACATTCTTCTCATTAATTATTTTTTTCTGCCAATTTTAAATCATGACTTAAACATTTAACAAATGGTGCAGATTTTTTTGGAAGTGTTTTCAGTTGGTGGGCTGTTTCCTGGAAGGGAGAAAGACAAAGAAAGTGTCCATGAGAAAATGATTATTCAGTTATACAATTCACAGGAAAAATTAACATGTAAGCACTTCATATGCAGACATCTGAAACTAACGAGGCAAGTGAATCTGTCGTCTTACCTCAGCTGATGTTGACTCTGTTTCCAGCACCAATAGATCCTGAGTTACTACCGACTAAAACATTAGCAGTGTTGCCAACACTGTCGCCAGATTTCAGTCCTCCTGTTGGAATATGAGGATTGAGAGAAAGAATAAAAGATTAACCACAAAAACTCTGTTTGCCGTAAATAAACTGTTCATAAAGTTTTTGCAGTATGAGGGATAACCCACCTTCTATTTTATAGCTGTTTTCTGCTCCAATGCACGCTTTCTCCGTATTCTTCCCTACGACGGTGATGTCAGAGGTGTTTCCCAGAGCGGCATTTTGTTCAACACCTCCTGTAGAAGAGGTCAGGAGAGAAAAAGATTCAACTAAACTGTCAAGACAACCTGGCAGGAAAGTACAGTCACACTCAAATTTACCTGTAACGTCAATGGCATTGTCAGCGCCAACCTTCCCTGCGTTGTCGCCAATGAAAATTTTTTCAGTGTCAGCAACTTTCGCCATTGTTCCTGTTGAAATCTATACAGTCAGAGAGAGAAGTAAAACTGATTATAATTTAAACTAGTTCAGTCAAACCGTTGAGTGTGAAAGATGAAGAGACTCCATCATAGCCTCAATATACAATGCAAACTAAAAATTAAGATCGTAACTTTGAAAGACAGCACTTGTCTGAGAAACGGACAGTGTTCACCTTACCACTGGTTTGAGATGTTCGTCTTGTGCCGTGAGGCGAGCTTGTTGAAGTGAAGTGAGAAGACTCAGCATTTATAAGTGTCCTGCTCATGCACGCTCACGTCTTTGAGAATTTCCGAGGAGAAACTTCCTTTATGTGGTTAACAGGTGTTTTGTTTTTTCAGCAAAACTCCTCTGTTCCCACGGAGCCTAAAAGGGGATATGTGAGATTTGTCATGAGCTGAGGTTCAATTTCAAGAATTTTTTTCTTGTGTTAATTGTACTGTGAAGGGCCCCTGCAGTTACAAAGTCATTGTCTTGCAGATTAAATTACACTTTATATTGCCTTCGATCTTTTCTGTTGAAGGAACAGCACTTCATATATCCTCACTAAGATATTTGGTTATTCATCCAAATTTTTTTATTAGCCAAATTTGTGCTCAGTAAATTGGTCAATATTGTAATTTTATGAAATCAAACCAGTTTTAAATGTCTGTGAATACATTACAGCTTTGGTCACTGCTGTCCTCGTAGTGGGTTGTTTTTTTAACAATTACTGTAAAATCAACAGGATTCATGAGTGTCCTCTCAGTTTACTTCTTTTGACAAAAGCTGTTCAACTGTCTTTGTTCTAGCTAAAAAAAAAGAAAAAAAAGACCACAAATTGGACGTTATTATTGTATTCAGAATTCATGGATTATTTAAAACAATAAACTTACAATTCTAAATTACAGGCTCATTTAATTCACAAAACAAGCATTTTTATAATATCATAATTTATCCACATACTAATCGACCAGCATGAAATTTATGCATTATTTATTATTATATATTTATTTTTTTAATACATTATTTATAGAAAGGATTACATGAATTGATCACAGTTTTGAAGACAAATAGTGGCATCTCTGAACTTTTAACATGTACTTTCAGCCAGTGCTGTGACATGTGATATGTTGATTTGTTTTTTCTGTATCATTTATTGTGTAAGTTGACCCTCTATAGTATTTCATAGAAGACCCTGATATTCATTTGGCATGTAACATAACAAAGTCAGTGGGGTTCATCAATCAAATGTTTAATCAGAATCAGAATCTGGGTTTATTGCCAAGTACATTTACATAAACAAGGAATTTGAAATGGTATTTTAGTGCAAAACAATTAACATCAAGGAAGGATAAAAATATTGAATTTAAATAGTATAAGACACAAGATAAAAATATAGAAGCAATTGAATGAATTACTTCAAATTTCAGACTTTCTACTTTTAAAAAAAGTCCCATACTGAAATCACAAAACCACTACGACTCACGAGTTTTAGTTCTGACTTCAACCTGAACTTTGAGTTCTGGTTTAGCGACTGTATGACCCCAAGCTTCACTTTCATTTTGAGTTTGTTGCAGCGCTGGACTAAAACTTGTGAATCAGCAGTGTGGTTGCTGGGAACAGCAAAGACATTTAAAGGGAAACTTTGCCGATTGTCAACCAGTTGTGTGCGAATAATTCGTTTTTAACTGTTAAAAGAACTTTAAATAAACCAACCAACATGTTGGCTGATTCTAAATCATCCAGCATGTTGGTTGCTATTGTCAAAACGGCCCTAAGAGTAAATACATTGTAAGTGTGTGTTTTTTTCAGAAATACATTATGCAACAGAGGGAAGACATCAGGCAGAGCGGGTTATTTAAATGATCTCATTGAAACCATCAGTAGGGTTTTATTTATTTCTTACACCTTTCAAGCTTCTTTTTGAAAGTTAAAAATTTGTCCACTAAGTCAGAAGCATCAGTGGATCAATCACATATCTGTCCATATGTTTGCATATAGCCCCACCTTGCTGCCTTTGTGTCATAATACACTGGCCTGATAATAAGACCGATTTGCCATTTCCTCACATTTTATTATTAATTTCAGTCTATACAGATCAAACATTTTGAGACACTAAAAACTACAGATGTCACTCAGGCAGGAAAAGTCAGGAAAAGAAAATTCAGGGCTGTGAAAAGTCACATGTCCTTTTCATCCTCTGGGGACCATAAATGTTTGTACAAAATTTCATGGAAATTCATCACAGAGGACCAAAGTGTTGAACCGGCCAACACTGAACCCCTCAGCCGGCATGTCTAGTTATCGTTCAGCTGCTGCTAAGTTCAGTGATGTGTGTTTTTGAGACATTTCAGTCTGTCTGTTCTCAAAGACAAGGCACAGAGTTGTATCCATGTTCAAGCAGAAATTGTGGAAATCTCACTTTTGTTTTTGTTGGATTGTATTTCAGATCCTCGTTGATACACTAGATGGTGGGCTGGTCAGTCTGAGTCCTACTGTGGTTCCTTTATATCCTCACTAACTGAGGTTTTTCAGTTGTCAATCAGATGTCCAAAATTTTTTTAATCAGACTTATCTTTCCTATTTTAAGAATCATATTACATTAAGAAAACACCTCATGTGTTTCCTTTGACAAAAAACAATGAAAAGAAAGAATGCCAAGGCAGCATATTAAGTTTATTTTCATTTGTTTTGTTTTTTATATTAAAGCTTATGAATAGTGATAATCTCTGCTGAATTCAAAGCATGAATCTCTCCTTTGTTGTTTATAGGTTCTAAGGTATTTTCATTATAAAACATCATTTTTGGCAGAGTAGTTTATGATCTGTCTGGTGGCATGTCCAGACTGTTTTTTACTGGGGTGGGCCTTGTGGGGCACTGACATACGCAGGGGGGGCATAAAGTACGAGCACTGCTGCAGGCACATACACATCATAGCTTCAATTTACCATTCTTGTCTCCACTCCCCATACCTCCTTTAATCACTAACATTGCAGTGTCTTCAATTCCTGTTTATAGTTTAGTGTAAAAGATAAACAGATTCACAACACAACAGAGTGACACCACACAAATGTAAAATAAAGCTTCCGTACTTAATGTAAAGATTGTTCCTCCAAAAGTAAATCATGCAAAAGCAAATGTAAATCAATAAGCCTTTGTGAACAAACATTTTAACAGTTGTGTCAGTTTATTTGTATGTAAAATTAGTCAGGCGAGATACTACTCTGGCAAATTACTGCCTCTCAGGTTTCAGACTAAATTACACCTATAAACTAGAATTTAGTTTACTGGTCAAACAGTTCAAACTGACAGGACAGATGGCCAATCAGATTTCAGGGATGGTCCAAGCGTACTCCTGGATCTGTCTGAGAGCAATTCCTAAGAATCCAATTTCCTAAGAGAGAAAAAGTCATGGAGAAAGAAGTTAGACAAAAAAACAACACTGAAAACAACCAATTATTAACAAAACAGATAAGCGCGCAAACATGTTATATGCACACAAAAACTGTGTCTAGTAAATCTGTGCGCCCCTTTCTCACCTCAGCTAATGTGAATGCGGTTCCCAGAACCAATCGATCCTGAGTTGTTCCCAACTTTAACATTCCTGATGTTGCCAATATTAGACTTGGCTGGGATTCGTCCTGTTTAAACACGAGATTGGAAACAGTTAAAGGTGCTCAGATATGTGCTGTAAACATCTCTGAATATGAGTAATGAATCAAAAATAAACCACCGCCCACTTTGTCCACCCAGAGAAGGATAACCCACCTGCCACAGTCAAGTCGTTCATTCCCCCGATGCATCCTCGGTTTGCTCCAGAAACATGAATGTTGCTGATGTCACCCAGAGAGACTATTTCTTTAATATCACCTGAAAAGGAGACGATATCAGAGCCGACAGTGTTATGAAAGTTGCGTGTGAGACACTCAGATAAAGATGCTGAGCTGAACTTACTTCTAACATTATTCTCTGCACCTATCTTCCCTTCACTGCAGCCGATGGGCATGTTGTTGTTGCTGGTGTTGTAAGACGGCGGACGTGCTGAAATGTAGACAGACGAGCCTAAAAAGATGAAGAGATATGCTGAAATAGAAAAAGCTGTGCTGTTAAATCCCATGACTGTGACACACTTATCTCTGCTGTCTGACTGAAATGTTGTTGGCGCTCTGCATTAACACATCTGGGACGCAGCAGCAGCTTAATGTGTAACATGTGAGTGTAAATAAAAAGACTCCATGAAGATTGAGCAGTGGACCCAGACACGAAGCCGAGTTAGACGCTGACACATGTAGAGGTGTTTGAAGCAGTGCGTCAGTTATTCTGCACAGGTGTGATTCTGGTCTGTATCTTGTGACAGGTTTTAATGATTCAGCTTTTGCCCTCATTTCCACAGAATCTAAAGCGAGGAGAGTGTTTGCTTAACAGAGTTACACCAGGAGACTTTTGATAGCAAAACAAACTCCTTCATAGCTCTGCCAGAAGATGCATTTTTAGCATTTCTTGGAAAAATGGTGATTGTTTCCAACATTCTGAGATTCAGTTCTGTGTTTGTTTTTGTTTTTTGTCATATATATTACTTGATCTGCTTCGTACACACGACGTCTTTTGTACGTCTGTCCGTCCTGGAAAAGGGATCAGTCCTCAGTTACTGTTCTTGGGGTTTCTACCATTTTTCCCCTGTTTTAGGGCTTCTTATCCAAAGTGCTCTGAGGCGAACAGTGATTTTTTATTTTGGACTTTAATAGAGCAAGTGATTAAGCTACAATAAACTTTGACTTCAGTAATTTGTAAAGCACTTTGGGTTGCCTTTGGGCATGAAATGTGCTATATAAATAAATTTGCCTTGCCTTTAATGTTATGGATATTTGATATTTTTGTCAGTGGCTTTGTGGAAGAAATAGCCAATTATTGTAATCATGCTTTCTGCTGTCACTATTTCTGTTTCAAATGAAGGAATTCCTGAGTATGATTATTTGTGTGTCCTTCGTTTATTAATTACCTGTTCTGCTGTGTGGTATTTGCATAGTTGCAGACAGTCTCGGTGTGTTTCACAGTGAATCATAAGTCCTCTGACTCATTGTTAACAACCATAACTGCTGTTCAGCCTCGCAGACACAACAAACCAGAGGTGTTTTCCTGAAATGGATCCTTCTGAGACACGATGTCTTGCCTCCACTAAATGTAATTGTTGACTGAGCAAACAGGTTTAAAACTTTCAGTATCACTCTGCTTTTAACCATACACGTCACATAAAACTGGTAATTGTTTTTGACTCAATTACTGTATCTTAAAGGTTTTAAATTTCAGGTGTGCACAAAAAATCTAATTGTGTAATCAAGTGCCATTACTTTAAGTACAATGTGTAATGTTGCAGTTTTTGCTGTTAGGAGAGAATGAGCAGTGGATGTATGGTGTGATTTAGAGCCAGTCATTTTCTGTGGTTTGTTTTGGTTTTGCCGATTTATCATAAATTTTCATTTAGTACAATTTTACTTGTGAAGCTCTACAGTTAGCTTTGCAGATTTGAAGAAGAGAAAAAAAACTAAGCAACAAAGACAAACGTTTTAATGTCTCAATCCAGCCTCATGTCGCTCTCAGACAGGACATGACAGGTTTTTTTGTTTTTGATCGACTTTTGCAACTTTAAAATTCACATTAATGTCATGCTGATTAGGATAAATCAACCAAAAACACTTTTTTTTTGCCCATCCGGGATGCTCAGAGCAGATGATCTGCTGTCTGCCACACATCTGTCACTGCACTCTGGAAGACACAAGGAAGTGCAAATTCAGTGAAAATTGACTAATTAACTAAGACATGGCTGAAACTGACAAGGCAGTGCATATGAGGCTCTGTGTTTCTTATGCAAAAAGTTTTTCAAAACTCATAATAATGAGAATTAAGGCAGTGAAATCCCACAAGAATCACAAAATCACCCCAGCCCAAAAACCCACCTATAAACCCAGGTGTTTGCCCAGCTCTGTTGACGTTTTTTCCCTTCACTTTTTGTTATTTCAAAATTGGCCTTAAATTCCAAGTGGCATTATAAAAGTCTTATAAAAAGTCTGAAATCCAACTTGCCTTAAGCTGTTGGAACCCTGACCTATAAGTAAAGAAAATAAAAAAAGTAACATAAACCAAAGCAAGAAGCTGCCTCGCCTGTAAAGAACAGAGAGAAAAAGCAGAGCACAGCAGTAGATAGATAGTGGGAGAGGTAGACGAGTAGATGAGGAGGAAGTATAAAGCACAGTATTGATTTTTGGTCTCCAGTGGAGTCGGGCAGGATGCATGCCGCTGACCTTATATGCTCTGCTCAGCTCTGGACTGAACACTTCATTTTTTTGTCCGTCACTTATCCCAGCAGCTAATGGCGGCTGATGTAAATCTTCTGTGTGTGTGTTCAGTGTCGGTCGTCTGTGTGTCTGTCCTGCTTATATGCATCCAAAGCAAATAACACAGGGGTCATCCTGAAAACGTCAGTTATAGAGATTAATTGGCTATGATGGAGGTTTGATTTGACCAATCTGGCTCTGACTTTACTAAAAATTCTCCATTAACCAGCACTTTTCTCCTGTCTCGCAGGAATCACAGGAAGTGCTCCTTTTATGAGAATAGACCTAAAGAGCCGTTTGGTTTTATGGCACGGGCTTTCCCTGTGTCCTGTTGTATCATTTCATGACTCTTAAACCAGGATATGTATATATATATCATCTCATAAAAGTGGTGAAGCAGCAAAAAAAGGAATTTCAGTATATTTTAAATGTTTTTAAGCTGTGTTGAAATGTGTGTATAAGACTATAAATGAAGGTTTTTCAGCTGACTTGATCTGACGTTTTTGTTTTTTCTCTTTTTTTTGTGTTCACAGCTCAGATAGTCTCATTGACAATGCGATAAGGTAAGCTTTATTGCCCTGTTCACTCTCCTCCTCTCTCCTTTTACTCCCACTCACCCTACTCAGTCTCTCTCTCACACACACACACAAACACAAACACAAACACACACACACACACATCATAAGCAAACTGCACATTCAGGTCTATTAAAGCAGACCATCATGCCTTAATTACTGGCTCTTCAGCTGAAACATTAAACTTAAAGGGATAGTTCCATTCTTTTGAAGTGGGGCTGTATGACGTACGTATCCAGAGTGAGTGTCTTACATACAGAAGATGTAAGTCACCACAACCCCAGTTTGGAGAAGCAGGCTGGAGTTCGACACAGAAGCTGAACTATGTACCGTTACGTACTGCTGTGGACGTAGGCAGCAACAAAACATATTTAAGCCACCTAAAACTAATGTGCATCAAAATAGTGTGTCAATCCGTGTGCTTGCGATTTGTCAGACGGGTGTGTGTGGGCGATAACTCCGCCCACGTGGAGATTGCTATTGCACAGAATCTGGCTCAGAATGACGTCACTAGCGCAAGATGGCAGCAGCCGTATCTGGGATATTTAAGCCTCAATTTAGCATGGCGGGGATAAGTGGGGACGCATCGTCTGTCTTTACAAACAGTCTGTGGTTTGGGCTCATTACTCGGAATATGTACGGCTGCATGTAAATATTAGTGGAATATTGATTTTTATTATACATGTGAACAGCAACAATATGTTCTTTTTGGGAATAAGAAAATAAAAAACCACAATGTTTTGTGCACATAAACATTGTCACTGCCGACCAAAGGAGCTGCTGGTCTGTCACTGCCTCCATCACATATTATGTGTTTGTGTTATTGCACGACTTTTGCATTTTAAAAAGTTGGTTTACAATCACCAAAGTCACACATTAACACAAACAAACTGATAGGCAGCAGTAGACCAGCAGCTCTCATGCTCAGGAAGCCAAATTGACTGTTTTTGTCGATGGTGTCTGGTGGCTTTGACGAGAGGGATGGAGCGTGCTGTCTGACAGAAAGATAAAGTGGTGAAAATACTCTCAATATAGCATAAAATTAAATTGTTTCTGACTTTTATGTGGCTAAAATATGTTTTGTTTGCTGCCTCCGTCCTATTTTGCTTATCTTCTGTATCGACACCGCACTGCTTCTCCAAACTGGAGGGGTGCTGACTGACATCTGCTGTATCTAACACACTGTCTTATCCATGATAAGAACCTCATACAGCCCCACTTCAGAAAATCAGAACTGTCCCTTTAATGTGATGCTGTGAAGACAGATATGTGCCTCTTTTCCTACCAACTAATCCCTCGTGGTTTCTTCTTTCCTCCAGTATCGCCATGGCTACCAAAGAGAACATCACATTTCAGCGTGGGATGTTGAAGTCCATTCAAACCAGGGTCACAACTTTGGCTAGTATCCTTTAATCATTTGTTCTTCTTTGTCTTTATCTCCTTTACTGTGTCTCTCCTCTGAGGCTGATATAACAGACTACAGCAGATTTACACCATTAAGCTCCTCTTATTCTTCCTCCTGGATGTGTTTGGAGCCCCGCTGATGTATTTTCTCTGCTTTTTTCTGCTTTCTGTGTCTAACTGCAAGGGAAGGGAGGGCCAACTGGGATCTTAATTATTTTCCTTCACCACACTTCCTCCTCCCCTCAGATCGTTTCCCAGCCATCAACAGCCTCATCCAGAAAATCAATTTGCGCAAGAGGCGGGACTCTTTAATTCTAGGCGGGGTGATTGGCGTCTGCACCATACTCCTGTTGCTCTACACTTTCCACTGATTCAACTGACGGAACCTTAACTTTCTTATAAAAACAAAAAATTAATGTATCTCAAGACTTTTTTTTTAAAAAAAAGTTCTTATATCGTAATTTTCTCTCCTCAAAACATCAGAAAAGATTTTATATTAACAAGAAAAAAGTCTTGATTGAATTCGTTTCAATTGGAGAGTTAATTTATTTTCTGAATTATTGCAATTCCATCCTGGAATTTATATATTGCTGCTTATATCCTGTCATAATTTTAGCTCTTTATAAATGTATAAAGTCATATTTTGCTGGGATTGTTGATGTTATACTTCTTTATATAGTATTGGCGGTGCCTTGTAAAACAAAGGTGATGAGCTCACTCTCAGGTTTGTCATGCTCATTCAAGTTTATTTCCAACATGCAGAACTATGGCACAGTAAACCAGTCATACAGTATAAATGTATAAACATCAACATCGGAGTGCCAAGAGCAGTGCATACAGGGAGAACAGTCCCATTCATATCTTGCAGTATATTGTAAACGTAATGAGGTGTAGACATCCAGGCAGCTCAGTCCGGCCAGGAATCAGTTTATCATAGTAGCACGCAAAGCAAGATATCACACTATGACTGCAGCAGGGCGTTGCTGTGATAAACATGAGTTTTAAACTTGATGTAAACAGTGTATGAAATCAGTATATACATCTTCCCACAGTTAGTCATTACTTTGTTGCAAATGTTTAAACAAACAGGGCAGGCAGTGCAGCATTACAGGCTGGAGGTGCACTGAGTCCAATAGGATGTATGTATTTATTTTCAGCATCACATACAAATCGTACTATGTGTTCTTTAGTCTTTAGGACATCCTTGTATCTAATGATGGCATTTTTTAAATAAGCAGTGCCATCTAAATGTGTGTCAGGCAGGCGTGTACCTCAGTGCAACACTAGTTTGGACTATGAGTAGTTATACTTTCTGATGCTCCAACACTCCAGCTCTGCCTTCATTCTCCTTTCTTTTGTTCCTGAGTTTGTGGGGTTATTGGCCATGAGTGTTGCCAGAAAAAGAGAAACAACTTCTTAGAGTCCCATCAGCTTGTTTCCAACTCAGATTTTGTGCTTTTTCGTCTTCCAAACACTCCTCCTCTCCTCTGTGCAAATTTGAGATGAAGTTAAAGGAAACTCCATCCATCCCACAGTTCAATTCTGCATCTCTGAGAGGAAGAGAAAAGAGAAATGAACATACACAGCTTTACACTTTAGTGTGTGTGTTTGTTCTGTCTTTCTTCCATACCTAATGTCAACACTACAAAGACGATGACAGCCACACCCAGCAGCATCGCCAGAAAGCTGAGCAGCATAGACAGACGCCCATACTTCCTTGCTCCTTCTAGATCTCCTGTATGGAGAACAGACCTCGACTAATTGGAGAGGAAAGGGAGGGAGGAGATCAACAATTCATTATTTAGAACAAGCAGAAGCAAGACACTTGTTTGAAAAAAAACTTACAACTGTATTCAGAGTAACTCCAAGCATCTGAAGCACAGATATATAGTGATAAGTATCTATAATAAAAGAAATCGAAAGCTGTAAATATATTTAACACTCACCACATGCGCGTACCACAGGGCGCATATGTTGAGCGGCACGGCGGGGCAGAAACAGGACAGCACGGCGAGCCAGAGGTAACACGAGGGTGCGGACCCGGGCGGCACCGGGGAGGGCAGCGGGCCCAGACTGAGACGGGACAAGGATTTGGGTGGGGCTGCCAACTGCCCGATGGAGCCCGACTTTAGCGGCGATCTGTGTCCATTCTGGTCCGCGTCCAGGGACCGGACGCTCCCTCTGATGTTGAGGGAGAAGGAGTCGGACGGTTTGATGTTGCTCTGCCCGGTGGGCTCGGTGGTCGCGGTGTTCAGGAGCTTCTCCGTGTCCTGGAAGTCGGTGGGATTGGAAACTTCCCTCTCGCCGAGGGCGCCTTTCCCAAAGGTAGCATCAGTGTTGATAGCCATCACTGAACGATAAGAAATCTCCAAGTCGTATTAGGTGTGAGCGAGCCGCTTTCCAGTGGATGGAGATGCTGAAGAAAGACGTCCTTCAGATGTGCTCCATGGGGGGTCATTAGATTAAATATTATAAATTCAGAGAGCCCAATACCTCCAAGGCAACCTATTTAATTAAGCAGGCTACCTCCATCAAAATGCCTTATTGATGAGCGAGATGTTATTGACGTCTGAGTCCCTCTCGCGTTTAGTTGGCGGTGAGCGTCCGGACGCACGCCTTGCCTTTTACCCCCCCCCCCCCCCCTCTCTATTATGTAGTGAGGTATTACCGCATCCCTTACATCTCCACAGCACATCCCCAGTGTCTGAGGCCTACTTATGCACCAGGCGAGGCGTGTGACAATGCAAAAACAACAATTAAACCTCTCGAAGTGAGAGGGAGAGTGAGGTGCGTAAAAGCTTTCCATTTACGCGCGGGGAGCATCAGCAGGATCAGCATGTAGGACACCGCACAGGGTGTGTGTTAGGGAGAGAGAACTGGGAAAGGAGCAAGGTGGACACTATAAACCATAAGCCTCTTATAACACAAGCACGCCCTGCTGACTCAGGTCCATCTGTAAAGTTTCATTCTGCCATTTTTAAAAGAAGCCTCACTGTCAAGTATTTAAAGTTTACATTTGCGCAACAAAACTTTCTCGCCCCCTAACTCTTTCTTTAACAGCCTGTTTAAAATGGCCTCCATCTATGACCACATGGTTAACTGCAGTACAATTTATTTGTTGGCAACTTTAGGCATATAATCCTATTTTACTTAATACATACCTACTTTTTTTACTCCACTACATGCAATTGTCATCAAAGGTTTTCACTGTTTAAATTCACCATAAAAGTTAGCCCAATTTGTATGTAGGGCTGGGTGGTATGGAGAAAATCAAATATCAAAATACTTTTGACTACATACCTCAGTAACAATATTGCGACATTTTTTAGGGTTGACTTGTTACTTTCACCAAATATATAATTTTTTGATAAATAATCATCAGTAATGTGGATATAATGACTCTGTGGGTAAAAGGAAATAACAGAAAAAAAACAGAACACTGGCGTTAGTTAAAAAACAAACATAAATTTACTGTAGCACAGCCTTTAAAACTAGGAAAAGACAACACTTTCAATATTGCAGTGTCCAAAATTTAAGACGATATCTTGTCTTATATCATGATATTGAAACAATATTGATATAATGCTCAGCCCTGTGAGAGTAAGAGTCATAAAAGTGACCTTTCCAAGTAAAAGTTTTACTCCAAAATCTCCCAAAATAAACCAAAATCTTTTTAGATAGAGGTCCCTGAAGGATTTCTTTTTATCAAATGAGGGTCCATGACCTCATGTGTGTTAGTTTAGTGGTCCTTCACATGAAATAGGTTGAGAACCACTGTTTTTTATCTAAAACAGCACCTGATATCTTATAAACGTTTTATAATATCATTCTGTAAAACAATTCAAAACTAAACGTAGTGGATTGAAAATAATAATATTTCCTCAAATTTATTGAAATAGGAATATAAAAATAAAAACTACCTCAAATTTGTACTAAAATTATTGAGTAAATATAGTTACATTCCACCACTGGAAAATCAGATTCATCACTGATCAACTACTCAAAAGTAGCTCCAGTAAATGAAAGTGAGCAGTATGATCACTTAACAAATGGTGCTGCACTGGAACTACGTTAATTAAGATAACACTTTTTTTCTACTTTAATAACATAACATCCTGTATTCTGGATATAGTTTTAACATAGTTTTGTTCAGGAAAATTTTATTTATGATGAGTAAGTTCCAGTCGACTGAGAATTCACCATATTCGTCCACCTCAGGTGACAATAATCCAGTCTGACTTCATTCCCCTCCACTCTTCTGCGAGGCAGGACTATGTGGTGCCCTCAGCCATGTTTTAACCTTAAATTTTGCACAGATTATTACACCATCTAGTGGTGATTTCAGGAAACTGCATCAAGACCCTGCAGTTGAAGATTCAAAGTGCAGCAAATCAAGTTTCAGATTATTTTCCCGAATATATATTTATCTGCAGAAGCAAGAAAATCTGAATTTTAACAGCCGCTGAATATCTAGTATTGAAATTTAAATGCCACAGATTTCGCAGGATTTAAATATTTAACTTTAAAATCCATGTGTCTGAATTTAATTGTTCTGAAGTCACCTGCTTGAAATAAAAATATTACATTTCTTGATTGGTAATTTATAAAAGCTGAATTTGAATCTTTTAAAGGTTCGATTGCCTACCCTGACCAGGGTAGCCCAGATGTTCTTGTTTTGGACTTGAGTTTTCTGATCTAAATTTGACAAATAAAGTGAGAAAACTTATTGATTTATTTTAACTGTGAAACTTGGATCTGAATTTGTGAACATTAAAAAATATATATTTAATTAGTGTCTATTTTAATTCCATTCCTTAAAAGTGAAACAAAATGTTTCCTTTACAGCATTTCCCAAATCTCTCCTTGAGTACCACTTGTCCTGCATATTTTAGATCCCTCTTTGCTGCACCACAGCTGAATGAAATGATCAGCTCGTTACAAAGCAGCTTCAGGAGTCTAATGAGTTAATTTCAATCAGCTGTGTTGGAGCACGTGCAGAACAAGAAGGAAAGGTTTGGGAAACACCACTTTTTCAGCAATTCAGGTTTTTTTCTGATTGCTTCGGCACTATCTTTGAAATTACAGGCTAAGTTTGCAAAACATTGTGTTTTTATGTCAACACAGTACACAAAAACCATCATTTGAATATGAAGTTGAAGCACCAACTATTCACTGATAAGTAGAAATAATTAACACTTGTGGATTTTGCTTTTTCTGCACACAGGGCAAAGCAGTTCACTGTACAGTTTTGTCATACATGTAATATACACACAGGTATAGGTAAATGTGTATGGATGTGTATTCTGAACGTAATCTGCTCCTTGTGACTTAATTGTTATGCATGAGGAAGGAGAAGCAGGTAGTTTGTGTGTGTGTGTGCGTGTGTGCGTGTGTGCGTGTGTGTGTGTGTGTGTGTGGTTTTAGCTCTGCAAGGAGAAAAACTATGAATAAACCAAAGCATCAACAAATATTTTGCAATAATGAGGTAAAGCAAAGTATTAAAGGGTATGAACTAAGAGGTTGCACACATAGTGGCTGCTGTAGAAAAGAATAACAGAGGGAGGAAGGCCTCTCGTTAACTTAAATGATTGCACCTGAGGGACGTGGATCCTCTCCGGCAAGAGTGTTTGTTCATCTCTCCCTGCCTCAGGTGAGTTACGTAATCATCCCAGGGACTTTAAACAACACTATTAATACAATAAGGGGTGAAACTTTTACAGTTTTGCCCAATCCTTTCAACTAATTTTAAAATTCTCAACACAAAACTGAAAAGAGTTACCATTTTGTCAAAACTCCACAAATCTTTTGCAAAATGAAACACTAAAAACTGAGTAGTGTCTTGTTTCTTTCCACTAAAACAATTCACGCATCCATCATATGAATATCTAGGATGCTCAGAATATCTAGCATCAGTTACAGTTTTCTCCGTTGCATGCACATAAAAAAGGAAATTATGCACACCAAACTTGAAGCTTGAATATCAATAACAAAACTCCAGACTGGTAAATTCTAAGCACAATTTCAGTTTTCTCATTCAAGTAGTTATTCTTATTTATATATTTATTCATGTTTCAAAACTCTAAGCACAAATCGCATCTTTGTTCACCAGGAAAAACTTGCCTTTAACATGCCACACCCTAATTTATACACACTCTCACACACCTCTCACTTGTTCAAACTCAATCAAACAATGCTTTTGTTTTGTTTTTTGCATTGGCCTTCATCTCCGTTCTCCATGCTGCTCCATTTTACCTCATCACAGTAGATGTCACCTGAGGCCTGATTGGCGTGTTTTGCTGATTAGGTCTGAACAGGTGTGATGTGAATGAGACTAACTGATGATTAGGGTGTGGCTTTTTGTTTTCCAGGTGAACAAAGAGCCTGTTTAAACCTGGTATTAACATGCATTTCTGTGATCTGTGCACACGTGGATAGCCGAGACACATCATTGTTCACACCTGTGTCCATTACGCCTCTGCAGCTGACACTTTTGTCAGCTGCTCTTCAGCATGTTTCCTACTCACGTCAGCAGTTGTGTCAGTGCAGCTGGAGAGCTCGCTGTCAGCAGCGTTCAAAAGGGCTTCCACTGAGCAACTCTTCATCCAACTCACCATAAAATGGGTAAGTTATAGAGCATAAGCATATTATCACCAAAACAACCACCACATCCTGGTTTGAGTGATCGGATTGGAAATACATCTTGGTGGCCGTTATGATCAAATCACCCAAGATGCATGCAATTTTAAAACAGGATGAAAGTGTGCAAAATGATACAATTTGTGTTTAGAGTTTTTGCAGCAATGTGATTAAGGGGCTGTTTACACGCCAACGCTTCTTGCATGAAACATTAAACTTTAGTTGTGGTTTGGACTTTCGTTCACATGACGACAGTGTTTTGTAGGCCTGAAAACACAAACTTTTGAAACCGGGTTCCAGAGTGTAAAATTGAAAAATGCTGTCTAAACTGGCAATGTGCAGATCCTGTGAGAATGGTGACGTCACAGCTGCACTTAAAGAAGAAGAAAAACCCATTTTTTTTAGCACTTTCTTCAGGTCATTTGCTTGTTGTTGTTTTTTTCAGGAAATGTTCTTGTGACTTTTTAATAATTTCTTGCTACTTTAGTGGGGTCATTTCCAGTTAGATTGCTCATCACCCTCTTCCTGTGCTTTTTTAAGAAATCAAGCCAATTTTTTCAGGTATTAAAGGGTTAAAGCATTCAAAAAAAGTAAGATTTTAACATGCCTCTGACTCTAATTAAAATAACACACACTACCGTGAATATTGGACAGTTATAAAGATTATTTTAGTGAATTATCTCACTACCTCCCTCACTCTGTGACAGAGTGTAGTTTGTGCAGGAGCAGACACTGAGTGTGTTTTTTTTTTTTTTTCACCCTCTGGTTTCACATCTTAACGATCTAACTGGATCCACGCAGTCCTGACTAAATGTCATCTCGTTGACTCGTTAATGTGAGAACAGACAGCCCTTTCAGGAGTTATTGCACTTCTGAGGACAGTTTTCCATCTAAAGAGCATCTCCATTTTCTCTGATCTTTCCTGCTCCCCTTTAATGGGATCACCAGAGACTTAAAAGTTAAAAGGGATGAGTGTGACACTTTTTTTTTCTTTTTGCATACGTGTGTGTGTGTGTGTGTGTGTGTTGTTATTTTTGGACGAAAGAGCTTTCAGTGCTGGAATGCCTTTTATTGTCCACAGTGTGCAGTTTGGTCCACAACAATAAAGTCTGAGAAAATATTTTGTTCTTTATTGTGAGAAAAAAAAACACATCATAGACAAAATGTAAGCGGAAAAAGACCACAAATAAACACACTGTATTGGCTAAAGTGAAATAAACCTTACATGTGATTAACACAGGAACATAAACAATGGCCACTCAAATGTGGCCGACTATTAAAGTCCAGCCTGGCTGCTGAGCGTGTGAAACACCGCCTTCCTCAGTCCTCTTCCTAGCAACCCTCGTCCGCTTCCTCTTCTCAAGTCATCCGGGGCTGGGCTGACCAGAGCAGTTCTTCAGCTGGCAGCTTTAGCATGTCTACAGGAACATAAAGCTTGCCAGTGAAGAACTGCTGTGTGTCAGCCATTTGGGGCCAAGGGTGAGGGACTGCTGGGAGTCAGCCAGAGAGCGTGAGAGTACAAACCAGACAGCCTGGAGTGACGGACAGCGCGCTTTAAAGGCACAAATAGTGACGACTTCTTCTCTTTCCTTCATCTGGTGCACATGTACCTGCAGGAAGAGAATAAGACATCGTTTTAACTTCCTCTCTAAACTCGCTGCTCCAGTAGCGTGGGTATGAGGTGGCCTTCAGCCAGTCACACACGTACAGTAAGTGGGTGCAGTCGAGCCACAGAGTGTGCAATCAGCTGTGAGTAAGTGGGTGAAATGAGCTGATATGTACGAACGACTGGGGAGATGCACACGAGATCATGCGTCAGATTACCAGGAGGGATACACGCATCAGCTGCTCGGCTCTGCCTCTGCACGTTAGACGGTGCCAGCAAGAAATTCTTAGATATTCTCTTTACTCATGATGCTCAAATTCTCAGACCGGCCCGTTTTCTTTTTTTCTGTCAGTTACCGTGGTTACAAAGCATGAGCGAGAGGCGATGAAGAGGAGTAGACAGCTTCAACACGAAAGCAGAGATCTTGGAAACCTTTCAGAATTCAGAAGTGCAACCTGTTTTAGAAGTTCTAGTTAATCAGGTGGATGTTTGGGTGTTTCCCAGAGAGGAAACTTGCAGCTGCTCCTGATCTATGTTTTCTGCATGTTGAAGCTTGTAAGTGTTTCAAAACACACTTTGTGTAAGTCTCACTAGGTTGCAGGTTTACGTGTGTTAAAGCAGAGTAGCTACTGTTTGGGGTGTGTTCAGAAGGGTTTTTTTAGGCAGGCAGATTTCTCTTATGGCTCATTTACACTCCCTTAATGCACTAAAATTGATATGTCCATTTCAAACGTAAATGTCACTGTCCTCATACCTCCATGCGTCCTTTATGTCGGCATAGATGCAGCCAATAGATAGCACTAAAGGGCACAACTGCAGACGAAATGACAACAGACAGAAGGCTATGTCTGTGTCTGTATCTAACGTAAAGCATAAATGAGAACTGAAATTGAATTTCATGTTCACAGAAAAAAAATAAATGAAAATAAAAAATACATTTTATCTTAATTAAAGGTCCACATCATAGGCTTTAGTGGCATCGCGCGGTGAGATTGCAACATTGTAAGCAACTGAAACTTCTGCCGTGTGCCAAGCATGTAGGAGAACTACGTTGGCCAACGCAAAAAAACTATCTAGAGCCAGTGTTTTTTTATTTATCTTTGAAGCCAATTTTACATACTGGCCAGAAGTGGAATTACACCATCACATGACGCCGATAAAGACTTTTCCCATAGACTTACATTGTGAAAGAGACATCTGTAAATCTTAATTTTTTTTAGCTCCCACAATTCACTTGGTCCAATTTGGCTGCACTCGGCCTTCCTACGTCTCTGCGGGCCTTGTTACGACTGTTTGGCTGTTTTGTGCTGTTGTCCCGTTTCCCTCTGTAGATCGCCCAGGTGTGCTGCATTACTCAACGAGACGTATTGCACCTGGCTGAGGAAGGAGGAGGTGCTTTATAGCTCCTGTGAGGAGAGAGGCCTCTGCTGTTGGGACAGCTGATTTTAATGCCTCTCTGCCTGGAATTTTTATAGTCTTGTTTGCAAGTCTTTTGTTACAAATCCCATAGATCTGATTATTTTAAAGGTGTTTTGTGTGGTTATTTTGGGTCAGTGATGGAGTGTTGTTCTCTCCCATAGGATGAGGCGTAACATAACGCGGAAGATCGGGGTAATTTCATACTGCGGAAATAGAGAGTTTTTGGCTTCGTGTGCCACTGAGCAACTTTCATGGGAATGAACAACGCCCTGCCCCCAACACTGTATCCAGTTCTTTTTATAAATCCATGAAGAGGACCCGCTTCCTTTGTAGATAAACATAGTAGAAGCCCCAAAGTCCTACACATCGAACCTTTAAAGCCACTATATTTATAAGACCGTTGCTGAAAAACTGATAATAATCCCTGCTGTACTTTGTGCTGCACTAATGTTAACATGCTAACAAGTGACCATATTTTCTTACAGAATTTGAATGCAAAAGTAGGCTTCATATGCATATGTAGAATTAAAAGTGATTTACTTTTAAGTGTGGTTGCAACTACTGGCATCTATCAACAGAAATGGTAGAAATATTCATGTTTTCATAATCACCTGATGATAAAACTCATTGTGTTTTGTCAACCTTGAAATAAGCAGTTTATATCTGCACACAGAGCGGGTCCTCTCCCACGGAGTCTGCCATGTTGTCTCTACAGTAGCCCAGAACAAACAAACCAAACACTGATTCAGAAACCAAGATTCAGTTCTGCGACCCCAATGGCTAGATGCCACTAAATCCTACACAGTAGACCTTTAAAAGTACTAAACAATCCTGTGAGTTTCCACAACAGACATAAACGATTAGATTACAGACAATTTAGTAAATAAGAGATCATTTATGCAATTTCAAAATAGATTTGTAAGTAATAAAAAAAGGTTGAAATGTTGGAACACTTTGACAGTTATTGACAGTAAAATTTGGCTTATTTTATTTTTTTTTTACAGTGCATAGTCATTTAGCTCAGAGCTCTGTGCCTAAGAGCCTCACAGAGCGGCGAGCACGACTGTAGTTCCATTTCCTGTCTGACAACTGATTACTGTTTGCGAAAACACAAAACTCTTACATGATTTACACTTAAACACTTAGTTTACCAAACATTAAGGTGTGAATATTGTTCGTAGCTGATGTTGGTAAATAAAAAGACAGTCCCCTTATAGCTGCATGTAAAAATAGATAAAATGTGCACAGTGAGGTTACACATACTGAGAGTTTGAAGACTGACCACACGTAAAGCTAAAGCCGCTCTGTGCTTTTCTTGCCTTCAAAGAATGTAATCTTGTGGTGATCTCAAGATATTGAGGACATGCTCCACTTCTGTGGCTGACGATGACTAACACATGCTGTACATTCCTGCAGTAAGGAAAACCAGAATAATCTCAGGTATTTGAGTGTCCCGCGGCCTGTAGACTGTGCACAGCAGGGGAGAGGGGGTCAACGAGACTTATGAACATTTTACAGACACCGCTGCAGGGAGAAATAATTTTGTCTCACACTTAGATTAGATTTTACTTCAGGATCATCTGGAGAGGGCCAGAGAGTCATTTCTACTCAGACATATAACTGTGATCAATATGGAAAAAATAAAAAGGTTGTTTATGGAAAAACACCAATAAGATTTTCCTCCACCTCCTGGCAAATGTATCTACGTGACAAATGTCAGTATTGATGAGTCAGCAAGCAAACGCCTGTTCTGACTTGTGACTGATGTACACTGAAAAAAGAAGTCAGATCAAATACTCTTTTTAATCCACTAAAAGAAATTTGCCAAGGCTGTGTCAGATTTACACTCAATACCAAATCAAATCAAAGTCTCTCTACAACGTTGAATTTTTGTGTAACTGCTCATCTTACCCAGCCTGCTCTATCGTCAGCTCCACACAACACGCTTACGGTTGTGTAAATCATTTTTCTAATTAAGAGGCAACAAACATCGGCTCCTAAACTTGGCTGGCGTCATGCACTTTGAGACGATCACTGACAGTTGCTCACCTCGTGCCTACCACGGATGAATGAAGAAAAACAAACTTTTGGCCACTATGTAAAAATTGCTTCAAAGCCTGGTACACGTCCTGGGGGCTTGGTCCATACTGGAAAAAAAAGTTTTCTTCCTGATTTGCGTCTGCGTTTGAGTGTCTCGACCCAAGATGTCATGCTCATACAATGGCTTTCTTGAGTCTTAGAATTAGAATTTATTAGACTAATAAATGACTTTTTGGGGCCTGTCAAAGTGTCTGGTCATCAGATTAATAGATTTGTAACAGCAGTTTTAGAGGGTAACATGATTTTTTTAACAGTTGTAGTGCTGCTGTTGGCCACTGGGAAACATAACTAAAGCTGCACAGGACTAGTATTACCAAGGGACTGCGTGTGATTTGGACATTACATGTCTGTGCTACATGGTGCTCAGTGATATGGGATAAGTAAAGCGTTTTACTTGAAGTTACTGAAATTATCTCCCAGAAGCTCTGTGTAACAAAATGAATGTGATTTATTGATATGAAAGTGTGTTCGAGTGTTTCAGACAAGAAGAAATTCTTTGTAATATAAGTCAGCATGTCGCAGGAGTCACAGTTGAGTGATTAGCTGCAGGTATTCTCTGGCCGCAATTCAATGCTAAAATTTAAACTATCAGTAAGTTTTAGTTTGGCCACACTTCAAGGCAGACTTCACTGCTGCTTGGTGTGTTTTTGGCGTTAAGTCTTAAGCTCCACTGACACCTATGTTAGGCACAACTTAGGCACGGTGATGCTATGAGCTAACTGCTAAGATCAGCATGCTAACAGGCTCAAAATGACAATGCTAACATGCTGATATTTATGTTCACCATCTTAGTTCAGTGCGTTTGCACTCTAACATTTGCTGAGTGGTGCTAAATACAAAGTGCAGCTGAGGCTGATGGGAATCATATTAGTTTTGTGGTTATGAACCAGAGTGTTGGATCAGTTTTCACTTCATGTTCATTTGTTTTGCTCTTGTTAATGTCCAACAATCAGAATTAGATTAAAAACAACTTCAGTACAAATTACATGATCGAACAGGAGCAGGGAGATGAAAAAAAATCTTATTTTACCTGCCCCTTTCTCAAAACATTCACAAACCAGAGTAATAGACAGCATGTCAATTAGTTACTAAGTTCCCTAACAAAACTTAAAGTAAACTCAATTTTTTTAACTGATGATGGCGTTATATGAAAAGTTAAGAGATCATTAAAGTTATTACGGGGGTAGGGTACCAAATACAATGGTAATCCACCCTGCAGTAACTGAGATATTACAGACTGAACCAAAGAGGTGGAGCGATCATGACACTGCCGTCCCAACAGACATGCCACCACCATGATTAATAAAAAAAACGGCGAAAAAAATGATTTAACACAATTTTTTGTAGTGTACATTGAAAAAAAAAGTGGATCTTCAGCAAAAGATTCATCCCATCATAAAGTGAACCACCACCCTCGTCCCCCACACAGGCCGCGCTCTGCCAGTGTTGGTGCGAATGAAGTCAGGGGAGGAGGACGTACAGTACAAGTCCTCGGGCCACACAGGACGGCTGACGGTCATAACTGTCGACTACGACTGCCACAACCTCAAACTGACGCTGAATAAGTTATTTGTTCCATAGCGTGCCATTCCCTCCACAAACAGTGACTGTATGTTTATGTTCACAATGACGGGCAGTGTTGAGCCCCCGACTCCGTTGCTGTGCCACTCTTTCCCATAACGCTTCTTCGTTTTGAGCCTTTCCTGACTCGTCTGTCCTCTCCACCCTCTCTCTCTCGGTCAGATCAGACTGTCCTGCATTCCTCACATTCCAGCTGCGTATGTTAGAAATTCCATCCGGCTGCTGTGGGCTCGCACAGTCGCTTCCACTCCTCCTTTTCCATCCCTCTATCCTTCACCCTCTCTATCTACATCTGGTCTGCACCGGACGAGGCGGACGTGGCTTCGCCGTCAGGTTCACCCTCACCTTCTCTCTGCCACCCCCTCTCCTTTCCTTCTTTCTTTCTTTCTTCCTGTCTTTCTTTCTTTCTCTGGCTTTATCCGAGCGAGGGAGTCAGACAGAGCCGCATGACAGCCAGTGTGGAGGGCCTTGAGACAGGCTTTTATACATGGGGCAACAGTGTAAAAAGAGATAACGCACAGTCTAATACACAAAAGGCTGAGCTTATCTGGGACGTGCATTCTGTGCCACAACAGGGCGGATAAGAAAGAGGAAAGACACACTGGAGTGGAGCCGGCAGGATGTGCGTGTCAGAGAGAAATAGGTATGATGGTGTGCAAACAGGAGGGTGTGAAGGAACCATGTGCATGCAAGGAGGAGTTGAGTTATTGATATAACTGAGCTTTAGCTGCAAGAGCAAGAGCGGATATATTTATCTAGAGAGCTTGAATGTTACAGACAAATATCAATAATAAAAGACGGATAAGACCTGAACAAGTAGCAGCGCACTTTTGTTGAAGATGGAAAAAGGCGTTCTGATAGAGAGCGGAGACCTCGCTCCATACAAGCCCACTCATTTGACCCTGTTATGTTTCAGGTCATGATATTGTCTGGCAGGGTTCCCATAGATCCTTAAAATGCCTTAAAAGGCATTGAAATCCTTCATCTAAGTGTAAGGCCTTAATTGGTATTAAAATGTTTTAAATCAATCTTTCAAAAGTCTTAAAAATGCAGTTGTTTTTCCTCTGACATTGCATTTTAAAGTCTCAAAAAATTGATAAAACCCCTTTGTTAAAAATCATATCTAAGATGCCTCTTGGATTAATAAGACCACATCAGTGGAACCAACAACATTAATGTTTTGTTTCCAGTCAGGATGCTGAGGACACGAGGTCCAATGTCTGCTAGTTAACTGTCGACATTCCCTGGACAACATAAGGAAGTACAGATTCAAAGAAAATTGGGTTTTTAACCAAAATTTTGTGGTTAACAAAATAGTTAAGGCAATGCATAAAAGGAATGGAATCAAGAAAGTGTGAGAAACATTAAAAGTAGGGCTGGCAAACAATTAATGTTTTTAATTTTTTAGTCAATAGTTCATTGCATTTTCAATTCCATTATTTTGCATGTCGAAATAATTTTGAAGTCCATATTGACACGGTAAAGTATGTCTAACAGCAAAAAGCTGCATGGGACGAGCATAACGTGGGCACGTCTGTAAACATTTTCATTTTCATTCAAATATCTGGAGGTCAGAGGTCAAAAGACCCAGATGAAATGATCATGCCTTTTTTCCATCACCAACATGTAGCTTATCTGTGGAGCGTTATTTAGCACCCTTAGTGAGAGGCTAGCATAACGGTAACACTGGATTCCTTAAGTCTTCTAGTTTCATACGGTACCAGCTCCGAAACACAGATTAACTCAACCCGCTACGGCCTTTAGAAGACGGGAATGTCTGATTGATTTTTTTAAAAACCCAGTAAGTGCACACTTTAATCACATCATTAATAAAGTGTTACCACTTACAGTCCTAATAAAAAGGTCAACAAAATCACCAACAAACGGCAGGTATTTCCCAATTTGGTTCTCCTGTTGTCTCCGCCACAAGACAAAAAAATCCAGATTTTATGTTGCTCCAAACATTTGGGCCAAAATTGTTTCAAATCTTAAGTAACTGCTGACAGTTCATGAGGTTTTGCTTTGTTTTGGTCTTAAATCGAATTCTGAGCGGCACTGGAAAAAGTCTTAAAAAGTCTTAAATCTAACTTGCATCAGCTGTAGGAACCCTGGTCTGAGGATCCCACGCGAGGTGACGAGATGCAACACCTCAATTATCTTTCTGACCGTCAGCCAGCGTTGAAACTGCACAAGAACATATGTTAAGAACTGCGGCACGAAGTGACAGATCTGCATACAGCTGCTACAGCTCTGTGAACGTTAAGAAGCGATTATTAAATGTTTACTACATATATCACTCCAGGTGCATTCCTCTGCTGTGGGTGTGGCCCAGTTGGAGAGAGTTTACTGCCCCAGATTGCAGTCTGCAATATAGACCGATCATTTTCGACTGGGAATGGGGACAAAGACAGGGAAAGGGCGGTGGCTTTGGCAACACGCTGATCGTAGTGCAGAGAGCCTCTTCTTCTGCTCTGCTGCAAGCTGTTTGGACTTTAAAGGCTATCTGACTTTAACCCCGAGATCAGTACAAATAAAGGGTGTGTTTCACTTGGTAAGAGAAATATCTGAATGCCATTCTGATTTCATGACATGCAGGGAGATGGTAATGTGCGGTATGAGGCCTGTAAGCCTGTCCTCAGGCTGTCTGTGCCATTTTGTTTGAAAGAACTGGATTTTTTTTTTTCTCTAAATGAACCTACATAACACATCCCTTCTTGCCCCATCCTCCCTTGACAAGGCACGCAATAGGAATGAAGGGTGTAGCCCAAGTTGAGCAAGATGGCTTCACTTCTGCAAATGTAGGCAATAAAACAAGCGCTGCATATTTTGCCTGGATGCAGGGCGAACGACACATGAAGTCAAGATGAGTTGCTTTTTAACCGACGCCGTGTCATCGCCATGTGATCCTCATTGACAGGGCGGCTTATGTCACACTCCGGGTTGCAATGGCACAAATGCAGCTCGTGACACAGCCTATTGCGCATTCCTACCGGCACACTGAACTCTGGCTGTACAATTATGTAAGACGGGCTCCACCGATGAAACGTACACTACAGCAAGCTTTCCCCTCCTTAACCAGTACCCCAGAGAGACACTACTCACATACAATACTGCACTTTGCTTTTAGATTAGTGTACAAGACTAGATAGGACTGTAAATAAATGAGTTGAGGAGACACGGAGGCCTAAATACTTTGTTACGTCACCTGCTTTGAGAATTTTTTTTACCTCTCCTTACAAACATCCACAGTATTTAACTTGTGTTTATATCTTTTATTTGAAGAAAGAACTGTCAGATGACTGCCGGTGTCACTGCATTTCCAAGGAATGACTCAGTCCTAGTTATCTTCCTGATATTCACCTATCCCCTACTTGAGCACAGGCTTTTTCCTTGGCCTATTATGAACTCAGCAAATTTGAAGGGGATTTGAATACTGACACTTTTTGACATGTTTGGCTTACATAAAATGCAGAGCTCGCTGCTTGCTATAGCCTGTAAATCCAACATTTGACAGTAAAGAGCTTTTAAATGACTAAATTAATTCTCTGGAGGCTTTGAGTACAAGTTTTTTGATTTTTAAAAATGAATCCCTGACACATAAAATGGAAGAAAAAAAAAACACATTTGGAAATCTTTTAGCACTGATAACATGCTGTGTGTGCGCCTTTGTTGGCGTTTCTGATCCAGTCTGTGTTAATGTAGGCATAATTCTGACTTTATAGCACATTTAAAGCAGCGCTATAGCTGCTATCAGCCTTTAAATAACTGCATGTGCACTTTAAAAAAAAAAACGCCTCACCGTGTCAATCATCTTTTAATGTTGATTAAATGTTTGCAGGAGCTGAGAGGCTGTGGTCAAATTTCTAGTGTGCCTATAAATTATATCCGCTCCTGTGTGTCAGTGGGCCTTGGACGACATAGTATGATCTACATGACACACAGACAGGCCTTCAACCAGAACTCCTATAACATCAAATCTTTACCCTCGACCATCTGACGCCGTCAAATTGTGCAGAAAGCGGACACTTTCAGCTAGAAATCAGCTCCGGAGAGGTGATTTTTACCTACTTGTATAATGTTAAAGACTGGTTTCCCAGTTGCCGTTTCAACGCAAACTGGGTCATCAAGCCGCCACAGGCTAAATTAGGCTGACAGGAAGAAGCGTTTAGCCAGCAGAAACACACAGACAGCCTCAGAGCCTCAAATACGCCCCACCTTGACCACCGGCCGGGTCGCTCCTGCGAGGCCAACCCATCTGGACGGTCCAGCGGAGTTCAGGCTGCCTCGCCCACCGCTCCGGCGGAGTCCTGGACCTTCAGCAGGGCGTGTCGATGACTGTTTGCTTGTTTCGCATCCGCGATATAAAACGGTTTGGCAGCATTTGTATATCTAGCGGTGGTGAGCCTACTTTTCTTTGCAGCGCAGCAGCAGTGGAGGACGCAGCGCAGGACTTCAGCCCCTTTTACACAACTCCTGCCCCACTCCCATCCCTCTCTCTCTCCCTCTCTCTCTCTCTCTCTCTCTCTCTCTCTCACACACACACACACACACACACACACACACACACACACACACGAGTCAGACACACACCCGGCTTCCCACTCCGATCAGCTGGCAGCGTAATGACGTAGCAGCCACGAGAAGCGGACGTCAGAATCTGCACGGATCTGACGTGTGCACGCTGCGTGCAGCCCGTGAGGCAGCAGAGTGACCTGTTAATGATAACTCACACACACAAGGGCGTGAAGAGCAAATATTTAGCCAGCATTAAGGTCAGTGGAGTGTATTTAAAATGTATACACGAAATCAAATCGTTTTTTTTAAATACAGAAACGATCTTTCTGAATCCTGTATATGTTCTAACTGGCACAGAAGCAAATCTACATTTGTTTTTATAAATGCATATATGTAAAATGTTTGTGGATTGATTTTGAACATGTTTTTGAGAAGTTTTTTGGAACCAAGATAAATTCTCAGAAAAAAAGTTTTATTATTATTATGATGATTAGGGAAAAAAAAGATTTGATCAGTTTTCATGTTTTCATTTTGAACCTTCTCATCTTTATTGAAAGTTTTTCATCTATAATGAAATGAGAGATAACCCAATATCCACCACTTTAAGCATGATCCCAAACTGTACTTTGAAACACTAAAAGGACTGACAAATCCAAAAGCCACCAAGAGTATTGGTATTTAGAATACCATAAAAATCTCTTTTTAATTTGTGTGAACATTTTTCCCCCTTGTTACTCCTTTAAATGTATTTTTCTACTCGACCCCTTTTCAACATCTTATGATGAAGGAGAAGAAATTCATGAAAAAAACAGTGTAAAATAAGTTTTATTACAGGCTCAGTGCTCAGGATGGAAAACAAAGTCTATATTTTAAGATTTTTATTCATAAGTGTCTTGAAAAACAAGTTTCAGTAGCTCATATGAGAAGTTGGACCATATGATATGCTTTGAAATACAGTAAATGTGGTAGTTTGTTAATCTATATAACGAGGTTTTATTATAAATGTATGGGTTATTTATTTATTTACTTACAAAACCACAGAATTAAAGCCACTGTGCGTAAGATTTAGGGGGATTTAGACGCATCTAGCAGTGAGTATTTCATTTTGTAACCAACTGAAACTTCTCCTGATTAGAATTCCTTCAGTGTTCATTGTTCAGAAGGTTTTTACTGGGAGCCAAATTATCCATAAAGGTATCTTCCTCTCCAAAACAAACAAATCCAGTAATTTAAATCAGTAAAAACACTTAAAAAAAAACAGTTCCATTTCTAAATAAATAAATAGATAAAAATTATATATATGTATTATTTTTCAATTTTGGCCCTCTCATCAGAGGGGCTGCCATCACGAAAACATGAATGGCCATATCTTGAGCCAGTGTTTGTGTTAGAGCCATTTCTAATATATAATTTATATATTTTATAATTTCCTTATAATTGAATTTTGAATGCATCACCTGGCCTGGCGTCTCAGGATCCGCTCATTAAAGGCAGGTGTGCTAAATTAGTTGAGCAGGGAAGACACCAAGAGGATAAAGTCTTCAACCATAATGTTTTTGGTTAAATCTTAGTTTTGTTGTGTAATATATTCGCTTATCGCCCCTATTGATTTGAACTTTTTTTTTCGTAAAGGCCTGTTTATTTTGGTGCATGGCTGGTTTTCTGTTTGTTTTGGGGTTTTTTTTCGTTTTGATGTGACAGACCAATCACTTTAGCCTCACCCAGCAACTCTTCACACCTCCTGCAAATCAATCCACCCCCGAAGCACCCTGGATCATCAAACAAAACAGTGAGTACCACCACACACAGAGAGTTGGTCATATTTATCCATATGGTTATTGCTGCAATAGTTTGATTTGCCCCTTTTGGGCTACTGTAGAAATTTGACAGTGCAACATGACAGGCTCAGTGGACATGGCCCTGATCTCTATGTAGATATAAATGGCTCATTCTAAGGTGACAAAAACACAGTGATTCCTGTTTTCAGGTGAATATACACTAAAGAAAACATACTAATTATATTATATTCCATTTCTGCCAACATATCACCCTAAATCTTACACACTGAACCTTTCAGTTTGGCCAAAAACAGTCTCACTTCTACCTCACTCATTAAAAGGGGGACAGTGTTTCTACGATAATAATTATCTACAAAGTAACGCTGCAATGCAGCAAAATTTCAGAGTGTTAACTGAGCAGTGGTGCATTTTATTGATCGTGAGTTAACATTTCATTAAGAGAGAGACTGGGTTATTTCTTCCCATAAATTTTCATAGCCCCACTTTAAGGTACATCCTGTGTCAAAATCTAATTTTAAGGCTTTCATTATTTCAGTTTTGTGCTTACATGCTGCACATGTATAGATCAATCTCCTCAATTCATTTTAGTACTTTAATAGTTTATCTATTTATGTTGATTTCTTTTCGCTGCATAACTACGAAACTTGAGTTTAGGCAAGAAATTTGTTTAACACTGAGCTGTGAAAATGAACCCCTGGAAACCTGGATTGACATCCGTTTTGTTGTGTTGAGATGCCGAAGATGCATATTAAACCCTTGAACCCTGAGCAATGTGGTTTGATTTCTTTCAGAAACATGTGGAAGAAGGCAATGAGAAACTTGGCAAGAAATGTCCCGCCAATTGCAAGAAATTAGTAAAAGGCGACAAAGAAAGTTAGTTTTAAAAAAAAGAGGAAAATTTAAAAATTCTTAGGAAAAATGTTCAGAAAATTACAGATGAAGTATTTTAATGGTATATTTAAAATTATTATAAAAAATGTATACATACTTTTTTTTACATATAGTTACTTAATTTAAAAAAATACGCAGAAAAATACAAAAACAAGAACACACTGAAAAAAACTTAAACAGATAAACATGAAGTCATGGAATGTTCAAAGAGTCGAGGCAAAATTTCCCTAATTTCAGTTAGGTCATGTATATATTTCAATTATTTTTATGATTTTTTTGGGACATTTTAACTTTTGTTATTTGTTTATTTTGATTGTTTTCAGGAGAGTTTTTTGTTACATGTTACTTTTTTCTTTATTTTTTAACTAATTCCCTGATCATTTTTGGGGCATGTCTTGTAAAGCTGCTCATTGCTTTCTACCCATGTTATTGAAAGAGGTCAAACCAATTTGCTCAGGTTTTAAAGGGTTAAACCTAAAACAAAACATAAAGAAAAGTATGACCACTGCAACAGTACTTTTAGTGTTTTATAAGCCCATAAGGGTTGGCTACTTTGTGTGTATGACACAAAAAAACAACATTTTTCTATCCATAAATCAATCATTACGTGTTCCCCTGGGCCCCTAAGCAGAGTAACGGAGCCATGTTCATAAACTTGGATGATGCCATAATCCATGTCAGACATTATATATGAAACTCCTCTGCTTCTGTACTGAACGTCTTGTTATCATTATACATCAATACTTAAAAGATTCAGGATGTGTTTTCTGACCAAGCATCTGTTAGGGTTTGGTTTGAACCTGCAACTAATGGCACAACATTGCCTCCACGTATACATCAGCAGGTCAAGATGAATGTGTTAACCTCTCAGCACAGATGCACACGGACACTCCCACACAGCAAAGACTGTGAGGCGAGTCTTCTTTCCGCAGTCTCTCTCTCTCTCTCTCTGTGAACCTGAGCTTGTCACTCTGCAGCTTTAAGGTTGCTGCAGTTTGAGAAATCTGCTTCCTCACTGTCACCTGACACACACAGCAAATCCTCACGAGACCAAACTCGCTGTCTCATTCCTACGTCTTGTCCTCCCTCTGCCAGTTTTGTAACAACTTTAGAGATTATTTTTCCACAGAATATATAAGAATTTGAATATTATTGAGTAAAAGTGACACAGATCTGACAGATATGGATGCCGCTTCTGTGGAAATGTCAATCACTCCATTTTCACTCCATTGCTAGCTGGTAACCTTCATTGCCTTCTGATTCAGCCACTATGTCCTTTTTTGGAATTTGTGGAGGTGGAAGTCATTATGAATCAGTGATCATCATTATAATATTATGTTCGATCAGTATAGGAAATAAAGGACAGAGAATTCATCATATCACTCACTCACAGCATTGTGTTGTATGAGTAGCTTATTGACTCTAAAAATGTGCCCTTCACTTTTTTTCACAGCCTGCTGTGTGCATGTTTGAGTCTTTTGTTATGAGTTCATCTGTGAAATAGCTGGTGGTTCGCTGGTTCGAGTTTTGAGAGCCACAGTGTTTTGCAAAGAGTGGATCCAGTTTTCCTGCTAACAAGCACTGTATGTAAATTATAGATAAAATATGTAATCATGAGGATGAATACATTTTTAATGGCTTAAAGAATTCTTTGATTCATGTCGCTCGTAATTGGACTCTATGTTAACTTTGGAGGCTACAACACAACAAAATAGGAACTAACAACAATAAACACAACTAAAGTAGAATATAAAAGAAAACCTTTAACTATATAGCCTGTTTACTTAAATATGGTAGAAGCACAAATATTAAGGGAATATGACCAAATTAACTAAATCTACAAGTAACGCTCCCAGACGGATACACAGACTCACATATAAACACAAATGCATGATGCTCTCCAGGTGAAAAAAAACAACATTTAAGTTGGTACATCTAGTTCACCCCGAAGAACAAGCTGTACTCTGTATTTTTACTCAATATATTTAACACACAGTAACCCGCTCCACCATGTAAAATGATATAATTGCTCTCTGGAGACTTTGTACTGGCTGTCTGGAGGTATACCGGCGAGGTTAAACCCCCTCTCTGTAAAACATACGCCCTGACTGGATGGAGATTTCTAAGACTTTTATGTACGAGTCCCATCCAAACTGATTTTAATTTGATGCATTTTTCAAAAGCTGTCGTTAAAAACAGTTTTGCAAGCAGATGCCAATGCACTCACTGCAAGTCAAGATCGGTTGTATTTTGATGTCCGCACCAGACAAAAAGGCGAGCGAGTCACATCTTCCCCGACTCATCGTCTGTGACTCGTAAGAGGCATGGCTCACAACACATAAACACTGAGCTGTGGGTCAAAGGTTGTGTGAACAATTAAATACATGTAAATGTGTTTTTTGTTGGCCATTAGCTATTAATTTTGCCTGTAAAAATGCAAAATATAATGTTTTTGTGATATCCTCATAGCCATCGTATTTAAGAAGAGGACCTTTAAAAAACACCTTTATTATGTTGCATCTCGGTGAACTTGGTCACAATGCATAGATCGGTGTTATGTGTCCTCTCTGACTTAGCGTCATGATTTGTCTTCCTTCTTCCTGAAGTCTTTACTGGAAGAGCTCAGATATGTGGGGGGAAATGCAGAAGCAGGACAGACTTGTTTGAGCTCAGAGTTTGAGGCTATTCTTAGCACTGGTGGGTGTATGTTTTAATAGCTGACAGAACATAGCATCCAAGTTTAGTGGCCTAGTAATTATAAGAAAGGTTACGTTGTGTGCTCTACTCTAAAAGGGATTGTGCTTCAAAGGATCAGGTTTATTAACTTAAGAAATGCAGCGTGTGTGTGTGTGTGTGTGTGTGTGTGTGTGTGTGTGTGTGTGTGAGACTGAGGAACTGAAAAGTACTGAGGAACCAGTGGTGGACTGGATTCTATGGAACAGGAATAGGATGGAAACTCCCCGGGAAATACCAGGCCGCTTGCTGTGGATGTTGTCAGAGGCGACATATCGCATGCAGCGATTTAAAAGAACATGGTTTCATTAATAGCATCAAGTTCCTTGAAAATTAGCACACAGCTTTTTTCCCACTTAGACTAATCAGTTTGCAAATGTTTTTTGTTTGTTTGTTTTGATACAAAATTGAAAATTCTCAATACTACTGCTCCTAACACTACTACAACTACAACTACAATTATTTCTTCTACTACTATTACTGATATAACTACAACTATTGCTACTGCTATTACAACTACAGCTACAATTTTTTGTATGTAGTTTTTGGTTGCAACAGGCAGCTGTTTTCAGTGGAAAAAAGCTCTGAAAGCCTCTTTCCTTTTCAGGCTCAGCACTTAACCTTGAAAAGACAAAGTAAACAACTAGCTGTAGAAAACATTTAGCTAAAGAGCCAGATATTTTCTCAGGGGTAGGTGGAGCCCCAAATACCCAAACAGTGCAAAAAGGAATGTGAATGTTCATCAGGTGAAATACACAACTCACAACAAATTAATGTTACTGTTTTTCTGTGTATCTGCTGGGTGTGTAAATAGGCAATTGTTAAAAGTTTACAATATGTCAACGTTGCTTTCACAGCTTGTATTTGCTGGACCCACAGCAAGCCAAAGAATCAGTTATTGTAGGTTTTAATATGATTTACATTTCTTAAACTACTTCATCCATCATCTGTAAGCGCTGATCCTGTTGAGTGTCGCAGGGGTGGTGGAGCGTATCCCAGCTGACACTTGTTGACACCCGAGGTTGACAGACTATGACAGGACTGACACATTGAGACAGACAACAAGTCACACTCATATTTACTCTTACAGGAAATTTAGAGTCACCAATGAACCTAACCTGCATGTCTGAACTGTAAAAGGACACTGAAAAACCTGAAGAAAACCCATACTAATCCGATGAGAACGTGCAAACTCTATAGCCATGAGGCAACAGTGTTATTGTTGCACCACAACCTGTAACATCTTTATTAAAGGGAAAAACATAGTGTAACAGCTGCACAAGTAGAGAAGAGTCATAAAGTTAGTAAACTGACTCTGTAATGTCACAGTATCTATCTAAAGTAAACTTTAGCCACCATAGGTAATTAAACACCCAGTTAGGCTGCACGGGCAAACCCCCGAGTGTATCGAATTTAACTATGATTTTATTGCTTAAGAGTTTATTCCTTAATTTGTAAAGAAGACTGTATTATCTCTTCTTTAATAAGTCACAAGATCTCTCTTTAAACCTTTGCAAACCTGAAAAGATTCACCAAGAGATCAATTTTATGAGAATAATGAAATTAAATATTACACAAATAAAATGTATGGTCATTATAATAATATAATATAAATAAATAAAAAAAAATTTACATGTGCACTGACCATCTCTTACTTGTTCTTTATTATTCTGTCTTCAGCTAAAGGTCAGCTACCTCTGTCCAGCTCTAAATGGCCAAAGGACCACTGCCCAAATTTCTCCAAGGGCTTAAAATAGCTTAGACCACCAGGTCTCACACTGCTCTGGTTTCATATGATCATGTATCTTTGCTCGTATTGACATTTAATTTCCCAATGACGACAGGAAGCATTGCAGTTGAAAATTTCTGCTTGCGTTGATCAAATTTGTTTTGTGTCCACCAGAGGGTTTCAGTGTCTGTTAAATTGTAACAGGTGTAGTTGAACTAAATATCACTTTTTTTAGCCCCGATTACTGAGGACAGAGCATGATCATGCTAACTAACACGGACACTGAAAATAGACTAGAGGGGGAAAACATTATATTATAAAGGAAGGACAAAGCATAAGACTCTAAGGGACTGTACTTTATTTGACAGAGGAGGGGGTCGCCTTTGAGGTGACTTTTTTTTCTTTTAATCTTAACCCTCCACAAAGCAACAAATATTTTTCATTGAGCGTCATGATTGATTGGGGTAAACTGCATGACCCTCCCCAAACCACAAACCTAACTCAAAATTTAAGAGAAAGTTTTAAATTTTCATTTGCCCTCAAGTTTATTTACAAATAAGTATCTCTAAAAGTATAGAAGGAGGGTAGTTTTTTCAGCCAAATTTTATATATATAATATTGCTAAAATAATAAATAAATGATGTAAGCTACTTTTCATCAGAGGAGAAACTGGCATTTTTAAAAATGAAGAACCAAAAAAAGTGTCCTCTTTTTGGTTTAATGTAGGCCTGTTCTAAAAAGCGAGAGTTACCCGGATGTAAATCTTCACATTTCTCTGAGAAGGTGTGTCCTATTGCCATGGAAACGGGTTACACGGCAACGCGGCGTTGAAGCGTGATTGTGGACTCGCGTGTTCCGGAACAACAAAAAAGAAGAAGAAGAAGAAGAAATTAGCAATGTAGCAACCAACATTTCCCACTTTCTCCTGTCCTGTTGTGCAACATACAAACTTATTTTAAATCACCGAAAACAAAGTTTGTCTCGAGACTGAAGCCGTTATCCTCGCTGTTCAGCGCCGCTTGAGAGGAGTCGTCAGAAAAGCATGTTTTCCTGCGGCACAACCGCCCGCAGGCTCGGTTAACTAGTTTCACCTGCACAGACCTCCTTCATCAGCAGACTACATCATGCCAGAAGACAGAAACAAAAACTGTAAGGTGCTGCAGCCATCCAGGAGCTCTGACAATAAAAGGAAGAAGAAAAAGAAGAGACAGAAATCCACTCTTTCTGCCACTTCTTCGGAAAACACAGGTAAATACACTTTTGGTAAATACACTTTTTTAGTGGCGGGGAAATACAGATTATAGGCCCACGTAAAAAATCATATATTAGTTAAGATGATGCGTTCAATATTGTACAGAGGCATTATTAGTGACACAAAGGGTAGTCGGGGGATCATAGCCTATTTGATTAATGATAGATTACAGGCTACACTGTTGAATCTGACATTGTAATTTTACTTTTAACAATATCTAGAAAACCAATTGCCTTGAAAAATGTAAGTAAATATAACTATTAGTCTTACTTTATATTTGCTTTATATCCAATTCTTAAGTTTACTTAAAATGTAGTTATATGTACTTGATTATGTGAAGTTGTCAGAACTTAAAAATTATGAATTTAATTAAATCAATCTTTCTAGGTTTCAGCAACTTCAGTAAACCAAGTTAAGTGTGCTATAGGCCTATATCTGTATTATGCTGGTTGCAAACTAAGTCAATCATCGTAAACATGTTAACAAAACAGAACTCGCTGATCTCCTTACTTCATCATTGTCAAAATCCTCTTTGTCATGTTCAAGTTAAGTTAGACTTGGTTTACTGAGGTAACACATAGATGCAAAGCCAGGATAGCTATACGAATAGTTATATTAACCTGCTGTTTTCAAGGCAAATTCAAGGCAGATTTTTTTTTAGGATAAGATAACTTTACAGTTAAATATCAGCGCATCATGGATTATACACACACACGTGTGTATATATATATATACACACACACACACATATATATATATATGTGTGTGTGTGTGTGTGTGTGTGTATACGCAGAGAGATGGAAATTAACAACCTCATGCATTCCCCGGACAAATTAGGGATTGTTGAAGATTGATTGAAAAAATAGATGTGGGACCTGAGGCTCTGTTGAGGCTATGTAAAGGAAAAGCAGATTGTCTATGAGCAGACCATGAAATACATATTAATATGTATAATGAAAAGCCCAAAAATCGCTCCCACTGCTTGTATTTAAAATGAGTCATACTACAGAGTCAAGGAGCACAGACTGAACCACGAGTTGGAAAAACAATAATTTGAACATTGTTAAATTAATGTATCATCACTTTGGCAGTTCAAACCAAGGTTCCTGTATCTGTACACAATGTAAACGCAGAAGGATCATGTGGTGATGGTAGAGGATTTTCGACAGGGTTGAACAGGTCAACAGAGAATAGGCCCACCAGTGTCGCTTCCACTCACTGGTCTATTACGCCTCATTACTGTAAACCAAGCCATTAGCCCTTTAACTCCAGAGGGAGTCATTAGTAATCTAAACCCTGAGCATTGTTTGTCCTACATGTTTATGTTGCCTCCCTACAGAGAAACCTCAGGCTGTATCTTTGCCCCCTGAGACCTCACCCGTGTCCCTGCTGCCCCCACAGAGTCCGGGTCAGCCTCAAGCCCAGCTGCCCAAGCTCAGTGCCACCAGTAAGAAAGACGGAGAACGGCTCACTGGCAGCGGCCAGAGGAGCAAAAAACACCCAAAGGATTCACTGACCCTGCTGCCAGCGACAAACAAAACCAGCGGCAGTGGAGAGCCCAGCGCCCAGGCCAGGGAGAGCCTGAGGTGGGAGGGAGTGCTGGAGGACCCCCAGGCTGAGGAGCAGAGGCTGGAGGTGTACAGGGCCAACAGACGACAGCGTTACGTCCCACACAGAGACGCTCTGTTGAAAGAGACCCAGGGTGCATTGAGACAGACTTTTCCTAAAGGGGGTGAAGAGAAAAAGGCTTTGACTGAATCTGACCAACAGGAGTCATTACTGCGTTTGAGCACAAACTGAATTAAAGAAGTAAGTAAGCGCCTTATGCTGTGATGTTATTTTAGGCACTATGTTTAAAACAGATTTAGCCACTGGGTGAAGATTTTTGGGTGGTGTTAAGACGTTGGACTAAAGAGAAGCCGAGCATGTTGCCAATTCAAGCGTCTGACAGAAATGCCTTCTCTGTCAGGTACGAAACAAACACGTCTCCACAGTGTCGTGACGATCAGTGGACGAGGACAGGCCCTGCTCCTGGTCAATGGGTCTGTTAAAAACTTAATAGAGGATTTGCTCCATTTATCTTGAGCTTCTAAATTATGTAATCTTTCTGGACTGAAACCCAATCAGGATAATACCACTAAACCCCCCTGACATCTGCGTGTCCACAGGTCCGTGAGGTGGAGGAGGGTTAAATGAACAGGGGTCACGTGACATTTTTGTTTTACTTCTTCAGTTGAAGAACTTCAAAATACAGATTAGCAGTTTTCTTTTTTTTTCATTTCTTTTTTTGTGTGTGTTTCTTGTTTTTTGGTAGGGATGATAAAAATGTATCCATGATCGATTAAGTGGTCGTTAAGAATTAATCAAATGTGAAATTTAATCGCTTAATCGACAGGCCATGACATGCTGTCAAAATATATACAATATGTTGCTGTGAGCTTTAAACTCAGGATAAAATGCATTTGGTATTATTTGACATAAGCAACGTTTTATGTTTCATTTTTCAAATAATGATTCATCGATTAATCGATCATTAATTTTACTAAATAACAATGTCTTATATATGCAGCTACACTTTCTAATAAAATGCGTTCAAAAGCTCAAACTGTAAAACATATTGACCTGACCTGATTTACCGGTGATCTACAGAAGATGTCTGCGGATCCAACATTGATCCTTAAAAAGTCTTCAGATGTATAAAATTCAATTTTTATAAATGGTAGTCTTTAATTTGAATTTGTGACGTCTTATTTCCATAAACATTTTATCCAATTTCATTTATCCATCTTATAATTCATTTATGTCACAACAATTCAAGCTTTCGTGCGTAAAAGTTTACATTTTTATTGTTACAAGTCTCTAAACTTATCACTGAACCTAATACTGCTTTGTAACTTTATACTTGTACTTACCTGTTGGCCAAAATGTGGATTAACCAAACTCACTCCAATATACGGATTTGTACATAAAGCCTTCCTCTGCATAGGACCACATATGCACTACTTACATTTATACTTCGCTCCAATGCTTAAGTTTAAAAAATCCGTGCAAAAATCAGTGTTAAATTTAATTCAAAATATTGTAAAAAGTCTTTAAAAGCATTAAATTTAAGTGTCTGACACCTGTAGACATCCTGATAATGTTCAAAGTCCTGAATCCAGTAGCCCTCTCTCTCTTCCTGCTTGTTTCTTGCTGCTCTATACTGTTCACTACAAAAGGCCGGTTAAAAAAGCAAATTTTAAAAGATACATTTTTAAAGAGATCTGAGAGGCACTTCCACTGCTGGACGATAGATGGCAGAAAAGTCATGTTTCCGCAGCAGATCAGATGTTCCAAAAGTGAAAAGTCAATAAATTCAAGAAGAGACAGAAAAGTTGTGCCTGAGAGTTTTTATGCATGAACAAAGTGAAACACATGACAAAAAAAGTTTAAATGACAAGTACATCCCAGACATGTCTCCCTGGGCTTTAGGGTTCACTTTGCGTTGATGACAAAGCTGTTACTCACATGAGGACTGATTTTCAGCATCGTAACTAAGAGGCAGAGAACACCTAAGGAGAACAAAGCTAGCATTTTGTCTTACCTCAAAAATACATAATAAAGCTAAATTACTTACTGTAACAATAAATCTGATGCTGTAGGTAAATTAACATTTTAAGCTGTTACTTAACAGTAGTATAATGCCGTTAATGTGATTCTCCAAGAGATGTGAGGTTGCAGGAATATCAGGACAGTCAGTGTTGCCTTCTGCCGCTGAGATAAGCAGAAAGATGGATGATGTTTAACAGTTAGCTTCAAGAGTGGAAGTTTTTAATTTTCTGCATAAATTTGTTGACAAACGTTGACATATTGCTGCTACCCAGTTGGCAGAATAAATGTTGCCATTGTACATTAATGCAAACCATGGATATGTTTGATTAGTGGTGTGTTATTACCAGATATGTTGAAAATTTCCCTTTCTTTTCATTTTAACAACACTGTGATTATCATGTGGTTATGGTTAGGGAAAGATATCAGTCTCTCGGCATGAATCACAGCAATGTCTCACTGAAAAAAAGAAAGAAAAAGCGCTTTTTGTGGCACTTTCCTAGCAGAAAATGCACTAGTGTCTCCTTAAAAAATGACCAATTTTGCGGCACTGTACCTGCTGGAAACACACCCACGTTTGGTGACTAAAACACTGCTGAAAATGCAGTAATAACTCAAAAAAAGAGCGATACTTGTTGTTTGTTGGTTTCCAGCAGAGGTCTGCAGCTGGCAGTAGGGTTTCAACACTATGAAATTTTCACGGTACAATAATGTCTCAGAAAATATCACGGTATCACAGTATTACAGAATTATTATATAATCGGTCAGAAAAACCCTTAAAGGGATGAAAATAGTTTTGTTTGAATAAATGTTTTCTCACTATAATGAAGACTCGAGGCCATTTTTTAAATTAACATGCGTTTACACAGTCTCCCTTTTGAAAAGAACTAAAATGAACATGAGATTTTACATCTAATTGTATTTTTTTTTTCAATATTGTGAATAAACAAATGTACACAGTATGGTAATTGCCAACTTTCATACCACATAAACCTTAAAAATACCCTATATCACTGCAACCCTACTTGGCAGGCATCCGGCGCTGGTTTCACACCCCCAACTATCCCTTACACCTTACAGTAATCAAGTCAGCTCACCAATAAGTCCCTTCAGAAACACTGATATAGTACGTATGAAACATACAAATGTTATGTATTTATGGTTTGCAGAACTGTACAACGCCAACATTTTCTTCTGGCAACTGAGCTGGGCTCTTTTCGCCCAAAAAAAAAAAAAAAAAAATTTTCTTCAATAAATCATTTCTTAATTCAATATTCCAAAAATGTATTATATCACAAGGTATCAATATTCTGATCATAATCTAAATTTTAAAAAATGAATTCTTGCCATCCTTACCAAAAAAAAGCCTTAAAATATTATAGCCGATACTGGCCTTAAAATAAATTCTGCACCAGTTGAACCCTGGATACAGTCAACTGAGGCATCATGCTGTTGACAGGAAGTGAAGCTAAAAGTAAATGAGGAGGTGTGAGGAAAAGACAGTGATAAACCAGCAGAGAGACAGACGGGGAAAGAGAGAAAAACCCAGCATTTCTTTTGTGCAGGTTTTGTCACACTGCATTTGCGTGCTGTTTGTCGGAGGCCTATTGTTCCCTGTTGGTGTGTTTTGTTACCGTTGCCTATTTCAGCATCTCTGCCTCAAAGAGCTGAGCACTCCCTCTCTGTTCTCATAATCCCCCCTCCGACTCACTGACCGGACCACGCACACGGCCGCAGTGGGCATTAAGGCTAAAAGTAAATGACTTGTGTTTTTCCAGTAGCTGCATCCAAGTAAAAGGTATCATACATCACCTTTTAAAGATCAACAGCAGAGAACATAGTGAGGCATCATGAGTGTGACGTCTCTGGACTGTCACTGAAATACCTCTGGAGACATGAAACCATGAAAAACTCTAAAGAAATCATAAAAAATATTAAGATTATAAAAGAAGTCCCAAAAGCTGCATCCATCTGAGGTATCTGTTGTTTGCATGGTGGAGTCCCCCTCACCTGCACACTGAGTGTATGATGTACATAATCCAGTACTTCACACTGTGAATATTAAGTTCACTGTGGATTATGTCTCTTCTAAGTCAAACACATTAATCCAGGTCTCTAAACTCGCCGTCCTTGGTGAGAGCCATGGTGACGCAGAGACAGATGAATGACATTCTGGCTGCGTGTCAACACTGTACAGACGACGTGTTGACAGTGGAGGAAAGTGTAGATCGGGACAACTGGAGCCAGCTCAGGTCCTCTGATCTGTCAGGGAGAGGTAAGAAGAGATGCTTTTATGTGGCTTTACATCATTTGATGCACAGATCGCTGCAGGTTGTTCCTCGTGTTTTGCCAATATTTTCAAGTCACAGACCTAAATATCAGATTTTCTGAAACAGAATTATCAGACAATGTTTTAAAACCCCAAAGGTCACTTAAAGGAATACCTCACCCCTAATTTCCTAATTTCAGTTACTCACTCAGTGTTATGTTAAATTCATTAAGGAAAACTTTGTTTTTCTGTTCTCCATGGTTAATGAAAAATCCAAAAAAGTCTTGATGAAGTTTTTGGGGACCGTGTTTTAAAACAGCAAAACTATATCAAAACATCCGTTTAAAATCTGTCACACAACTCGTGCAGTATGATCCAAGCCTCATTTTTACAGTCGTATGCTCAGTACTTCCCAAACAGACGTACAGATAAGATAAAAACGTGGGTGCAGGTTAATAATATACAGGATATTATAACAGAGAGGTCAAATGTAGATGTGTATAGAGAAGATGTAAATAATTATTGTAGGGAAGCAGCTGTGTGGAGAAGGTTTGGCCAAAAAAGCATTTGAGTCATTAATAGTGTTTGCCGTAATATTAATACCAATTAACAAAAGGACCATTAATGAAAAGAAAAAATAAATAAATTCAAACAAACAAAAAAAGGTTTTTGAAAAAGAAAAAAATACAAAAAGGAGTTGTGGCATAAGTTCACTGGCAATTTAAGAAATTTAAGAGGTTTTAAATACTTTTCACTGAAAAAAAACAAAAACGACAGCCCCTTCCAACTTGGAGCTGGAGTGAAAGTGAAACGTATCTAACTTCAAAGCCAAAACTGGTCATTTTACCTCACCGAACATGGGAGCTGCTGGTCTTCCACTGCCTCGATGAACATTTTGTTTCTGTTATTATGTGACTTTGCTGAATCCAAATAAACCCTCTAACACACCAAAGTCACACAATGACACTTTGAAAAGAACAGAAAACATTCTCTTTCTTTGATCGAAAGGACTTTCTGTCTGCAAAGTACTGAGCATAAGACTGGATAAATGAGACTTGGATTATATTGCACGCATTCAGTGAGAGTTTGAAAACGGATGTTTTAATATAGTTCTGTGGTTGTCAAACAGGGCCCCCCTATTATTTCAAGTTATCATGAATTTTTCAGTTTTTGGATTCTTCATTCACCATGGAGACATGCGCGAAAAATAAAGTTTTCTTCACAAATTTATCATAACACGGGGTAATATGTGCAAATAATCATTCCGGAGTTGAAGTGCTGCTTTAAACCCATAATAACTGGAAAGAAAGAATGTGGCATAAAATCAGAAATGTTTTACACACTCAGCCTCTTTCTTCGTGATGGTTTTTCCTGTAGCAAATCTCTCAGCTACTGCAGACACTGCTGGGTCGTAGTTTAGGCTCGCTGCTGCTATGACCTCATCGTTCCTAAAGTTTAAAAAAAACATTTAATGTGGAAGTAAATTCATTATGTTTATATACAAGGACCCTTTTTTTTCTAATTACAGATGTTTGGGTTTTTTTTGTCAATATCAGTGGCTTTTTTTTTTTTTTTCAACTTACTTGATGTACAATGCCAGGAACTTCCTGTCCTCAAATTTTCCTTTCATTACTATTTCAGTGTATCCCTCCCCATATCCTGCACATAACAGGAATGAAAACATGAGTTACATTCAGTGATCCATCATGGTGTGATTAAGTGTATATAGTTTGTGCATATAGTGCTCTTTTATTAATCCTTTGAAACCTGGATCAACATCCGTTTTCTTGTGCTGCATTCAGATGTCCTTTCACAACCTATTGAACAAAACTATTTAAACATGACGAAAAAGGCAATGACCAGTTTGGCAAGAAATGTCCCACAAATTGCAAGAAAATAGAAAAGGTGACAATAAAATTGCTTGAAAAATATTTTTAAAAAGGGGGAAGTTTTTAGAAAATTATCAAAATTATAATAATAATTATTGTGATTTTATATTTAAAATTTAAAAATGTATATATATATATATACTGTATATAGATTTTTTCAGGTAATTTTTCTTCCGTTTGTTTTGCTTTTCTTTTTTGCTTACTGTCAGGTAATTTTCTTGGTCACTTATTTTTTTAAACTAATTTCTCCCTAATTTTTGGGAAATGTCTTATTGGGTTGCTCACTGCCTTCTAGCCAAGTTTTTAAAGGAAATCAAACCAGTTTACTCAGGTTTCAAAGGGTTAAATGGTTCTTAAATGTCAAAATTCAAACAAATACATGACTTTAGAATTATTTAAAAACATTAAAAAGTATAACCTCCTAGGGAAGGTGTCTTAGTGTGGCTGCACTGTGTGTGTGTGTGTGTGTGTGTGTGTGTGTGTGTGTGTGTGTGTGTGTGTGTGTTCATGTTTGTGTGTGTTTTGCCCACCTGCATATCGGATGGTTTTACCCAGTAGGACGGTCCAGTAGAAAGGAACTGAGCTGAGCTCAGTCTTTTTATCCAGCATGTTCAGAGCTGCTATCCTCCCTAAAACAACAATATGTATATTTTAATTTAACTGAAAATAAAAGAAAATATTATCCATCTGAAGTCTGTCCTTTAGGACTTTTTGAATATATTTACATTCTTACTATATTACCATGTGCTTGTGCCATCTGCCAGTGTCCGATGTTGACCAGCTGGTTTCTGGCCATCGCCAGGGGGAAGGTGGCCAGGTCGCCCCCACAGAACACACTGGGGACGTTGGTGCGCATGTACTGCAGGAGGGAGATACAGGCAGGATGATTAATGGTGTACATTATACTAATTGATATGAGGAACCACATATTTAAAAACACTACTGTGTTGTTTGAAGTCCTGGAAAACTTGTGAGAGTCTGCAAGACCCCAAACAGTGAGGACATAAATCTTAATAACAATTGAAGCTTAAAAAGAGGTGATTGTTATGTGTTGAATGGGATCTAGATAATCAGGTGAAAAAGCTGACCTTGTCAACTGTTACAAAGTTTTTAGAGTCCATCTGTATTTTGCTGCCCCGCAGAAACTCTGAGTTTGGTTTGATGCCTGTGGAAGAAAAAAAGAGGACAAAAGAGTGAGAAGGATTTACAGAAATAGTGATAGTGTTGTTGCACTGTTCAATGCTCTGAAACATCGTGTCAAAAGTTTGACATTTTGGAAAATGCACTCATTCTCTTTCTATTGTACAGAAAATGTAAATATGACAATACAGCCAGCAGCTGGTTAGCTTAGCTCAGCACAAAGACTGGAAACAGAGGGAAACAGCTACCCTGGCTCAGTCTGCCTACCAGCACCTCAAATATAGTTACTCAGTTAACAAATACTGGCACTATAATTCACTGTAAGCATTCTTCAGGATTATCCAAATATGTTTCATTGTTTTTATATGAATTGTGCACTACGGGATTAATGCAAGTTGTATAGAGTTGTGTGTAAATGTGAAATCACAGAAATGTCTGCAGTGCACTCACCAATACCAACAATCAAAACATCCGCTGGGATAACTTTTCCACTTTTAAGCACAACCTCCTTCACCTTGAGGAGGAAATGACAGACAGAGGACATGAAGTACTGGGAGTGTTTCCATTTACATATTTCACTCTATGTTTACTGATTTTCGAGGCTGAATTTGAAGTGATAAAAAAATTGGCACAATGTGTATTTCCCCACGTCACCTTGCCGTCCACACCTCTGACCTCCGTCACATTGTCATTCATGTAGAATCTCACGTTTTTCTCTGACAGCATCTGCAGGAACAAAGAGTTTCAAGTACGAGTTGCTGAACTGAAACTACATTTTTGCGCAGATGGAATACAGAACTCATTCTCATTTTCTTACCGTCATGGTAACTTTGCCAATTTCTTTGCCCAGTGTGTTTTGGTATGGCAGCTCACTGCTGCCGATCACTGTGATACTGGAGGCTTTGTCTATCAAATAAGATGCAACTTCCATACCTGAAAAAAATAAAGTGTTAATGAGCATGAAGTAGAGAATATCAGGAAGTAAAGGATATTTAACTGAAAAAACTATAAGGCTATGAAGCCCCAAAACTTTATTTTGTTTTGTTTTGGTTTGTTTTTATGGTAGTTTTCCTTATATTTTCTATTGTAGTTTTTCATTTATGTATTTTTTAATTATTATAATTATTATTTTGTGTCATTATATATATATTTCATATTCATTCAGTCACTCGTTGCCCTTGAAATACATAGAAACCCCCATTGTAGCATGGGAGACTAGAGAATTAACTAAGTGCCAAGCCAAAAAAAAGAAAAAGAAAAACAAACCATTAATGATGGAGAAGTAGAGGTGTAAAATATAAATAATTATTAAAATAAGGTAATTGATTGGTGGTAAAGGGGATAAAGCTATTCTCTGTTTCACCAACTGATTGGAGGTTAAAGGAAAAATCTAAAGCTTTATATTTCTATTTACACTCCATTAAATATTTAACTTATAACATTATTTATCATAATCAGTTTCTTTCTTTCACAGAGTTGACTCATCTAATAACCTTTTACAGCTGTTTGTAGGTTTTGGGCCTTCATAAAAAAATTTTTTTTAAAAACACAGCTCTTTATGTTTTATCTAAATTTTACAAAATGTTTTGGCTGTATATGTTTCTTGTCCATTTTTTCTCTCCTGCAGCTCTGCACAGGTGTGCTGCATTACCTAATGAGGTGCACCTGGCCTGGGAAGGAGCGGCTTCAGAGCTCCTGTGACAGCAGCAGATCACAAAGGCCTCTTTTGAGGGGACTGTTACTCATGCAGCCTCTCATCCTGGATTTTTTGTGTTTTTTTGCATGTCTTATATAATCAACTGAACTAGATTGTTTTAAAAGTGTCTTCTGGGGTTATTTTGTGTCAGTGGTGAAGTGCTGTTCCCCCATAGGGCTGCCCAAGGGTGGGGAGAAAAAATTATAATAAACCACGGCAGCAGATTGGATGTAATCTTTTTTTCTACAGTCTATTTTCATTTCCTGCACATCGCCAGTGCAGAAAAATGGAAAAATATGTGCATATTTTGCAAACTACAGACACAGTACCAACAAAAGAGGTTCCCACAAGGACAAACATTGCAGCCCAGACAGGCTGTGTGGATTTGTCGGGCGTCCTCTGGTGTCTCCAACATCCTGACGTTGTCCAACTTCATGCCGGGCACATCCAGACCCTTTGCTCTAAAGGACAGGCCAAAATCTGTTTATAAGCAATGCAGTTCAGTGTGGCGTTACTGCAACAACAACCACTCTTCAGATATAAAGTTAAGGTAAGATAGAATTGTTATTATTACGATTTAAAATCTGCTGTTGGTCATTGTTGACTGAGTAAAATATTTTTGACCACAATTGTTGCAGTCAAAAGAAATGTGTCCGGGCGTGATTTCCTGATAATGAGAGTTTACTTTGAAAAGTAAACTTTACTTAATTTATTGTCTGTAAGCTGTGCTATATATTTTTAAGAATGCATACATAATAATTCATAAGTGTTGTAAAGAAAACAAAGAAATGTTTTCCACTTGGAGTTGTTTAATTTTGAAGATTAAGCTTAATGTGCAGTAAACGGTCTACAGGTTTATAGAAGCTGCGTAGGACCACAAGGAGGCCCCCAAATGAATTGTAGATGTGAACTCTGTGTGCATGTCAGCACCTCCAGTCCCCTCGTCACGGGGTTTTTTAAATGTGTTTTCGGTTTAAAAGCCTTAATTAAGGTCTGTGGTTAACACACCCCACTGTTAATTTTTGAAGCTTTTATGTGTCTTAACAAAGACGGTTGCTAACGAATGGCTAAATGAGAATACAGAACGTCATCACGCCAAACCGTGCTGAACATGACTTTACAGCCTCATAGCGGTGGTGAGCCGATGGTAGTCTAACTTGTATTAGCCTAGCAATTGCTTTTTACTTCTGATGATTACATTTAGGCTTCAAAAATCCTGAAAGTGTTGTTCATTGATGAATATTATCTTGCTGGACAAAACATGTAAGTATCGTAAACATATCTTCACCACAGAGCTTATTTTTCTGAAAGATACACTCCCTGACTTTGTTTGAGTGCACCCAAATTAAAAATAATTTTTTTTGGAGACTCTTTACAAAACATCTGAGATTTGAAGGCACTATAAAAAAATGGAGTATTTGTCTTAAAATCATAATAAACTACCTTTTATGTTCTTCTTAATTTACTTTCAGTACCACATGCTTTCTATCTAAAGGTCCAGGGTGTAGGATTTAGGCTTTAGGCTTTAGGCTTTAGGATTAAGCCTAGGAGTCAGAAAAATACTTTGTTTTTTAAAATTTGAAACTGCTTTACTTAGTGTGTTCATCGGTTTATTTTCCTGGGTGCATTTTTATTGAAGAGGAACAGACCTCTGCAGATAATTCGGCTCCCGGTAAAATCCTCTTGAATGATGAACCCTAACAGAGTTCTGTTTAGGAGAGCCGGTTGCAATCTGTAGTCTTTGCAAGCCACTAAATCTGCCTAGTCTTGAGGACTGCTTTTTAATTATTTGTGTGCACATTTAGGGCAAAGGTTCCCAAATGGTGAGTCGCAGTCCAAAAGCAGGTCATGGGTCCATTCTGAGTGGACTGCAAGTGCCTCTGAAATTGTAAAAAGCACACTTTATTTTAAAATACAGGGAATTTCTGGGAGCTTTTATTTTGAAGGGTCATTTCTGTTTACTCTTGCAATATGTTTTATTTTTTGTGTTCTAAGTAAAAGTGTTAAAGCAGAATTGAATATGTGATTATTTATCAAATGTTTGAACCTTGAACTATTGACTTGGGAGAAACATGGACCCCATGGCAAGCACTGATTTTAGGGATGAAGAGTGGCTGTGAAGAGCCCCAAAAGGCTTGGCCTGGCCCTGGTTTCAAATGAAATGGTTGTACACATACAAACAGTTTGTCTTTGTGTCTGTATTTGTCTGTACCTGCAGCCTGTTGAGATAAGGAGCTGGTCATAGCTTTGGACTGAACCATCATCAAATGTGACTGTCTTCTTGTCTGTGTCCACTGACACCGCCTGTTCAAAATAACACAAATATCAAGTGAAGGAATGTAGCCACAAGAAAGCTGAGGAAATATATCGTAAAACTGAAGTGAACTCACCTCCTTCCTGAGCCACACCTCGATGTCGTGCTGATGAAAAAAACTCCATCCTCCTCAGCAGAATACTGTCGCTCTCAACATTCATTACCTGTGAAGTGGGTGGAGAGTTTAAGTAATAATTCAAACATACACACATATTTAGCACTAATCAATGTTGGTCTTTGTATCATGCCATTAACTCCACCTTGCTGAGTCGTGTTTTGTCGTAAGGTAAAAGGTCGTCTCTGGTGATCATGATGATTCTGCCGCCAAAGTTTTCTTGCCGCAGAGTCTCAGCACAGATCAGGGACGCAGCTCCTGAGGTTTAACAACACACAATCACGCAAACAGAAAACATATTACTGACATATGATTTATTCATTATATTAAATATATAGTTCATTCACTGATGTTTACTTGCACTTACACATTTTAACCATAACTATGATTTTTTTTTAATTGTAATTTGTAATAATAATGATAATAATAACAATAATAAGCAGATCAAGTTGCTTTACAGCAAGGGCATTATAATAGAGTGCTTCAAATGAAAACAGACAGAATGAACATTAAACAGGCAAGCAGGTCGATTCAGCATAAAAGGATATTTAATAACAGTTCAAAACAAATATTAAGTGCTTAAAATCATTTGATAAAACCATTGTTTCATATATTTAGAGTTAGAGTATGGTCCTAATTTACAGTTTTAGTCCAGTTTGTTGAAGGGCTGGATGATATGGAGACTATCAAACAGCCTAGATATAGATAGGCTGATAGATATAGATAGAGATATAGATATTGCGACAATATTAAAGTTTTGTGTGCTTTCTAGGGGTGTGAATCTTTCAGTATCTCACAATTTGATTTCGATTCTTGGGATTCGATTCAGAATTGATTCTCGATTCAAAATGATTTCCGATTTAAAATCGACTCCCAATTCAAAATGTAGGAGGTGTAATTTCAGGATCTACTCCAGTCTGTTTTGTCAGAGACATATTATGAAAGCAAAGTGTGTATGAAATTATGGAGGTTTTATTATGTACAAGTTATTTTGTTGTTATTTTTTCACTCTCTGATTCCCAACACTTGTTCTTCGAAGTGCTGGGAATCAGAAAGTGAAAAAATAAATAATGTTATGATTATTATTATTATTTATTATTATTATTATTATTATTATTATTATTATTATTATTATTATTATTATTATTATTATTGTTATTATTATTATTATTATTATTATTATTATTATTATTATAGGTGCTAGCAGAGTTTATTCTAATGCATGTGGCGCTACCAATAACACAGAGCGATAGATACAGCGGATTAGACCAATCACAGTCCAGTTTGCTCCAGATGACGTAAGCGGATACAAAGCGTCGGATCGTCCTCCGATTGGTGGACAAGCGCAAAAAAAACCTCTGACCTCTCCAAAGGAACCATGGGAAACCAATATGGCGTTTAGCATCGATGCTAATGTACTTTTATCATCGAAATATGTATAAAATATGGACGGAAGACACCTAATGTCGGATCTGTCATTATGTATTTATTGAACAACGTCCCTTAAAAAACACCTGAATTCCCAGGCTGGATACTGAGGCCTCTAAAAGAGCTACGATGCATCGGAGTCATCCCTCTGAGCGGCACAGCCGGCAGCTCTCACCGGCGAAAACAGTAAGACACCCGACATTTCGAAATGATAGAAATTTTAGAGGGTTAAGAATAGACTGTATTTAGTGAATGCGGTCTCTAATCGATGTAAATTTTTGTAATTGTAATATTTTTTTTTCGGATTTTTGAGTCGATCTGAATCGTTAAAAACGAGAATCGAGATTCTTATATGAATCGATTTTTCCCCCACCCCTTGTGCTTTCACAAAATATTTACACAATTTTTGATAAATAATCATCAGAAACGTGGATATAATGACTAAGTGGGTAAGGACAAATACTTGAACAGTCTGGTAAGTTCAGAAAATGACGTCACTTCACTAAAAAAACAGTAAAACATAACACTTTGGCTATGTCTAAAGATAATATATAGTCTCACAGGCTATTGATAAACCAATATAATGCCATGCCCTAATTTGTTGTTAAGATTTTAGTTATTTATTCTTAACTGTTAATAAAGTGGTATAACAAAATTACAAACACTGCGTAGGGCAGAGGTGGTAAACATTTTAAAGTAATATAGTAATTCTGCAAAGTAAATGCAGTTATGGCCCATGGCTACAACAAACTGATTAATCAATTAATCAATTACTATAAAATGTCAGAAAACACTAAACATGTCTATAGAGCTCAAGGTAAAGTCTTGAAATATCTTGTTTCATCTCACCAACAGTCCAAAATCCAGATATTCAATGTACAACAAAATAAAAACAGCAAATCCTCACATCTGAGAAGCTGGAACCAGAGAATATTTGCTCCAAAAGTGAATAATTACTAACAAAGTAGTTGCTGATTAATTTTCTTTCAGTCAGCCTATTGATTAATAAATTGTTTCAGTTTTAAATTACAGCAACACACATAGCATGGTCCATACTCACCTCCTCCCAGCAGCAGAATAGTGTGAGTAACTCCTGGTACTGCGCCTCCCATACCTTTGACTCTTTTCTCCTGCCAGAGAGTCTGAACCATGAAGGAAACGCGCCATCATAGAAACTCGTCAATACGAAGAACAAGCAGTTATTTGAAAACAAAATTTGGCAAAAATATGAAGAACATGTTGTTAGTCACCAAAATAATAAATAGTTGTAGCCTATTCATATTTGTATGTAAGTGGAGTTTCGATTTATTTAAATTCCATTTTGCAGCTGTTTAAACAACTTTCTCCCATTCTGTGTTTGTACCATTTTCATTTTTTTTCTATTCTAGTAAATCTGCAATTGAACTGTTAATTGATTCATTTTCAAATGGACTTTGTAGGCACTTGTAGGCATAGAACAGAGATACTGTTCATATTATTCATAGAAAAACATATATATATATATATATATATATATATATATATATATATATATATATATATATTATATATATGTATTCTTCATACTTTTTATCATTTCTTTATTCTTTAAGGGCTAGTTTTAATGGCAGGTGATGTTTTATAGCTGATTTAAGTTCAAAAATACAAGTTGAAATGATTGAATACCAACAAAAAAGCCATCACTAAAGTAAATTAATCAAAAAGCAGGTGCTTGTTTCCACAAACAATTATGTATCAAGACAGGAAGCACCATGGCAATAATTGAAAAATGAAAGTTATCCCTCTTACCTTTTTGTTTATAGACACATACACTTTGCTGTTTTGAATTTTAACCTACAAAAGAAAAAAAGGCAAATTAAAAATGACAGCAAATGTTTTTTTTATAAGATACATATCTGTCTGTCTGCTTCATACCTTGTGGCAGGGTAAACAGTCCATGCCGGGGTATTCCTCCAGGTCCCCTGTTTGCAAGTTGAAACAGGCGCCATGCCACGGGCAGCGCACTGTGTGGCCTGAAATGACCCCTAAACACACACACACACACACACACACACACACACACACACACACACAGACAGAGAGAGGGGGGGCAGTAAACTGAGACAAACTAGTACAGCATCAATAGATGAAATCATGCTTTCTTTTGGCCAAATGTTGAATGAAGATGTGACGTTTGTCTTCCTCAGCCTCAAACTCACACCTCCAGCCTCTTTACCTCTGCTGAGTGGAGCTCCATAGTGTGTGCACTGGTTACCGATGGCACTGTATTTGCCCTCGCTGCGTGTCAACAGCACGCTGTGATGTCCCACTTCAACCTCCATCATCCTGAGGTATTACGCACACACACAAACACACACAGACACTGCAATCAGTTTTACACCCAAATTAGATCTCAAGTCATTTAAAAATATGAGCTTTCATTAAAAATAGAGGTTTTGCACCTGCAATTTTTATTTTGTTAACTAGTACATGTGATTGACACAGTCTGTGATAGCCTGTAAATGTCCACTTTGATATAGTCTTTGTGTATATCCCATTTTAGTATAACATTTATGTTGTAGTAATAGACGCTAATAGCTTTTCTCTGTCAACATCGATGTTAAAATTAGCTTAAATGCTAACTAGGCCTGCGAGCTTTGTGATAAAGGCTACTCATCTTTTTTAATGCAGTGGCTATGTGATAAACTTGAGTTTTGTATTCATGTATATGAGCAGTTTATAATGACACATTTATACGTTTCTATAACTAAAAGCTCTACACTCTACTCCAGTTTTCTGAGTCTTAATTTTAAGGATCTAATGTTAAAGATATATTATTGGCTCCTGCCACTAGGGTCATAACGTAACCGTTAATTGACATTTTCAGTAGTGATTAACCCTTTGAAACCTGAGCAAATTGCTTTGATTTCTTTAAAAAGCATAGGAAGAGGGCAATGAACAACTTGAGAGAAAAAAGGCCCAAAAATGTGCAAATTAGTAAAAAAGTTACAAGGAAGTTAGAAAAATAAAAAACAAAAAGAAACAAGAACAGGACCTGAAGAAAGTGCTGAAAAAAAATTCTATATTTTTTTCTGTAACATAATTTAAAACATGTTTTTTTAAAAATTATAAATATAGTTTTCTGGACATTTCAGGCTTTTTTGATGATATCTAATAATCTCCCCACAGCTAGCTTTTCAGTAACTTTCTTTTCACATTTTACACCTTTTTTACCAATTTGCTCATTTCCCTTTTCCCTTGTTTTTAAAAGAAATCAGACCAACTTTCCCAGGTTCCAGAGGTTTAAATGCTTCTGTTCTAAAATGTTAAATGTTCTAAAGGGTTAATTTGCTGATTATTTTCATGATTTGTCTATTAGTAAATCAGTATCAGTATTTCCCAGACCTGACTTTTCATTTTTGACCAAGAGTAAAACCTAAAGACTCTTTATTTACCGTTATAATTGACAAAGAAAATAGGCAAATTCTCACACCGAAGAAGTTGGACTCAGCAAATGTTTAACATTTTGCTTGAAAGATGACTGAAACCATTAACTGATCATCAAAATAGTTACAATTTTGGACCTCTTTGGTCCAGACTGAAATATTTCACTGTTATGAAATTTTGCACATTTATTGACCCCTGAGGATGAATCCCACAGACGCTGGTGATGCCCTGACTTTTTCCTCTAACGCCACCGCAGAGTTTATTTTTATGGTCTTTACTGAAATATCTCCAGAACTGTTGGTGTTTAAAGCTTATTAGCAAACATTAGTATGCGTACACGCTAAACGAAGATGCTAAACATGGTAAACATGATGCCTGCTGAGCAGCAAGTCTTTTAGGGGCTTTTTTGTTTGTTCGTTTGTTTGTTTTTCAGAAAGACAGGCTTGGTTAGGTCTAAAGATGGTTCGTCAATCCTTCCAACCCCTTCCCCAGAAAAGATGTTGCCATTTTACGTTTCTGCAAACAACTGACATGATGCATTTGTACATTATTTTGTAACGGATGTTTTGAAACTTGCCTTGTAGCGGTGTTGTTAGGTTTAGGCATAGAAATCCCTTTGTTAAGGTTAGGAAAAGGTCATGTTTTGGCTCAAAACACCCAAGTGTGGTGGCTCAAATGCTGCTTGGAAATGCTATGATGTGGTGGTGAAAATACCATGGTTCACTGACTTAAATACCACTTAGAAATTCAGCAATGTGCCGCTAAAAACAGCCAGGCTCAGTTCCGCAAACACCAGTGGAAGCACCTTGAAGGGTTGCCGAAAAAATGAACAGTATTATTTTCTGTTGTCTTGGCCGAGATTGCGATCTACCGTCCCATCAACCTCCCAGTGACAAAAGTCAGCTTTATATTATGTCAACATTTGATACAATACGTATGAAAGGTTTAAATGTAAAATATTCATGCTTTTCAAAGATAAAATGCCCCAGGGATGTTTTTCTGTGGGTCAGCCCGGGAGCTAACTGTTCCCTCATGGAAAAGCCGATGGGATTTTTTTATTGGATTTTGGATCATTGCAGAAAATAAGCTCTGTGGTAAAAAACATCTATGATACTTACATGTTTTGTGCAGCAGGATAATATTTCTAAATAAGCACCATTTTCAGGATTTTTGAAGCTAAAATGTAATCGCCAGAATTAAAAAGCTAATGTAAGGCTATAAACGAACCACCCAGCGGTCCCGTCATCACCACTAAGAGGCTGTAAAGTCATGCTCAGCGTGGCACGGTGTGATGCCGCTCCGTTGTTTCATTTTGCCGCTTGTAGCAATTGTCACATCAAAGCTTCAGAGCTCACAGTCGGGTATTTTCTGATGTATTTTATGTCGTCGCACAAAATGTAAAAGTCTCTTAAGCTTGTGTTAACCACAGACCTTATTTCAGACATCTGACCAAAAACTCATTCAAATGACCGATTGACTACAAGATGACGGAAGTGCAGGTACTGAAATACGAATTTTATTTCCAGATTTTAGGACTCATTACTTGGGTTCTCTATGCTTAATACCAACATTTTCATCTGGCGTCCAGGCTGATCATTCGATAAATCAGTAATATACTGATCCATCATTAAAATAAGGTTTGCCAGGTTGTTTGTTTGTCAGATTAACAGGCCTGGTTACATATGTGTGTGTGGCTGTTATCATTTGTTGATGAATGGTGCATAAATCATTTTATATCAGTGATAAAGCACTGATGTATAAAATCAGATTTTAGGTTGCCAGGTTGTGAGCACCCCCCCTCTTCCTTACTGTCCATCCTGCAGGTCTGACTCCAGACACACCACCTCTGTCAGCTCCTCCGATGTTTCGTCCAAATCAGAGTCTGGATGCTCCTGATGGGCTGAACACATGCACGCACACAAGTAAGCGCACACGCATGTACACAAATGTCAAATGAATTTAAAGGAGTTAAACAGTTAAGCAGATTGTTGCGTTTACTTCAGAAAACACCCAGTGATTCAACTGCTGTGAAAATTCAGTGAAAGATTGAAAACATATCTGACTGTAAATGAATCAATAAATATTTAGACAGGTTACTCACGTTGTTTGGTCCCAGACATGTCTCTGATTCAGTTATAACTCCACAAAGATATACACAACTCCTCCAGAAACATTCAAAGTTTGTCAAATGCTCCGCTGAAAGAAGTTTTTCTTAAACAACAGTCCAGTGTTCCCAGTTTGTTTTTTGCGCATCAGCTCAATGATAGGATAGGAGTCCGTTTCCACGGCAATCGATCCATTCCCAACCCTCATCCCTCGATCCTGGCAGACTGTGAAAAGGTGGATGTTTTTGAGATGTTTGATAAGACGAGCAAAAATCAACCAAAAAGTGAGTTTTGGGACTCCGGGGGCTGAACAGTTTAGGTGATGTCAGTGGTCATGTTCAGCTCCGTTATTGTTCCAGAGAAAGGCGATGACGGTCTTTTGTGTTTCACAACGGCAGCATAGAGAAAGGCTGACGAAGCAGCAGCAGCTGACTCTGAATGGACAGGCGACAAAAGCTCAACCTACAAAACCGGTGGAGATCACACACCGTTTCAAGTTTCAAGATCCATCATTGCAAAGCTGCAAGGATTTAAAATCATTCACTTTTTAAATGCTATAAACATGAGAGTGTTGATGGGCAGTGGTGGAAGAAGTATTTACATATTTTACTTTAGTAAAAGAAGCAATACCACTGTGTAGAAATACTCTGTTCCAAGTAAAAGTCCTGCATTCAGAGATATTTGCACCAATATTTACTGAAGTCCCAAAAATGAAAGAAGTCATTACAGAATGGCCGTTTACAGAATAATGCACATTGTTGGATTATAATTAGGGACTTTAATGGTGCAGCTGCTAAAGATGGGGCTATTTAAAACTTAATATAGTCGCCACATCAATCCCTCTCATCCAAACCTACAAATATACATCATACATTTTTTTATTATATTTTGTATAATTAATCTAAATCTCCAAAGTATTTGTAGCTACCGACCAGGAAGAGACAAGAAATACTATTAAAGGGACAGAAAATAACTACAGACACAGGCAAAACAGACACAAAATGACCAAAATTGCCTATTGATTAGAAAGTTGCCTTGAAGAGACACAAAACAACTACAAACAGACACAAAAAGACCTTAAAGAGACACAAAATAACCACAACAGAGACGCAGCAAGTCTACAAAGAGATACAAAACGAACAAAAAAATGCAAAGTTACCTCAAAGAGATACAAAATAAATACAAAAAGGGTCAAATAAACCAGAAAGCCTCAAAATGACTACAGAAAAAAAGCAAAATCACCACAAAATCTGCGTGTGCGTGTTTCCAGTCCTGTGTAGGAGAGGTGATGGGGCCCATCGTCAGGTGTAAAGTGTAAATACATAGAATGGTGTGCGCTACATGAACTGGATGATAGTATTTGGTACTAAAAATAGGAAAAAATACAGACTATATTGAGTTAGCACACCTTTAATTAATTACATGAATTCAAGAACACAATAAAACAGTTTCCAATAATCCTTTTTACTACCAGACACCTTTTTTTTCGTTTGTCGTTTCGAGATATGTGTAAAACATAATGCTTGTTTCATGCTGGGTGATGCAAGAGTGCAACTGATTTATCTTTGGAGTTTATTTGCCAAGAAATTTTGTATGTTGTGTCATCATGTCAACATGACCCTTACCCTGTTATCAGTGACCTTTTTTGTCACTTTGAGTGAGGGGAGGAATGAGTGTTGAAGAGACCTCAGCAGCTCCTTCCTCAAAGAGTATTTGAGCTGAAATGTGAACACAGGAGCACATGAGATCTGAAGTGAAGCTTCTGTGATGAAAATCTAGAGATGGATTTAAAGTCAACACTTCTGGTCGTTGGAGGATCCGCGTGCTCTTTCAAATTGCTCAACGCAATCATCAAATTCCTGCCAACACCAGAGCCGGCACGCAAGAAAGCCTGGAGGTGGAGGAATATCAGCACATCTTTAGCTCACAGCTCGCTGGCAGGAACATGGGCTGTTTTATGGTATGTAAAGATGTAATCATCAGGTTTGGTGCTTTAATTTATTTTAATTTTGTAATCTCTCTCTCACTCTCTCAACATGTAGTTTCTACCTTCAACCTCAGATGGCGGAGGACCTGATCTCCTCTCACTCCTTGCTTTCCCACAGCCTTGTAGCTGTGTCTATAGGTGACAAACTGGAACGCACACACACGCACATTCACAGGTTTACACACGAGTTGCATCATTAGACAGGGCTTAGGCTTAATATCAACTCGTGTCACTTTATTGACATGAATCCCAATTGTCCTCTGCAACAGCAGCAGATCACTTATTTACAGTTTGGATTAATGAGGCTTTTTCGAATCAGACTTCCAGGTCACGCAGTAATAATTAAATCAATTAATGTTAATCTACTGATATTAAAAATGGTAGAGTCTGGAAGTGATAACAACGTCACCCCCCCTCCTTTCTGAAAGATTTAATATTTAAAGAAATTCAAACTAAAACAGTGAACTAGTTTGACACTTTGTGATGTTTTGTGTATGAATGCATCACAGACTGTATCATTAACGGACGTAGCCGCTGTGACGTTACCCACTGGTTTGCACTTTCTCCTTCAGGTTATTTTATCCACGACTCTTTGGATGTGGCGTTGAACCAGTCATGTAAACAGTCCTGGGAGGTGCTCCTCCACCACTCTGTGGTAATAACCTCTACACCGACTGTGCGTGTGTGCGCGTGTGCGTGTGTGTGTGGTACGGTGGCCTAGAGAGCTTAAGACACTGCAGATAAAAGAAAATTGAGAAGCACATCACAGATTTCACAATGTAGCATAAAGAAATGTGCTACAAATACAGGAAACTCAAGCAAATATAATGTTTCAAACACAGACGACAACAGATGAACACAGTTAATTTGTTTTTACCCTTTTGCCTCATGATATATAGCACTAACACTTAGCATTAGCCTTTTATTACATTACTAGTTTTAAGTTTTACTGGAAACGTCTGTTTTTTGTGTCTGACTTGCAGAGATAATGCTTCTTTATTTTTAAAACTTTGAATTTTATGTCCATTTTTAGCTTTAAATGTATATAATGCAGGATTGTCAGTTATTGATTGTAAGCTCACCAGCTAAAGGGAAGTCAAAGTCAACCCCAGATTCACACTCTTTTTTATGTTTCGCCTTGCTATATTTGTTTTTTTTGTTTGTTTGGTGCTTGGATCCAAATAGTACATTTTTAGATAGTATTTTATCATTTTGGTATTACTACTTTTACTTCGGTATTCGTATTTGTAATTATGGTTGTGAGGTGTTCCTCTAAATTTGTCCAACCCTCACATATCTGTGTGTTGCGACATGGTCAGTGAATGAAATCGCACAGTCATCCTTCACTGCTCTTCGTCCCCTCATTCAGCCTTGATCTGTGTGACAGTTTAATCCCTGAGGTCGTGACCTGATTCACCCCCGGCAGGGCAACAGTTCAGTGTTTGTGACTTTAGTCTCACAACATTGTAAAATATAATAAGACACGTCTTTAGTGTTTAAAAGCTGCTTAAAGCTGAGCTGATTAGTCTCTCTGCACGGCTCTTTTGAGTTGCTGATTTAACAGGAAAGGCAGTAAAACACTTAAATCTACACCCTGAGCACCGTTATTTCCTCATAGTTCAAAGTCTGTTTGTTTTGAGGGGGAGATTTATCAGTTTTAGCATAGCCTTCTAATCAGACTTAATGGTTGCCAGTTTGCATAAAAAACAGCCTTCAGTATGTCAAGGTACAAGATACAAGATAGATTTATTGTCATTTTTCTTAAACATGGTTTAAGAAGGAATGAAATTATCCCCCTCTAACGTATTTATTTATTTTTTTTAAATCTATAGTTCTGTCAAAAAAATCTTAGGTCACTTTAAACCTATTTTAGCAAGGTTATAATGATCATTTATTTCTCAGTAGTCTATTTACTAAAATACAACCCGAACATACAGTTAATAAGTAAAAAGTACTGAAAATGCAAACGTTTTAGAATGAATCAACTTCAACAGGCTAAAGTTAAGTTTTTAGTAGTATTTTTTCCCGTCTAGGACTCTTTTTTTTGCAGAAAATATTAGATTTACAACATTAATCTACGGATGTATTTACACCATGTTGCTACATTTTGTTATGGTTGCATGATTCCATGTTTCAAACTAAACATTGACTTTAGTCTAAAGAAAACATTTTGTTCTGACTTTTTTGGTGTTTTAATGCTTTGTACATGTACTCTGTATTATTTGTATCTAAATAAAGAGACTGGGAAATAATTTACAACTTTGCTAAAAGAACAAATATATGGTGACCTAAGACTTTTGCGCAGTACTGTAATACATCAAGACTCAAATGGAGAGCTGGATCACTAACTTTCTGGGCAACAAAACATCTGGACAAAAATCTACTTAAAACAGCGTATCAACTTTTCCAACTGCAGAGGTTTTCCTGATGAAATAACAAGATAAAATATAGGCAAACTTTATTTCATTGGCTGACTTTTTGTGACTTGAAACTTGTCCTTCTGAATGCCTATTATGATTTATAATGATGAATAAGTTGGTTACTGACGTTAACATATTGGCTATTTCATACTCTAAATCCTTAGAAAGTGATACGACAGAACTCTTTCAATTGATTATTGATCCTCTCCTGTGCAGAAGAAACATAAAGCAGCTTTAGAATCTGCTTTTTTGTGAATGAATCTTTGCTGTATGTTTGTCTGTGTGTGTTAACCTTTGATTCTTCTGTTCAAACTCTTTCCTCAGGTGCTCTCCTGCTTCAGTTTAGCTGTAACGTCCCGCCTCTACGTGGGCTACGCTGTGGTGTCTTTGCTGGTCGAGATCAACTCCGTGTTCCTTCACGTCAGACAGCTCCTCCTCCTGTCAGGACGGAGGAGCAGACCAGGCAGTGACATCACAGCCCCTCGCCCCTCTGTGGCCTACAGCGTGACCAGCTGGCTCAACCTGGGAACGTAGGTGATTTTCCCGCAGAGGTTTCACAAAAGTCATATGTGAAAAATAACAATCAAACTGCCTTTTGGACAATATGGTGTTTATGGTGTTTATGTGTCATTTTAACGTTACTAGATTTACATGTGAACATATCTGTGCATTTTCACATGAGATAATAAGTAGGTTAGATCGGGGGTCTGTAATGTTTTTCAGGCCAAAGAAACCTGAGAGAGAGATGAAGCAGGGACCCTCTACTACATACTGTATGTTGATAGTTCTGTGAATCCTTATATTTGAGACAGGTGTCTATATGGGACGGGCTCTCGCACAAAACTTGCTCGGCAAAGTGTTAGGGTGTGAATGTAAAACTCTGTTATTCAGGATGTGAGCCAGCAGTTCTGAAAATACAAATGATTTATTTAATCCTCTGAAACCCGAGCAAATTGGCTTTTTTTAAATTAAAAAACATGGGAAGAAGTTAATGAGCAATAAAAGAAGAAATGACCAAGAGGTTAGCATGAAATTTGTGGAAAGTACAAGAAAATTACTTGAAAATTTTCTAAAAAAAAAAAAAAAACTGAACAAAAGAAAGAAAGAAAGGAAAAAATGACAACAAAGCAACAAAGGACCTGAAAAAAATAAAAAAAGAAGAATTCAGTAAAAACTTAAAATAAATAATAGATAATTATGAATATAGTTCACTGGATATTTTGGATATGGACCGCTTGTTGAAGCCCCAGGGGATTGGATTGTGGATTGTGTCGCTGTCATATGCTAATAACAATATGATCATGTATATATTTCAGCCTGCCTTAATAAGCTTCTAGCTCACTCCAAAGACGTTTATTATAATGTTATTCACGGATGACTCTTAAGGAATATTCCTCCAAAGAAATAATTTATAACATTTTGGGAAATAAGTTTATCCTCATTTTTGCTGAGTCAGATGAGAAGATTGATAGCTAGCCTGGCTCTGTCCAACAATAACAAAATCTGCCCACCAGCACCTCTGAAGATCACTAATTAAACTAATTATGCTGTTAATTGAAAAGCAGTTTGGTCATGAAGGTTTTCACACAGTGTCTCACAGATTTTCTGTCTCACCTGCTGCAGGTTGTTGGTGTTTCGGGTCTGCACGCTGGGTTGGATGACCCGCTGGCTGGCAGCTCACAGTGAATTTGTCCCTCTTTACGTCCTGATGACGGGAACAGTAAGCCTGAGCGTCATCTCCATCATGAACATAGTGCTGTTTTACAGACTGCTCAGAGCAGACCTCCTTTCCAGTACACACAACACCAGTAAGGACCACTAGAGGGAGCAAGCGCTGCGTTTCTCCAGGTCAAACATGACTCCTTTTCTATCTCACTATGTGTTTACAGGACCTGAAGGCCGATGTAACTTATAGTGTTTGCTTATAACTCTAAATGTTTGCTATTATAATAGAAAGCAAACATCAAGCACAGGTTAGAGGATGTTTTTTTTGGGTGTTAGATTTAAAAAATAATAATTACACAGGATAGCTTTTAGATCTGTGTATCATGCATTCATTCAGTTAACCAGTATACATCCTGAGCTGTGTTCATCTAGAGCATGATTTACACATACGTACATTTTTAAAATCATTTTCTGTATATCATCAAAAGTGGCACCTTTGTATCAAACAAGTATTTGTTCACGATGTGTCATTTCAAAAGATGTACTATATCCCAGCTTGCACCGGATGTCAATGTGACTTCAGAAAGACGTTGGACAAGTGTGACATATTGGTTGAAATCAAAATCGGGTTGACAGTATTTTAAATGTCTAGTGACATAGCAAATTTAATGTTGTGTTGACTTTAGCAGTATAACACTTTACAGATACTGAGTGTTATTCTCCATACCTCATGACTAAGTTATTCCAAGCCAAGGTGACATTGATTTTGGTCACTGAACAACAACACAAAATGAACAAAATGTATTCTGTGTCAGATTGTCAGATCATCCTGACATTGAATTTTGGCCACCTGACGTCACAACCTAAATTCAATCAATACCAAAGTCTGCCAGCATCACTGGGCTTTGTTCTTTATGCTGTACCTTACAGCTAAATATCTTGATGGGCGTGAGACGTTGGGAAGACAGTGGATTGTGGTTAATAAACTTAAAACCAACAAAATATCAGCATCATGTCGTCAATATTCTACATCAAATTGATTTTGGTATTCGTTGTCCTGACAAATTGTGGTCACCTGATGTCACAACCTAAATTCAACTAAATGTCAACATGTAATGGTGTTGCTAGCTAGCTGGGCAGTGTCTGCACTGACTATTAGAGACTGCTTTTCAATGTAAAGATGCTCCGGATATGTTTTTAATTCTGTAAACCATGCTAATGAGATCACTCAGGTTTCACTCATTTTTTCTTATTTTTATTGGAATTTTCTGCTTCATTTTTAAATGACAGTGAACAGCAGTGGCAGCACATATAAGAGAAGAGGAAAAAATCAGACAACACGTAACCTGTTTCATAATAACAGATTAAACCAGCATTTACTACATCATGATCCTCTTCTGCTGGAACAAGGTAACCAGAGTGGGACCTTTGCAGCTCGCCTTAGTTTGGACTTCTTCTCTGATTCGCGGCAGGCGAATCTTCTCTGTCTTGGACTCTCTCTCATAGCAGGGACACACCTTCAGGTGCTCGGACATGGACGGGATGTCTTGGAGGCACCAAGCGTCCACAGGAGAGAACAAGGTGCTAAACTGCCATACCTGAAGTCACAGAGAGAGAGGCAAGGGAGATAACTGAATATTTCCAAGAAAGGAGAAAAAATACTTTTCACTAGTTTTTGCTTTTTTGTAAAATATTGGTCATAAATTCAGAAGTCCGGCTTTTGCTCTTACTTGATTTCATCTTGACTTTGCTCTGTTCTCCCCTCAGTTTTGACCCCCAAGAAAAGATTAAAAATCACTTTTGCTACTCCTACATTTTCCTGGTTCACTGGTTCTTCACTCACCATCTGTGTCACCCTCCACTTGGCTCGTCCATTTTTGTCGATCTTCCTCTCCCAGCGGAGGGTGACCATCCCTCTGTCCTGCAGCAGAGTGGAGCACACCTGTCTCATCAGCTGGGACACCAGAGCCAGCTGGGACAGGGACAGACTGTCCAGGAAGCTGGCCATGTGGCACAGCACCTCGTAGGGCAGTGAGCTCAGACAGTCCTCCCCTCCTCCTGCCCGACCTCCTCTCTTCCTCTGAGCAGTGGAGGAGTCCACTGAGCTCCTGGACGACTGGGAGGCTTCACCCAGAGAGACAGGGTTGGTGGGACGCAGGCTGTAGCAGCCCAAATCCTCGCTGGAAGTGGAAACTGTGGTCTTTAAAGGTGCGTTAGACTTTCACTGCTCTGCATGACTTTACATTTTACTTTCATGTTGCTTTAAGATAAAACAGATCTAATTAAAGAAGTGAGAAAAAAGGAGCATCAGTACCACATACGGTAATAACTAAGATGAACTGTAATCTCACTTGTAGGAGACGGTGGCTTCATGTGTGGAGGGCTTCAGCCTCCTCTGGCTGTAGGTGCACCCCAGGTACGCCAGCGGGCATCTCTGCTCGAACCATCCATTCACACTCATCTGGATGTCATTGTGGATGTTCCTGCATGTGAGAGCACATCGAGTTATAGAAAATGAGATGTAATTGTTTGTGTTGGTTTGGTCCAAAAGCGTTATTTAACCTTTAAACTAAAACATTATTGACCTAAAAAATGATGGGCATTTTTCATCTTAAAACTATGAGGATAGCAAACATTTCTGACCTATTATGGAATTAATTTCCTGCATACATGCAAGAATTTAAAGGGACAGTTCACCCTAAAATCAAAAATACATATTTTTCCAGTGCTATTTATCAGTATTGATTGTTTTGGTCTGATTTGCCCAGTGTCTGAGATATCGGCCGCAGAGTTGTCTGCCTTCCCTCAAATGTAATGGAACCAGATGGCACTCGGTGGAGCTCATTTCATGTAGGAACTATTTTCTTTCTACTGAACTACACCTGGCAACAGCATCATGTCACAGAAGGAGGCATACATGTACTCATGGACGAGAGGTTGTGCTTATCACAGTGCGAGATGTAAAAATTAATGGCGTCCTCGCCTGAGCTGTAATGTTTGCTAGCTCAGTGTTGCTGGGTGAGCGGGCAGTAGATGCGCTCTTCCTTCTGTGTGGTGATATGGTTGACTGATGTGGCTCAGTAGAAAGAAAGAAGTTCCTACATAACACTGCACACCACAAGATGTGTGGATTATCTTGTGTAATTGGGTCATGCTTTCTGGAAAGAACCATTGCTGTTGAGTTTTTCGAGTGTATTTTTCGGCACTTTGACCGCCTCAAGTCAAGCACCATCTAGTTCCATTATATTGGAGAGAAGGCAGACACTTCTACGGCTGATATCTCCAGCACTCTGCAACTCACACCAAAACAATCAAGAGTGATAAATAGCACTACAGGTGAGAGGAAAGGTATAATATTTTTATTTTGGGATGAACTGTGCCTTTAAGAAATATGGATTCTAAATCGTATTTGAAAAAAAAACACAAATTAAATCCCACCTATAATGTTTGCCATATTCTCTGCGCTGGAAGGCGTGTCCACAGAGGAACGTGAAGGCAGAGCTGGCCTTGTGGTGCCGGCTGGTGACGCTCTCCACCTGCAGCTGAAGGTGCAGCTCCAGTGGTTTTGCAGCGGTCAAGTCGGCCAGCGACGTGTGTCTCCGGAAAGGAGCGGACAGAAAGCTGTAGGTCTGTGTGCCCTCATCTTGCAACAGGCCATCTGTGCATACGCTCTCTGCAATCAGGTGACCCCTTTGCTCTTTCTCCAGGGAGCACAGCAGAGAGGCCTGAGGAGCAAATATACAAAACAGAGTTTGGAGGTTCACGGCCAGAAAAAATTGAGCATCAAATACTAAATTTTCTGCATTTGGGTGAATTTTTTATGCACCAATTTGTGCATCAGTTTATATTTCTCTTGAATTTTGTCCAAAAAAAATCCTCTGCTACTAAGTTTTCATTTCTTTTTTTTGGTCTTATGACTTATGACGATGTGTTTTCAGTTTTAATAGGCAGCTGTTTTTAGTGAAAAAGCTCCAAACTGTGCTCTACCGGCAAACAAATGACCAACAAAGTAAGCAACATGATGGTGAACACAGTGGAGCATTTAGCAGATAAAGAAACAGACATTTCCTTCAAGTTGGTGGAGACCAGAAACATAGGGAGTGAATACTGGACTCACATTCTCTAAAATCACTGCTATGTTTGCTTTGTAACTGCTGGATATGCAAATTTGGTGACAAGTTTGCAATTTTAACTTTATTTTTTAACTCTCACCTGAACTTCCTCCCACACTGGCATCTCCTCTGGTGCCAGCCCCAGGTCGCTGGTATCCACAGCTCGACTCTCCCTCTTGTAGAAACCAGGGTTGCGAATGCGGCCCTGCTTGGCAGAGAAGCTGGTCGGGGCTTTAAAGGTACGCACAGTGATGATCTTCATCGGCTCCACGTGTCCGTACACAAATTTCTTCTTCAGTTTTTCAGTGAGACAAGAGGAGGATGTGGAGGGGGCGATGCATGCACTGCTCCCCTGTTTGCAGGTGTTTGATGCCGTGGCACCCACACAAGTATCTGTTGTGTCCTCCTCGGTCAGAGTGCCCAGCTCTTTTCCTCTCCCTTTAGACGACCCCCGGCCTCTGCCTGCCACTCCAGCCTCCCTGCAACCACCCATCTCCATAGTGAACATTCGCTCCCAGGCGTTGTAGTTTTCTAACAGATCAGCATTCACTCCCGTGTCCCTGGCAAGAGCCTCTCTCTCCTCCTGGGTTAGCTCCTGCACATATTCAACCTCATCTTCATCCTCCTCTTCTTTTTCATCAGGGTCATGCTTGTCAAACATGTTAATAGACTCCCATGTAAGACCACTGGCCTCCTTTGCAGCTGCCCTCTCTGCTGCCTCCTTCTTCTGCTTCCGCTTCTCCTTCCTCCTCTCCTCCTCCCTCTTCTCTTCTTCTTTCTCCTCCTCCTCCACACTCTGGATCAACTCTGGGAACAATTTCTTCATCTTCATGGAGTGAAACAAGACGTCCTGGTCTTTCAGGGCCATGGCGAAGTCCAAACTCTGCTCTCTTTCTTTGAGCAGGTTTTCATGCAGCTCTGTGTTTGGATAAGAATGGGCGTCGTTGGCAGGCCAGCGGTTCCACTCCATGGAGCAGGACACCACGCTGGCAGGACACACCTGGAGGTGAGCTGCCCGCGAGGAGCGGGGCAGGTGGAGCGGGCAGCCGTACTCAGAGTTGAGGCAGGGCACCCTCACATTAGGGCAGAGCAGCAGGTGATCCTCTTCTTTGCACAGGTGGAAGACAGCTCCACAGAGCAGGCGGCAGGGGATGACCGCACAGCACACAGAGGCTTCCACCCGAGCCCTGCAGCGCCGGCTGTAGCAGGAGTCACAGTGGACATGTCCTCGCACCCTCGAGGCTCGAGAACGCTGACTCTGAATGAGTTTAAGGAGGAAGAGAGGAAGGAGAAGGAACAGACTGTCAGAGTCAAGAAAACTAAATCAGTCCTTGTATCATTTAAAAAACATAAATAGGCTTTAACCTCTATTTACTCCACTGACCCCCACATGTGAGGTGGAGGTCGAACTTCACACCTAGTTTCAGGCTAAATTTGTGCATAAAAAAATGCAAAAACATTGAAATTTTAGGGAGCAGTTCAGCCATAACTAAACAAGGAGTCCTTGGATTTATTATTTCACTCTGTGCATACATTATATAGCTTCAAAGAAAAGTCAAAAGAGAATAAACTGTATATGATACTGCCAAACACAGGAAAATAAGATGATTTTTACAACCTTATGGGGAGATAAAAATGAAAAACTGAATCTGAGACCATACCATGCTTCAGATCCTCTGGCACCAGTTTTGTATCTGAAGCTGTAGGTCAGTCCTGCAAACAAAGACGAAACTATAAATGTCAAAGTCTGGCATGTGAACACACAATAGCAGGATTGCAACAGGGTCCTGCAGCACTAGAGTCAACGGGAACAGTGAGGTTATAGACTTTATCCTACCGCTATAAGAGACTGGAAAGGAGAGAAACGTACTCCTTGTACTCCGTCTTGCGCTTTAAAGTGTCCCCGTGAGTGTGTGTGTCAATGTTATGTGTGTGTGTTATAAATAGAGCTGAGCACTGACTGAGAAATGTTACACAGGTGGTCAGATACATGGTGTGGGTTACCAGCCCCCTCAGAGTCTAAAAAAACAGGAGGTCTCACTCACCTTCTTCTGATTCACATTATGTTGCTGCGTTCAATTGATTTCTACCTGCAGACAGCAAAATGAGGCAGAGTCTGATTTAATATCCAAACAGTGTCCTCTAGTGGAGACTGAATCAAAGCATTGTCACTGCAGTCCGTCCAACAAATGAACTACTTGGTCTGTACAGGAAAAAGGTGCACATGCTTTTGGCCTCAGAGTGAAGACTGAAAGTCTTCAGTTTCAGTTTTGTGTCTGCAGTTTGAATCCACTGCAGAGACTGAGGGGGGAGTTATTTCCTGCTGAACCTGCTTGTTGCTGCTTGTCTAATTTTATCCTGCCAGTTCAAAAGGCACAGGGACGGAAAGCAACGTCTGCGGTGGCACCTTGGTAAGACCTTAGACTAGAAAAGCTTTGATCCCAATGTGAATGTGTTGAAATACTCTGATAATGTCTGGTTTTGTTAGCTGAATAATATTACTCCATAGTTGACATTTTACTGAAATTGCAGTTTTTTTTTAATTTAACAGAAACAGCATGAAAATGGAATAAGTAAATGTCAAGGCATTTTTGGTAAGAGTGCTTTGGAGCCAAATTGCAAGATTGACAAAAGCTGCTGCACTGGGGAAAATGTTTCTGACAAACTGTTTTTTTATGCTGTTGATTTGTTGTGTGGTCTAGAGTACGTCACTGGTTCCCAATCTGAAGGTTTATGTTGTGAATATGAGAAGTCATGAGATAATCAGAGAGAAAAACAACACCAACAGCATTAATGCTAGCAAAAACTCTTGAGAATAATTGGATAACTGGACCACATCAGCATCTAAAAATTATTCAAATAAAACAGAGAGGAAAAAAGTCAATCTTTGGTTTACCTGGTCATAAAAAATTAAATATGTGACTGCTGATGATGGATTACAACTAGATATTGCCTTGTTTTCAGGAGTTACAAGACATAATGGTTTAGGATCATGTGATTCACTGTTTACCAGTATTTGAATTCTCAGGATTGCTCCAAAGACCAGGGGCAAGTATTAAGAAAATGGGGCCCTGGGTACAGATTTGCAAAGGGCCCCACCACCCCTCCTAAATTCAACTACATATGGGGGTTCTTTCTCTTTTGTGTCTCTTTTATGTCATTTTTGTGTCTCTTGGTGGTTGTTTTTTTGTCTCTTTGAAGTCATTTTGTGTCTTTTTGGTTGTTTGCTGTCTCTTTGATGCCGTTTGGGGGTCTTCTTGTGGTTGCTTTGTTTCTCTTTGTTGTTGTTTTGTGTATTTTTTTGTCGTTTTGTGTCTTCTTGTGGTAGTTTTATGTCTGAGGTCATTTTGTGTCTTCTTGAGGTTGTTTTGTATCTCTTTATGGTCATTTTGTGTCTCTTTAAGGTAATTTTGAGTCTTTTTTTGTAGTTGTATTGTGTCTTTTTGAAGTCATTTTTTTCCCTTTTTGGTAATTTTGTGCCTCCTTGTGGTTGTTTTGTGGGGGTTTTTTTGTGGTCATACTGGTCTGTTCTTTGTCATGACTTAGTCTCGGTTTGGGTATTCTTGACCACAACACAGCTACATGTGGCAGATTATACTGATTAAATAATAAATCTTAATTTTCTGAATTTTTCTTGCAGGAGCACAAAACTTCTGATTCAAGGTCCCGTAGACATGGTGAGTAACAGACTTTAAAGAGTTTTGCTGCACCATGTTTAATATGCTGTTTTTCTATGTTGTTAATCTTCATCTCTTATCCCAGTTGGCTCCTCTTTATGTCTTTCTCATCCAATTCAGAGTCACCGTTCTCGAACTTCTAGGGTGCAACAGCATGTCCACTGTGACTCCTGCTACACCCGGCGCTGCAGGGCTCGGGTGGAGGCCTCTGTGTGCTGTGCAGTCATCCCCTGCCGCCTGCTCTGTGGAGCTCTCTTCCACCACTGCAAAGAAGAGGATCACCTGCTGCTCTGCCCTAACGTGAGGGTGCCCTGCCTCAACTCTGAGTACGGCTGCCCGCTCCACATGCCCCGCTCCTCACAGGCAGCTCACCTTCAGGTGTGTCCTGCCAGCGTGGTGTGTTGCTCCATGGATTGGCTCCGCTGGCCTGTTAATGAGACAGACCCACACAGCGCCATAGTCCTGCAAGAGAACGTGTTGAAGAAAAATGAGGGGCAGAAGGAACCTCTGGATCTCGCCATGGCCCTGGTAGATCAGTCAGAACTTTACGACCGCCTGACAGTTAAGCCAATCTTTCCAGAACTGATGGAGGAAGAGGAAGAGGAGGTAATAAAAGAAGAAAAGAAAGAGGCGACGGCAGTGGGCGGATTTGTTAATGGTGCCACAAACAAGGATGACAATGAAGGTTAATCAATGACACAACAAACAAGTCAATACAATACGTTGATGTAATGTCTGATCTTCCCCATCTCTTGTCTTTACATCCCTCCTGCAGGTCTCCACACTCCTGTTCCTGCAGAAAACAGCTCGTGTGAGAAGAATGTTGTTGAAGAGCCTGTACAGATCAATGTGGGACAAAACACGGGCATTAACATCGAGAAATACAACCTGTTTGAGATGATGTTCAGCATGGAGAGAGGCGGCTGTGCTGTCGCTCAGGAAAACCTAAACAAACCCACAGAAACCCCAAAGCCAGACGAGAAGATGACAGACAAAGACACAGAGAAAAAAGAGACCGTGGCTGTAGACACAAGTAAGACAGGTCATGCCCCGTGGCAGGAGGGGGTGCTGGAGCGTCTGGGGCAGGATCTCACCCCACAGGAGTACAACATGTATATGGTGCATCATGGGCGCATGTTGCTCACCTTCGGACAAATCAAGGCCTGTACACCACGCGAGGAAGATTTTGTCTATGGTAGCCTGGAGCCTATCCCAGTCCAGACCCTGCGCTCTTTCAAGGTGAGTAGAAACTCCATTTTTAAAACAGTTTTATCAGCTTTATAAGCTGTCAGTATGCATCAACTGGAGTGATAAACTTGTTATTCCACGAATCTCCCCGTGGGCTGTGAAAGTAACATAGTCCCAAATTTTTAGACCCATTTCTGCCCAAAATTTGATGTCAGGTACTGGTCCTCCAGCAGGAAGTTCGAAATCAACTACAGCAGTTAGCAAGGGTCCTTCATGAAACACATTCAATTACAAAGTGGCCAAATGCGGCTTTTACGACAGTTCAACCCAAAATCAATTGTACTCTTATCTGTAGTGCCATTTATCAATCTAGAATATCTAATTGTGAGCAGTTTTCATACAGGGACAATTTTTTTTCTACCGAACAACACCCACCAACCATATCACCATGCAGAAGAAAGTGTGCATCTACTGCTAGCTCATCTGGCACCACTGAGCTAATGAACTTTACAGATCAGCTCAGGAGGACACCATTAATGTGTGGGAAGAGGTTTTGGTGTTTGTTTGTTGTTTTTTTTTGGTGCTTTGAGCACCACAAACTGAGTGCCATCTAATACCATAATATTAGAGAGAAGGCAGACATCTCTACAGCCTATATCCTACACTCGGCAACTCACACCAAAACAATTTAGATTGATAAATAGCACAACAGGTAAGACGAAAAATAGTTGTTTTTGATTTTCGTATGAACTCTCTGAGGATAATTTTGCTGTTCATGATAGTCTTTTCATTGTCTCTGAGAAATAAATCAGCTTCTTCCTGGGAGATTACCAAATTCTAGTCAGTTTCCACAATGTAAATAAGAAGCTAAAGGAGCTAAAGAATAAACCAGCAGGAGTTATTTTGCTGTGCTCTTAGGCTTCTCAGAGGTTTCTCAACTCTGAGAACAGATAAAATACAGAGTTGAGACTTGTTTGAGTTTTCTTTTGTAGCTCACTGTAATCCCAAGAGTGGATTATTTCAGACAAAGATTACTGAAGTGAGAGAAGAAAAAGAGCTTTTTAAGATCTTGAATTAGGATCGGGCTGAGACAAGAGGGAGACGTTTATCAGGAACTGAATTTAAGAAATACAGTCAAAATATTCTGTTCATGTTATATTGAACTCAGTTTTGTCTCGGGGACAAAAAAGAGATCTTATTGTGATTTTTGCTTTCCTCTTTTAAAGATGTGTTTATTGGAAGATCTTGGTGTCTAATGTAATGCAATATATTATTTATTTATTGCTAAAAGGTCCCTGACAGTTATCACTACAGCTCGCGGCGGATTCATCAGTACGACTCGACTAAGCCTCCTAGCGAGCCTCGTGGTGTGGACACATCTGACCTCGAAGTCAACGAAGAGGACTGGTATAGCGATGAAATACAGGCTACCCTGCTGGGCTACGCTGAGAGGGAGGTCAGGGGTCACAAGGTCAGTCAGATATTTATGACTCTATACATAAAAATATATAAACTGCATACATGACCAGATGAGGGAGATGAAAGTGGAATTTTGTAAAGCTGCTTGAGAATTTTTGAATTGAACACGATAGATAAAAAGCTAAATAAAATATTTATAGTACCAGCTACAACATTTGGTCTGTAATAAATATGCATATTATATTTTTAAATTATGCATGTTTTGGCTTAAACCAGTTTAAGTTACTCCAAGTTTATTTTTATATTGTTTGGCTAAGTAAGAATTGAGCCCCTGCATGCTGTTAAGACTTATGGTGAATTTATTGATAGCTTCATTTTGATACAACAATCTTGTGATGGAAATGAGTGGAAAACACTTACTTAATGCAAAAAAGTGGTTTGGTCCTTTTACTAGAATGAGTCACGTGTTGTGATTGAATGGTTTCCATGCAGATCAGCGAGCCAAAGGCAGACGATGGGATGTTTTGCAACGTGGGAACGCAGACGCACTGGTTCCGCTCAGCACCGTTTAAAGCAAAGACGACCCTGACAGAGCTGAATGTGGACAAGCCGCTGAAGCTTCGTCTGCAGCTGGAGTCTGAGAGACTGAGCGGCAGACACAACAGAGGCAACTGCATCTTCACCTTCATCTGCGGTCACTCCTTCCTCCGCAGACAGTTTGCCACACATTTCAGGTGTCTGTTAATACTGCTGACGTGGGTGTGTTTGACTGGATTGACTGCACTGACCTTACTTCTGTCACGTCATTTTCTAAGGACTAACATTAAAGTAACAAATGCTGATTTGTCATGTCGATTATCAAAAGGGTGTAACCAATTAGAAATGTCAGCTGGTAGGAAAAATAATGTTCATCTGAAACAGGCGTGTTTAATAAGTGTATAAATTCTCTTCTCCTCTCTAGGAACGTCCACAGTGACATCCAGACGAGTCTGAGTGGATGGTTCGAGCAGAGATGCCCTCTATCATACCTGGGATGCACTTACAGCCAGACGAGATTTCAGCCCTCCACACATAAAGCCACCGTCTCCTACAAGTGAGCACATTTCACATCCATATTCAATATTTGGGTCTACCATTTGTCTTTAAATAGGGGCCATAAGTTATTTTTTTAAACAATGTGAAAGGGGTCACTTATAGTGATGATTTTACATAGAATTATCACCTGAATGTGCAGCATCTCCCAGCTTTAAGGGGGTTTATAGTGAGTTTCAGCTCACTGTTCAGGCTGTTTTCATGTACTGTTTGAACATATACTTCGGAGAAATAGTGCCGCTAAATTTATGCATAACCCACACAATTGTGAAGGCTGCGATCATGTGACCAATGCACTGTTTGTTAGAGTAGAGATGGAAGTAGTATAAAGACCAAAAATCCACATAAGAAGGCAGGTTAGGGTGATGGCTTGGTCAAACAAGACAGGACTTTCCCTCAGGAAAGTGGTGTTTGTGCCCAGTATGAAACCATGGAAAGTTGGAGTCGTTTTGAATTCAACTAAAACACAACAAGCCACAGCACTAATGTTGTCTCTTTGAAGGGTCTTACAGACAGTCCATTTTATCAGTTTCTTTTCAAATTCTGATTGTTGTATTCTCAATTTGTGCAGAAGTCTTTTCACGTCAAATATCAACAATTTCCAGACAGTTTTTCCAGAGCAAGCGAGCCTGCCTGGCTCAATATCCTGGTTATTGTCTTAGATGCTGATATTAGAATTTTAACAAGATATCAGTCTTCATGATCATTAAGATTTTGACCTGCTCACACTTCCCAACTCAGTAAAGTAACAAAAACTTTGACACAAACAGATCAAGTTTAATTTATATTTCTCTCTGGCTTTTATTTGCTTCAATGAATGAAATCCTCAGTAGTATTTTCTCTTCCCTGCAGTAAGCAGCTGAGGACTTTTAACTTGCGTCCGACTCTTGAAGCCCCTGTGGGTGACTCCTCCCGGCCATGCAGGAGCTCAGTGGGCTCCTCCGCCTCGCAGAGGAAGAGAGGAGGTCGGGCAGGAGGAGGGGAGGACCCTCTGAGCTCGCTGCCCTATGAGGTGCTGTGCCACATGGCCAGCTTCCTGGATTGTCTGTCCCTGTCCCAGCTGGCTCTAGTGTCCCAGCTGATGAGACAAGTGTGCTCCACTCAGCTGCAGGAGAGAGGGATGGTCACCCTCCGCTGGGAGAAGAAGACCTACTCACGTGGACGAGCCAAGTGGAAGGCCAAACCTGTAAGATATACATGCTAAATCATCACCATCCCATACTGACTGCGATCCATGTTTTACTTTTCTCTCCTCCTAACTGTCCTCTTGTGTCTCTCCAGGTCTGGGAGTTCAGTAACCTCTTTTCCTTAGTGGATTCATGGCATATGGCTGACGTCCCTCCTATATCTGCTCATCTAAAAGTCTGTCCATACTACGAGACCTCCCTACACAGTGAGCGTGTTCCCCTCCTCAGCATGACTGAGAAAAAGGAGGGCAGCCAGGAGAGGATTAGCCTCGTCAACCATTTCACAAAAAAACAGATGGCAACAAAGAAAAACACATTTTAATTCTACCTGCTGTGTTATTTGTGCATTATTATGCACAGTATGTCATGAAGCACAACACAGAGCAAATAAAATCAATTTTAACTTAATTTGTTGTTCTTTATGAGCTAGATAATATTGAATATTATGGAATTAATGGTTCATGTGTACAGCTTAGTTTTTTTAACTGCAGCATTTTATCATATAAAAAAAAGTTTATTATAATATACGATTTGGATTGTGATTTTTTTTAAAATGTATTACAAAATTAGAGCTGGAATTATTAATTGATAGTTGATAGAAAATCAATGAATTATTTTGATAATCAAATAATGCCTTTAGTAATTTTTTAATTCAAATGTAGGATTTTTGTAGAGATGTAGATATTTTTCAATATTTTCTGATGCGTCATAAACTGTCAGTTTACTCCATAATGAAAACAATAATTAATAGCAGAACAGGAATACGCCCTTGTTTTAGAGGGGGAATTTGCTGCCAACCCTATACAGGCGGTCTCACTTTCTATCCTACTGTAGTGTAGTTGCTTGCAGCGTTAAAACTGCTGCCACCCGGTGTGTTTCATACTGCCACGAAGGGTGCTTCTGTGACTGACGTGAGTGTCTTTCTTTACACTTTTTAAAATTAATTTATTCATCAAAGTAAGACGCTGATACAGATAAGTAAAATGCCAAATATCTGCCCCGATAATCTGCTGACCCCTATTCAAGAACATTTTTACACTGCATAATGAGTATTTTCACTGTTGATACTTAGATAAGTATATTTAGATATTAAAACTAAGATGAATTGAGTTTTTTTATACATATTTTTTTATTATATTTACTTAAGTATCAGGATTCAGCTTCTGCCCCTGAAAATAAACAAATGGCCTTATTGGTCTTTCCAAAAGATTGATTAAAAAATATTAATATTACATAACATTGTAGCCCAAATGTTAGTTGAGACTTTTTTAAATGTATAATTTCTTGTTGACAACAGCTGGTAGTATCTCCTCCATTGAGCTCCTCCTCCTGCTGCGCGGTGGCACTGATCACCCCTCATACCGGGCTGCTTTGTTGTGAGTACAGCAGCAGCAGCAGCACCGCACTGCACGTACAACCAGAAGGTTATGAGGAGGTTATTTCGGCTCAGACTGCAGCAGGATTCATTCACACTGGAGGCACACCGCCGGCCTGCTGCTACGGTGAATCCGCTCACCCGAGAGCACGGAGAGAAAGTGCCGTTTTGCACGCGGTGCTTCTTTTTTTTTTTTTTGCACGGCTCTTTTGTTTTCTCCGTCTGTGCTGCAGCAACGACAGAGATAGCAGGCGATACGAGGATCCATGAGAGACGCTTTGCACAGGATACCGCCTCAGTATCAAGGTAGGCCACGGTTACAGTGATGCATGCACAGTTACAGGTAGACACGGAGCACCAGTGAGCAACGATGCAGATATCAGAAAGCTTTTATGGGTGAGAAATTAAACTAAATGAGATTAAAGAAGAGAGTGCATGCATTTTGCAAATTAGATATAAGAGCTTTGGTAATAAAGCGCTTAAATGTTGCAGAAAACCTCAATAAGATATAATATGTAGCGGATGCACAGATGGTTTTATCACTGTAGCTTAATAAATAAGTGATTTTACATGATTATAATGTAATTGACACATAATATTCAGGCTCTGCTCTGTGTCAGAGCTCGAAATGGGACACTAAACAGCTGCACTGGGAAATCCCTTTTCCTAAGACATCCAGCTTCATGCATCTGTGTGCAGGTTGTGTGGGGGTGCAGCCATGGATGCCGGGAAGCTGGAGCAGCAGGTGGCCAGTGTGGAGAGAGGCATCGCCTTCCTAAAGCAGGAGCACCTGGCCATGCTGACCGGCCTGCAGCTGGAGATCACACACCTGAAGAGGCGCTGTCATGGTCAGTGTCACCTGCTGCTCTCCATATGTGCCACTTGACCTCTTGACCACCTGTCTGTCTGCAGGATGATGGAGTATCTTGAATGAACGAATCCGTATGAATTACTGAATCTTTATTTCAAACAGGTGAAAAACAACACAAATAAAAGCAAACAAGCCTTACAGCAAGTGCAATGAACCAAAAAAAAAAAAAAACACAAAATAAAAACGGCCTATACATCAATCTCAATAACAAATGCTCCAGCCACTTACACTTAAATATGACATGTTCAAAAAGGAGTAGGAAGAAGTACACCTATTTATTTCTACTCCAATACATACATTCACATTCTACATAAATGACTTTCCAGCCCAGTACAACATGAACTATCCCAGTTTTTTATACAGTCCATAACAACATAAAATGTATCAATATTTTGTAATCTATATCTAACAATATCTTAAGTAAAAGAGACTTGCTTACTTAAGTAAAAGTCTTTAAGAATCTGATGTTTGTTGTACTTAAGTATCAAAGGTAATTTTGATACAAAAGTACAAGTAAATCGTGAAACTTATTTCCTCTAAGGTAGGACCATTTCTAAAGTAAAAGTTCAAATAAATGATGTTAATGAAAAAGCAAGTGGTCAGAATATTGAGAATTACTAAGTTTATTTCCTCGTAACATAAACCACAATAAAAATGGGGCGTACATTACTCCTGATGGAAAACAAGGTCTTTTTTTTACAACTTAAAGGTTTCAAAGAACAAAATCCACTGTCTGTCTGTCCTAACCTTTTCTGTCTGTCTGCATGTTGTGTTTCTCCTCCTCTGGGCCGCAGAGCTGAGCTGTGAGCTGGACTCCAGGTTTCCTGACAGAAGCACAGAAGGTAAGACATTGCAACTCCTCGCTGAAAAGTGGGAAGATGAAATGTGGGAGTTATAGAGCGGAAAGAACAAAAGCTGTGTAGAGGCGGACTGGGACTCCACTGGGACGTCATGATAGGAATGGGTACAATGTTATACAACAATATACATTAAAATACAACAAAAACATAATAGAAACAAACAGTTGGTCACCGATTAACTCAAACATTATAGTGACTGAAATATATGTCAGTTCATACGGTTAAGGATCATAAATCATTTAAAGTACACAAACACAATCCATCAGCCTGTAGATTCAGTGAAAAATTAATTTTCTCCATATTTTGATATTTCGTCACAATAGCTATCCAACCAGACTGTGTTGGAGGTTTGATCTGTTTGTTATTGCAGCTTTCTTGCTTGCTGCTGATAATATTTGTGATACATATTGGTCTTGTACTAATAAACAAGCTGCAATCCCCGATAGGACATAGAGAAAAAAATGTCAATTCTGTCACCAAAAATGTTCTTTATTGCCAGCGTTACTCCTTTTGATATATTTGCATTACTAAATGTATCATTGGTTAGTTTATTTGTTAGAAATTGCAATGCTCTGATACAATATGCTGGATCAGTATCGGCACAGATACTGACTTTATAAAGCCAATCAAGTATCAACCATAAAACAATCTATTTACGTTTAATAGTTTCTGTTGTATATAGTTTGTTTCCGCTACGAGTTACAATCATTCAGTCACAGCAGACTTACTTAAAAATTGCCAAAAATGAGAACTAGGTAGTGACATGACAGAGTTCAGCCTGGGCAGCTCTGCTGTTGTTACTTTCAAATGTATGTAGTTTTAAATTTTTCAGTTACATCTGCATACATTGCAGAATTGAACATATTATGTTCACAACAGTAGAACTGCATATGCATTTCTCTTTCATCATTATTTAAATATTTTATGGTCGGTAATTTTTCTGATTATTTTGTTTACTTAAACATTTAATACTCCAATTATTACTGTTAGAATGATCATCAGTCACTTGAACGCGCTGTCATCCATCCTTATGACCAGTGTCAGCTGTCAAGCTGTCATTTGTTTGCGGCTCGGTCGATGAGATGTATCTGCTGCTGTGCAGAGGATTTTGGATTAGAGGAGCCAGAAAAGCATGCTGGTTTGCACACTGCAAAATCAAACTGCATGGAGTACAACAACCTGGTATTTTTGGCACACTGCCCATGACTTACTATGTATTGGGCCCATAGACTGTAGAGATGGACGACATGCCCCCACGTACCCCTGCTATGCTAAAGTGAGGTTAAAATTTTGGAGTTACGGGCGTTGGCATCTTATGATGGTGATGTCATTGAGAGCCGCATTCTGCGCAGTAGCAAGAGTCACGGTGGGTGAGTTTGCACCGAAACACCCGTCCGACCAGTCACAAGCAGCGCCATTAAATGCAAGTACACAGACTGGCTGTCACAGCTGTCAGTCATGGCGGGTGATTGAATAACTCATTAATACAGAACATATCTAAAAACAAACACTTGAACAAACATCAGATAACTACATTCAGTGACAGAAACCATCCTTTGGAAAAATTTATTTGGCATGTACTTAGAGTTTTTAGTTTGGCCTATGTCCAGTCACTAACATAGAGGGGCGGGCTTTATGACTTATACAGCAGTCAGACACCAGGGGGCGATCCAGATTGAAAAGTTACACTTTAGGGGAGCTGTCATGTCGTCCATCTTTATATACAGTCTATAATTTGGATATACTAAATCTTTTCTGGCACACTAAATATTATGGTTTATGGGTATTGGTATGCACAGTCAGTCTGTCACATGCAAGAAAATGGAATGTTTCAGAAACTTTGTGTAGATAGATAGATAGATAGATAGATAAGAATTGAAAAAACTGTTTCCTCAAAAATGTTTGTGCTTATTTTTATTCTGAATGCTGTGTATATCATTTCATCCATGTCTGTCAAGTGCTTCAGTCCAATAAGTCCTTGGTAAAAGCAAACATTGTGTATTATTTATTTATCCACGTAGCACTGAAGCCAGTAAAAAAGCACCGACATGGACCATAGAAAAATCGAATGACATCCTAACGGATGCAGTAATCTGAATATCTACACTGCTTTCTGTATCTGTATATACTTCAGTTCATACTGTGAGTGTTTATGTCTCTCAGAGGAGGAAGCAGAGCTGGCAGCACGCTGTGAGGCTGCAGAGCGCCTCCTGGAGGACCAGCACTGCGTGATGGTCGCTGCACGTGGGGAGCTGCGGGCTGGCCGTGCACGGGCATCAGCTCTGGGAAGGAGCCTCAGGGATGAAGAACGGCATTTCCTGGAGGAACTGAAACGCCGCAGCCACAAGATCACGCTGCTGAGCCGTGAGCTGCAACGCCAAAACGTCACCACGACGACCCTCTGCCACGAGCTCCACACCGCACGCTTAAAACTGTTTCAGCAGCGGCCGAACACAGAGTGTGGTGCAGAGGGACAGGAGGCACCCAGAGGAAAGGAGGAAGAAGAGGAGGATGATGAAGAGGGGGAGGAGGATGAAGATTATGAAGAGGAGGGCTCAGACTGGCTTCTGTTTCCACCTCCTCCAGCCTCTCCCAGCCAACCGGAGGCGAGACACAGGAGGCGTGTCAGCGTGAGGGAGGAGAGGGTCAGAGCTTGCATCCCGCAGGAGAGAGTGACATCACCACAGAGGCCACACCCCATGCCTGACCCAGCCCTCTTCTTGGTGCCGCTTCGATACCGCCTCCTTCGCTTGAACCGACCCATCAGAACGCAGGAGGACGAGGGGATGGAGGATGAGTGGGAGGACATAGAGGACAGCAGGGTACACAGGAGGGTGGACATGGGAGCAGGAGAGGGAGAAACAGCCCTGTGATGAAGATGAAAAAGACAAAGTTGTCTTCCAGCAGGTTTCGGCCAAAATCAACTGATGCAGTTATTCTAGAGAAAGCTTAAGATGAGAGAGATGTAACCCCGTGATTGTCTGTAGATTTCAGGAAGTGAGTTAGATATTTAGAGCGATCAAACCTACACTACAACGTATTAACTGAATTCGTCACATTGATGGTGCAGCATGTACTTTGAAAATGTGAAGAAATGAGTGGGTCAAAAATAAGACTGAATAGTGATTCTGTTTTATGGGGATGCCTTTTGATTTTAACACTGTTGATCACGGCTTTTGCCTGTAATTAGTAGCCATGCCTCTGGGTCTGTGAACACCTACACCGTGCTGTTCAAAGTGGTGGCAACCTGCTTTTTCACTGCACTAGCTGCAATCCAGGTGAGGACGGTCACTCTAGAAGGTTTAGGGACATTTTGTATGATTTGCACTTTATTAAATTCATGCAATGTGCCTGATAATGGCAGATCTGTATCTCTGGTGTCTTTTCTGTTTTTAGTGTTTGAAAAAGTCTTTAGTGGGTCTGTCACAGCCATAGACTATATAAAGATGGACAACTTGACAGCTCCCCTAAAGTGTAACTTTTCAGTCTGGATCGCCCCCTGGTCTGCAGTAAAGGTCCTAAGACCCGCCCCTCTATGTTGGTGAGTGGACATAGGTCAAACGAAAAACTCAAAGTACATGCCAAATACATTTTTCCCAAAGATGGTTTCTGTCACTGAAGGTAGTTCTCATCACCCTGATGTTTGTTCAAGTGTTTGTTTTTGTGATCAGTTTGGTTTTAGTCAGTCATTAATTATACAAAAATGGGATTTTCTGCCATCATTGACAGCTGTTACAACCAATCCGTGCACTCGCATCCAATGGGAACTCCACCGCAGATATTGCAACCGCACAGATTATCCAACTCAAGATGGCAACCCCCTTATCTGGGATATTTTAACCTCACTTTAGCACTGCGGGGGTAAGTTGGGGCATGTCAACCATCTTCACACACAATCTATGGTCACATCAGATACTTGTCATGCATAATACCAGGATCCTAAAACTGAAGCAGCTAAATGGAATTCACCCATCATTATGGCATTCAGAGCATTAATATAGCTGCAAACAACTATTTGCTATTTAAAATTACAGTGGTGAAATGTCATCTCAAGCAGAGAAGTAAGTCCCACCTCCTCTGTATGTCATAATCTGAGCTTCTCTGTTCTTTGTTGTGGTAGAGGGGGACGTGTTAGTGCATGTGAGTCCCTGTGTGTGTCCCACTGGTTGGCTGATTGCTACCACTCTGCACTGTGCTCATACAGCAGTTACTGTTCATAAAGTTGTTCAACCCATGTCTGCCTCCACCCTTGCCCCCCCCCCCCCCCCCCCCCCCCCCAATCAATGTTAGCCATCACTCTAACACTGTTGCCATCATTAACACGGTCCATGCCTCTAGTACCGATAGCTGCTAGCCACAAGATCAGTCACCTCCATATTTACAGCTGTGTGTGCCTGCAATCCCGTCTTAGACTCTGAAAGTCATACATCTCCTTTAATTTTATTATTTACATCTGTGGTGAAATATCTGCTTCTGATGTCTATTTTTTGTATCAATACTACAAGAGCTGAAAAATTTGTCGATTAAGTGAGGAGTCAATCAACAGGAAAATGATCAGTGGTCAAATAACCAATTATTTAAGTCATTGTTTAAGCACAAAAAAATTGCTTTCAGCTTCTCCAATGTGAGGATTTGCCTTCTTTTTTCATCATTCTAGACTGAATATTTTGGGGATTTGGACTGCTAGTAAAAAAATACACATTTCTTAAGGATAAAAAAAAAATCTCTTAAAGACCAAACAATTTATTGATTAATCAAAAGAATAATGTGCCTTAAACTGTACATAATATAAATTTTCACCAGAATTAAAAAATGTCAGCATAATTCTTCTGGATCTGGAACATTTTGCTGCTCAGAAGCGTTCATGTAAAGTCCTACACTGGGTGGCAGTACAACCAAACCTTGACTGAGTTTAAAATATAGCCAGATCTGTGAGCATTGCTGACGGTGCCAAAGAAGTAAAAAAGGAAAACACCTACACACAGAGTACAAAAATACATGTATCACCGGAAATTTCTTGGGCTTTTACAGTCAAACGAATCTGATGTTAAAAGAGAGAGGGGGTGGAGAGTTCAGAGGACTCTGAGGAGGTGCGCAGGAAGATTGTGATGACTCACAATCTGACTGTCCATCATCTGCAACCTGCATCTTTTCGACTTTTTAGATCTATTAGCAACATAGCATGTAAAAGCACACAAAAGGCGAAATAAATCTGTAATTACTGTTGTTCTTGTTATTAACATGGACCAGCAGTTTTCCTGTGATCAAATGTGGTGAACAAGTTAAATTAATTCAATTCTTACTGTGAGTTGATAAATGATCAGGAAACTGCAGAGTAAAGTTGGGGGAGATTAACATAGAACAAAGTAAATTTACCCTACTGTTAAACTGAAAAATAGAGAAGATTTTAGCATGTGCAGGATGATGATGCACAAAAACCAACACACTGCTTGGAGACAAATTGGTAGAGTAGCTCATTTTGTTGTTATGGCACCAAAATAAAAGTCTTGCAAGGAGACAGGAAGCCCATAAGATCAAAATGAGCTATCTAACCAAATAAAGAATTATTGGATTACCTAGAAGCCTTTTAGCCTTTACTTTAGTAAAACAAAAACTTTAGTTACTGTTTTTTAGTTTCAGGATGTCTTCTTCCAGCAAACTTGCTGACTTGCTTTATTTTTTTTGCACAGAGTAATATAAGAACTTTTGGGGGATCATTTCAAAATTGGATATCAGAAAAGGGCACTCAAGGTCCTAATCTGTAACATAGAGCTATTAAATTTGGTGTTCTATTGGCACACAGCAAAAGGGCATATGAGGTACAATTGTTTGATTATTTCGGCTAAGCAATTTATCCATAGATGGAGATTTTTTTTTTACAGCCAAGTCACTATTTCTTGTATTTATGAATGAGGTTTTACATTTTAAAGAGACCTCTGACTTAAAAAACATTTTATCTATGTATTTGTTTGTTTGTTTATGTATGCTCAGTCAATAATTTGTATTGTTCACGATAACTTGATGAAATGGCCAGTTTTCTTACCTCAAAGTTTTACTCTACATTTTTATTTTAATGAAAGTTTTTTTTTTTTTTAAAAAGAAAAAAAAAGTCATTTAAAGTACAAAAATGTAATGTGGAAATTTGGATGAAATATTACAATTCATTATAACGTAGCTATTCACGTATTTAATTTTTATGTAATTTTTATAAAAAGTAGATTTAGTGTCAGATATTTGTTTTGAGAGGAATTAAGGGTCTGGAAACGTCTTGTCCTACTGATGAATTGGTGAGAAAAAAAAGGAAATATGATGTTTAACAATCATTATTGTCATTGTACAACACAAGGTCAAAACTACGACCACACACTGCTGTCATACTAACATGCAGTGGTAACATGGTAACATGGTAACATGGTACACATCTAACTTGTCTCCCCGCAAACGTCCCATTCTAGAATGTTCCCACAGTTGTCTTGGAGACCGTGCTCTGAATGTTAATGTCTCGCTGCAGCGCTGCCATGGCAACCAGAGAGCTGCGCTCAGAAAGCTCGTGCCTTAAAGTGTATGTGTGAAGACGACCGGAGACATAAGCCTTAGGTTTGTTTACAAGACTTTGCATTTGGGAAGAGGTTTGCTGTGTCATGCCCTGCGTATCATAATATTAGAAAGGCGCCAGACCTTCTGCTATTTATACCCCTCCCGCATGTGCTCACATTCAAGGTTGATAGAGAGAGCATGGACCGGTCTGGATACAGGAAGTTACATCATGAACGGCAGACAGGTTGCCCTCTTCTGGACTCGCATGGGTACTAGATGTGTGGGTGTGCATGTGTGTGAATAGAGGGCCTACATGCTTCTCTCTCAGCTCCTCTCCAGCCATGAAGGGCAGACACACACATGCACTGACACAGTTTGTGTAACAGCGAGGACAGGGCAGCCTCCTGATGTAGTGGGAAGACTGGGAAACTCAGCTGTGTGATTTCAGCAGGATGCACACTGGACAGCAGGGGAGTCTGGAGAAGATGACACAGACTGGCAGTCTCAACCTCTGCCTCTACACTTGCTGTAGGGCCCATAGATTAATGCTATTTTATTCTTCTGTTGTTTGAGATACATGCACATGTTTTCTGCTGCACCTTTGTGTTCCCGTGCTTTAATAAGATGTGTTGCTTGTATAAAAACTCCAATAATGATTCAAAATATTGGTCTATTTAGTCTATTTTCATGTTGGCACTTTATAAGGCAAAAAAAATCTAATTTTTAAGTTTTATATTCCCTCTCTTCTGTGTTCCAGGATTTCCATACATCCAACGTCATTCCAGAGTTCATCTGATGAGATTTAGGCTTCAAGGTTTTCCAGTCCTTTCTTCTCTGTAAGTTGACACCACTACAGGAGTACTTAATAATCTTTCTGTTATCAGCTGTTGTCTAAGATGCTTAGCAGCTTGTGTTGTGCAACACAAACAGACACACATGTGATAGTGACAAAGCCTTTTGTAGTTTATATTTAGCAGTTTAATTCAAACTAATCATGCATTTAAAGGAATACTTCAAAAAATGACCAGTTGTACATCGATTACTCATCCATTGTTACCTAGAATTCATGAAGAAAACTTTCTTTCTCTCGTATGCCTCCACGGAGAAACGAGAATCCAAAAATCTAGAAAATCTTGGTGTATTGAAGTCCGAGAGGACCCTGTTTAACAACAGCAAAACTGTACACTTTACAAACTCTCACATAAATTGTGCAGGATAATCCAAGTCTTGTTTGTCCAGTTGAATACTCAGTCAGCCTACTTCCCATACACATGAATTTCTGCTGCGACCTTACTATTTAAAGTGTTTAGAATAGATTTTTTTGTGATTTTTGTTATTATTATCACAGCCTAGGATATGACAGTGATTTGCAGCAACATTGATTGTGACAGTTCACCTAGTGGAAATAGCATGTATTTTCTCCATATGCCAAACATGGTAAAAATGACACCATCAGGTGGGAAATAGTAAAAATTACAAATTCTTAGGCAAAAGCCCAGAATAACACCTAGAAATAATACAGTGCATGTTTTATGCTTTGATGGCTGTGGGATCAAACATTTCAGTTTGAATGGGTTTCAGTAGCGCTTTTTTTTTGTGTGCACTTAACAGTAGGAATGTAACAATTTTGTTTACACAGTGTATTTTAGACTTATTGTAGGAGCAAACAAAAATACACAACACAGCCAAAATGATCAAAACTGAACAATGAAAACCGTGTAAAATGCACCAAATGATTTTAAAATCTTGTTGCTTGTCTATAAATCACTCTGCAGCTCAGCTGCCAAATATATCTCTGACATGCTTGTGAAACACGAACCTTCGAGGGCACTCAGGACATCTGGGGCTGGCCTACTAACCGTCCCAAATGTTAGTCAAGTCAAGTAAATTTTATTTATAAAGCCCATTATCACAAAACAGGGTTTGCCTCAGAGGGCTTTACAGCATGAGACATCCCTCTGCCCTTAGACACTCACATCGCCTAAGGAAAAACTCCCAAAAAAGAACCTCTGAAATGGGGGAAAAATGTAAGAAACCTCAGGAAAAGCGGCAGAGGATGATGATGTTAGAACTAAACACGGAGAAGCAGCTTTTTGTTATCATGCAGCACAAACCTGGAGCAACCTCCCAGATAATGTTAGGCAAGCCCCGACGCTGACCACTGTTAAGTTAAAGCAAAAAACATTCCTTTTTCACATTGCCTTCTCCACCCATTAATGACTGCAAACTTGTTTTAAACTTGATTTTAAACCATTTTAAATCACCTTTGCACCTCTTGTCCGCACTTTTGCTAATTTTAATGTTTTTTTAATTTATTAATATATTTATTTTTAGTAATAAATTATACCTTTTTATATTTTATCTCTTTACTCTTTTATTGGAAATTGGTTTCCTTTATTATGTTTTTATATTTTATTGTTCTTTAAAGCACAACAAGCACTTGTTGTATGAAATGTGCTACAAATATAAAGCTGCCTTGCCTTCCAAACAGTCCCTAAGGGTTATAAGTTTCACAAGTAAATGAACATCAGGTTGAAAGGCAGAATTTCATTGTAAGTCATCATCTGAAGCTGCAAAAATAAAACCCCATTTGTTATCAATCTCTAATTCTTTCTTTCCAGTCTATTGTCACTGAAGCAGCATAAACACTGTGCCTCTCTCTTGTCTCTCAGGCCACCTGCACAGTTGTACTGCTGTTTGGTACACAAAGGCATCATGGGAAATATAGTGCAGTGCTGCCACAGTCTGTCAAACTACTTCAAGTGTCAGGATGCACCAGTCCAGGGTGAGGCAGAAAGATCCCCTCTGCTCTCCAGCGAAGAGAGCGAATGTGAATCACCCAGCCTGACGGACGACTTGGAGGACGACCTGTTAACCGTCTCCACCGGCGTGACAAACCCAGCCCTCGAACCAGAGCACTTCCTGTTTCCTGACATCATCTTAAGCAGCAACCTGGGAGGGGACGTGACTCTGGTGGAGCCGATGGTGTGTCTGCTGGTGTCTGAGGAGGAGGAGGAGGTAGTGAGGGTGGATGAGCCCGGAGATGATGGACAAGAGAGGAGCAGCAGGAGGAGGAGCAGAGGGTTTTCTGAGGTTGAGACACAAACAGAGGTAGTGGAGACACAGATGGGTAAGGGGGTGCAGACTCAGACAGAGTCGCAGGCAGAAGTTCAGGCGCAAACAGCAATGTGCAATGAAGAGACTGTGGGGAGAGAAGTAAACATGCTAATAAATACTGACACGAACGAGATGCATGTGGAAGAACATGAAATACTGAGACAGCTGGATGTGCTCTTGGAGGCGCAGACATCACCAGAGAGACACTCAGATGCATCAGAGGGACAAAAACAAAGGAGAGACTCTGGGACTTGGGCTGACATGGAAGTTTTTGTGGAGAAAAACAAATTGTTCTTTGGAGACAAAGACAGGGAATGTGAACAGGAAGAAGTGAAAGGGAATTACATCCACGAAGAACTGGCTTCAATAAAGCATCCATTTCAAACAGAACTAAATACTGAGCTTTTAAATGAGTTAAACACACATGAAGAGAATGTTTTTATGTTGCAGCAGGGTGTTGTTGCTGCTCAGGTAAATGCAGACTTTGCCCGCACAGAGCCGACACAGGAGGATGTTAAGGACAAATTTCAAATCATGAAATCAGATTGCACCTCAGTGATGGTGACTGGAAACAAAAATGTGGAGAACACTCAGTCACAGAAGGACGTCCAGCCGAAACAATGCAGCATCAACAACCCTGAAACTGTGGTAAACTTTGACCCCACTGAGTGTCGAGCAGACCCGACGCAACAAAATAATCAGGATAATGACCACGCGGGAGAGACACCTGTGGCGTCCGATCAGAATGGAAATAAAAGGGAAACAAAAGCAACAAATATGTACGAAGACCACATAGATGAGACAGCAGAGAAATCCATTTTAGGTACGGATCACGATCAGTGTCAGGACCCGGCAAAGTGTGAAGAGGATGACAACAGGACGGCTCCGCCACAGGTGGAGGAGGAAGAGAAACAAGCAACCTTGTTTTTAGTTGATGGGCTTTTTCTGGCAGCACCACATGTAAAAGGTTTGTGATTTAATTCAACTTTGTTTTACTTTGCTTGTATTTTCTCTGTTATTTTTTTTTGTGTGTCCTGTGATATTGAAAACTCTATACTTGTAGCTTTTTCAGTGGGTGATCAGGCTATGGAGGATAATTTTGTTATTTGTTATTTTAATTTTATTAAAATTAGATAAGGAAATACATAAACTCGTTTAAATTAGTATTGTTTTTAGTGCTCAGGACATCCAGGTCATACGTTTATGTTAAAAATAAAAAGGAAACTAGAAAATGAAATTGCATTTTGAAATGAAAAATTGATATTGTGAACTGGCAATTTGAAAAAGAAAAGCAATAAGCCAAATGAGAAAGGTCAACACAAAAAGGATGGGATGTGTAAAAATTAGAAGGTAATTGCTTATTTTAATTGATTTTAATCTGTATTCCTTTTTTTTTTTTTTAGTGTTTTGTGTTGAAGTGACTAATGTGAACCGCCGTGTTCGATATCAGTCCATTATTGTGCGAGACAGGCTACAGTGTGATGGCTGCAGCCTACTCGCTTAATACTGGACCAGTTTCAAAAATTGTTGCTCAAATTCTTTATTTCAACATAGATCTTGGTAACATAGGATCCAGGCTGAAAAATCAGATGTTTCTTTTGAAGGAATAGCAATCTCCCTTTTCTTTTCAAGATGTTATTTAATGATATCTGTTTATCATTTCATTATAAAATGTAGTTTTCCAGTTTGCTCTTTCTTTTCAACATTGAATTATCACCTGGTTATCCTGCAGTTGAATATGATAAAAGTCTATTTTTTTTGTTTTCTCTTTTAATTGCAATACTGAGGAAAATTATCCTCCATATCACGCAGACAGCTTTCATCCTCACACCTTTATTTTGTCTCTTCTGTTGTCAGCAGTGCTTCTGAGTCAAACTGAAGAAAGCCCTGAGGATGATCACCAGTCTGATGCTGATAAAAGGAAACAGCTCAGCATTCGTGACATAGTTGATCTCCAAGAGACAAACTTTACTGTCAGAATTCAGCCTCCGGGAACAGAGAGTTTTGAGCTTCAGGTTCTGCTGTGCTCCCATCGTAGTTTTTTTTAAAGACACTTCGCTGTATCTTCACATCTCTCTGAATCACTGACCTCTCCTCCACGCTCAGGTGTCAGGCCAGATGTTGGTGGCGGAGCTGCACCAGGTGCTGATGGAGCACGAGATCACCTGCCACCGCACTTGCTTCTCCCTCCAGCTGGGAGGCACAACGCTCGACGGGCTCACGGAGCTGAGCTCCATCCGGGGCCTCCAGGACGGAGCGCTGATCAAGGTGGTGGAGGGTAACTGCCTCGTTCTTTTCTGTCTCCTTTTGAGGTTGTCTTTTTGTGATTAATAAGTGGGAACTTCTCTTCAGAGAGCAACAATGTCAACATCTGACTTCAGTCCAGTTTTGTTAGATGTCACATCTGGAGCTTGACATGTTACGGAACGGCCCTTTTTAGAAAAATGCTGACCTCTCATCTAAACTGTTATCATGTTTCAGACCACCCGGTGGCCTGGCAAAACTGCCTTCTTGAATGCCTCTATAGTTGATAAATCTAAATAAAGCGCCCTCTAGGGTGGCCTAAAATTCAGAAAACCTGATGCAGTGTCATGTAGGCCAAATCTCGGTGACGTTGAGCTAACAACAACAATCACTTACGGGTAGACAGCTGTGATATCGATTGTCTAGATATGTGTAATTGGCAAACTTGTTTATTTCTGGTGTCATTTTTAGCTGTTACTGTGAGATATATAGTTAAACACTGTGGTCTGACCTATTTGACGATTCTGGTGTGCTTATTTTATGTGGGCTACTTTGTTGTTTTGCTAGCAACTTTCATGAACCAAAATCTACCATCAAGGAAACTGCAATGTACTGTATCTGTTTAAGTTTACATTATATTCAGAATATTTTCTCCCCAACTACCTTACACACTAACCAGTCAATGCTACGATAAATCAGCACCTCCCCTCTTTAGTATAATTACTGTTTTAGTGTAAAAGATTGAGGATTATAGTTTAGAGTATACTGTTTTTTTTTTATTAATTCATTTATTTTCTTTATTTGGTATTGCTGTTCTTCTGTGTCGATCTTTGGTTAATATAGGACAAAAATAAGCCTTGGGCTTCAGCCTTTTCCTTTTTTTTATGTTGAGAAAATGTGTGTGAAATAATCTTTGTTTCTCATGATGCATGTAACAGAAATAAAATTCTTAATTAATTCATTAATAACTCATTATATGATCTTATTTTTCTCCAGTACAGTCACTTCATGCTGCACTGCTTCATTTACATTGACTATATTTATGTATTATCTTTTTGGTGAAGTGCAACACTTCAACCAGAGAACACTTTTCCTTTCATACTGAACCCTTTATAAGCAGGTTTTCTGATGTTGTTGCAGATTCGTACACTGTGCGTGACGCTCGTCTTCATCTCAGACACGTACGTGATCTCCTGAGGAGCCTTGACCCCGCAGATGCATTCAACGGAGTGAACTGCAGCTCACTATCGTACCTCACATTTTTCACCAGAGGAGACAATGGTAATATTGTTCTCTTACTGCCTCCTCACATTTAGTTTTGTTTGAACATTTCTTAATTCATCATTTCATAATTCGATACTTTCACCTCCATATTCCTCCCTTCAGACAGCGACAGCGCGGGGAACAGGAGAGCTTCTGAAAAGGAGTCTGTTGACTGCAGCCCTCCAGAATATATCCTCCCTGGATGTAAGGAGCGACCGCTTACTCCACTGCAGCCACTCAGAGAAGACTGGAAGGTGAGAAATCAGATTCTGAATTAGCAAATACGATAGATTAATATTTAATTACACTAGGGGCTGACCAATATTGGTTTTTCAGAACCAATACTGATTATTAGTAGTTAATGAGACCGATAACAAATATTTGGAACCAATATGCATTTACAATAAAAATGAAAATCTTTCTGTCAATATTTAGGATCTGGAATATAAAAAACTCCAACACAAATCTTTGTGTAAATGCCTTTAGCAAATGTTTAATCCAAACTGAAACTTTCAACATCATATACAGCAAGTTCCTTGCAAGTTTTTTATGACACTTTCTTTGCACTTTTTAATCAATTAATGTTATCTGTGATCATTAAAATAAAATGCTCATATAGGTAATCGGCAAAATGCCAAATATCGGCCAGGCCGATAATCTTTCAAATATCTATTCAGTTAAAGTGAAGCGACACTTAAAAAAGTATCATCTCAGCCGTTACAGTGCCTGCGGGTTCTGACGATGAGCAGCTGGAATCCTCCTCCAGGAAACAGGAAGATGCACGGGGACTTAATGTACCTCAACGTCCTGACTGTGGAGGACAGAGAACTCAACATCACATCCTCTACACGTGGTTTCTACCTCAACCAGTGAGTGCTAAACTGTTTGCAGTTAAACTGTCCAGCCACTGAAATGTTTGCTTAGCCATTAAAAGTGAAGATTTTTTAGATGTGCCAGCAGTGTGACTCCAGGGATGACGGTGTCAGTATGTCCGTCCACTACTGTTGTCCAAATTTGTTAAATAGATTGGCAACCAAATTTTATTTTTTTCATTTTCCAGATGATGTATACAATCTTGACAACTTTGACATTTGAACCAGACATTCATGTCCCCCAAAGGATTAAAAGTAATCATTTTGGTGATCCCTTTAGGTAATAATCTCATTTAAATGTTGTCTGTTAAATTTCTATCTATTGCAGATTAAGGTAACACAATTGATTGAGCCCACTAATAAGAGCTCCTGCATTTGCAATTCTACGAATTGCCTGTTGCGACATTCCCTGGAAAAATCACATTCACGGAAGACGCCGCCAAAAGGAACAAAACTGTGAAACTATGCCTTTGCGTGGATTTATCTGTTTCAGATCAACTGCCTTCAACTTCAACCCCAAACCTGCAGCTCCCAAAATCCTTTGCCATTCTCTGGTCGAGCTGCTAAGTCAAGTCAGCCCTGCTTTCAGGAAAACCTTCAGTGCCCTGCAGAGGAAGAGGTGAGCAAACTGTAATCAAGCTGGAAACTTCGTGTTAATACAGTACCAGGGACATGAAGCAGAGCTGTTCATATCAATGCAATATGTCGATGGAAATACAGTAATGGCAGTCATTTTAAGTTCTACATGAGGCTCTGTGAAATATGTTTTCTGTCACTTTCTGTTAACCAGAGTTCAGCAGCACCCTTATGAGCGGATCGCTGCGCCTTTCCAGGTGTTCACCTGGATCGCCCGTCATGGAGATCACACCCTCGACTGCGTCCGAGCAGAGGAGACACACACCAGTCGCATGGGACAGGACGAGCACACAGCTGGGCAGGTTGCGGACATGAAATTGGAGAAAGAGGCTACATTTGGAAAAAAATATAAATATGTTTCCTGGTGCATCTGGGGCTGACTGATGTTGATTGTGATGCTGATGTGTAGGTTGTGTGTTGTGACTACAGAGTCGGGACTGGAACGAGGAGCTGCAGGGATGCAGGGAACTCCCCAGAAACTCCCTTCAGGAGCGGCTGCACAGAGAGAGGAGCATATTCAAAGTGAGACCACAGATTTTTAAACATATTTCCAGTTCTCTTTCTGATAAATGCTTTGAAATTTGGATCAAGATCACTTTTCTTGTACTGTTTTCAGACACCTTTCACAAGTATTTAAACCTTTGAACCCTGAGCAAATTGATGCGGTTTCTTTCAAAACCAGGGGGAAAAGGCAATGAGCAGCAAAAAAAAGAAAAGTTTCACAAATTTAATAATCAGAGACAATTATTCCTTCCTACTCCTGCTCTGATTAGATTGTGTTGCTCTTTAATAAAATGAAAAAGGTAAACTGTGTTAACCAAGATTTTAATCCCTCCATCCAGACCAACAGTGACTTTGTTGCAGCTGCATCACGAGGTGCTGTAGCTGTTATCGATGGTAACGTTATGCCGTTAAACCCGGGGGAGACGCCTCACATGCAAATGTTTATCTGGAACAACCTGTTCTTCAGCCTGGGGTTCGACATATCTGAGCACTATCACCCACTAGGGGGCAACGCTGCTGCTCATGCTGCAGCCATCTGTGACCTGAGGGGAGCTCAGGTAAGTGCATGAGGAGCGAATATTAAATGTGTCCTGTTTAAAAGTGTTGCTAGTATTACATTGCAAGGGTATGACTGCAGATTTTAAAGGGAAAAACAATGTTAAACAGCCATAAACCAAAAAAAAATACAAAAGACAATTTTTTTCTCATATTTTCACTCTGAAATGTTTTTGAATCCCTTCATGTTCTTGCCATCAAAACAAAAATGCCTGTGTTGCTCTGCTACAGGCGTACACATCTGTGGACATAGAGGGGCTTCACACCCTTGGAACAGCAGTTGTTGATTATCGTGGCATCCGTGTTATCGCTCAGACCATTGTTCCTGGGATACTGGAGAAAAATCAGGAGCAGAGTGTTGTCTACGGCTCTAACGACTATGGAAAAACTGTGTTTACTCACCCCAGGTAAAACACACACTCACAAAAATGCAACAAAGTCATAATTTAGGTATATACAGCATGATTAATGGAGGTGTGTGTTGGATTTAGTGGCATCCAGCAGTGGGGATTGCAGACTTCAACCAGCTGAAACTTCTCCTGTTTGCCAAGGCTGAGCTCCCGGTTAGGATTCCTATATTGTTTGGGAGGTTTTTATTGGGAGACAAATTATCCACAGACATTTCTTCCTCTGGAAAACAAACAGACCAGCAGAAAAAAAACACTGAATAAAGCACTTCTATGTTACTAATCAGTGTTTCTACGATGCTGTTCAGCTTTTTGCACACCAGCCTCTAGCCCAGCACCTGCCAATGTGTGCTCACCTTTTTACTCAATGTTCAGGAGGTTTTTATCAGGAGCCGAATTATCTGCAGAGGTCTCCTCCTCTCCAAAACAAATGGATTCAGTGATTCAAACCTGTAAAAACACTGAAAGAGGAGTTTCATGGTAAAATCAGTGTTTTCCCAAAGCTGTTTGGCTCGCTGTGGAGGGGCTGCTGTGTACGCTGGCCGACACAAAAATGCTAAATGAGAATGGCTTCATCTAGAGTCAGTGTTTGGTTTGCCTGTTCAAAGCTAACATGACAGTGTAACATGGTGGACTCTGGGGACCAGGACCTGCTCCTTATGTAGCTATTAAGGGCTCAGCTGATTTCTCTCTGTGATTTTAGTCATTTGTGAAGGATCGAGAAAATAGCACCTATTGTCAGTGTGATTGCTATTCAAATTGTCACTGAAATTGTTTTAGACAATTGTACTTGTTCATGTATTCAACTGGTTTTGTGTTTTATTTTAACTGAATGTGTCTGCATTTGTCTACTTGTGTTTCTGAATCCTAAATCCTATACACTATACCTTTAAATTTCTCCAAATTATTCCAGGTTTCTTGAGCTTCTGGATAAAACCAGTAAACCGCTAAAAATCCAACGTCACCAGGTCCTCAACCACAGCAACAACCCAGTGGAGCTTTGCTCTGGCATCGAGACCAAAGGCATCCTGGGTAATGACGGAAGACCCTACATCTTGGACCTTCTCAGGACCTTCCCCCCCGACCTTAACTTCCAGTTCTCTGAGACAGAGGAGAGGATAGATGTGCCGAAGGAGTGTCAGAGCTTTGGTTACCCACGGCAACACCCTCACGGCTTAGCCAGCCTGAGACCAGAGCTGATAGACGCCTTCGTCCAGCACAGGTGAGGAAGAGGAAATTTCGAACCGTTTGTTGAATGTTTGGACACAAATGCAGCAACCGTGTAACTGTTCAACCAGCAGGATGAACTGAGCTTTGGAAATAAAGTATCTTATCCATTTTATTATGTGTTTTCGGCTGCAGGTTTGAACTTTATTCCAAGATGTCCCAGGGGCTCATCCAACCGGACGAACAAGATAAAGCCACAGAGCAGAGTGAAGAGCGGAGAACTGAAGATACAGCTGCAGCTGGTGCTGAAATGGGTGAATGAGAGCTGTTAAATGAAATTAAATGATAAGCAGCCGGTGCTGAAATGGGTGAATGAGAGCTGTTAAATGAAATGAAATGATAAAACCTTTTGATGAAGCAGGAGAATTTGTGCAACTGCAGGGAGAAATCAGGCTGAGAAACAGTCAAACGATAGATGTACAGTAATATGACATGTAAGTAGGTTTTAATTATATTATAATATATTATATTTTCTATTATAATTTTTGACCTTGGAAACTAGGAGTCGACCAATATTGCTTTTTCAGGGCCGATACCGATTATTAGTACTTAATGAGATAACTGATATCTGGAACTGATATGCATTTACAATAACGATGACATTTCTGTCAAAATTTAGAATTTGGAATATAACAAACTCCAACACAAAACTTTGTTTAAATACCTTTGGGAAATGTTTAATCAAAACTGAAACTTTCAATCATCTACAGCAATTTCCCAGCAACTTTTTTAATATACTTCACTGAAAATTTTAATAAAAATCTTACATACATACATGAAATACAGTATATGTTTAAAAAATCTTCCTCAGCAGGTGGAATTTGCTCAGTTGTCTTTAAATGAGAAATGTTCAGTTATTCAGGTTTTAAAAGCACTTTAACGACTACTTGTTCATGTTGGCTTAAAAAGGAGGAGGAGTATGTGTAATAAATATGTAAGATTCATTTAAACAATAAGTCCACAACATATGGGCAAACTCCACTCGCTGATGAAGACCATGTAATATGATAGAAAGCAATAGAACAGCAAATAAATGGACCTAATGTTGGATATCTAAATAATATCTAAAGTTTTTACTATATAGGATGGTAATTTTCTTATTGGTATGCAACTTTTTGTTAAATGATATTGACTTTAATATGTAGTCAAATTTTTATTCAGATTAAATGTCTTTTATTTGATTGTTATTATTAAAATTAAGGGAGATGTTCTCTTTTTTTTGTGGTTTTCAATTATCCAGTCATACGCTTACATCACAGTTAATAGACCCTGAAACTGCAAAAATGTGCAAATGTTAACTAATAATCGATTAGAAGTAAAATGGTAAGGATTGTTTTATTAATAATGTATTCATATTTCATTTTGCAGAATTTCAGAGAAGGAATGTGATTACGAAAGCTTGTGAGGCTGTTGGATCAGCGAGTGATTCCTGCTTTGACATCCGCTTCAATCCTAACGTTTGCTCTCCAGGTATCGAACACACTTTAGCCCATGCACACACACACACACACACACACACACACACACACACACACACACACACACACACAAACACACATGCACACGCACACTCACACACAGGTATATAAAGCATATTTTTTCTTTTGACAGGTTGAACTGTGTGTTTGTCTTTGCTGCAGGTGTTCGTTTCCCCTCTGAGTGTGTCGAGGAGGTTCAGCATCAGAGAAAGTTGTTGTGGGACGCAGCTGCTTTTCTACTGTCCAGTCAGATTCCAGCAGTGGTGAGTCTCGTGGAGAAATAATGTTAAGATCTATCATGTGCATGACGTTTAACGTGATATCTACAGCTCTGCTTGTGTGTGTGTGTGTGTGTGTGTGTGTGTGTGTGTGTGTGTGTGTGTGTGTGTGGTAGGTGAAGGACTGTCTCGACCACATAGCACTGCCGATGGATGGAGCGACCCTGACGTCAGTGCTACACCAACGGGGTGTGAACGTACGATACCTGGGCACCTTACTGAGGGAGCTGGACAGGGTGGAGGACAGAGGGAGACTCGGCCACATACAGGTACTTGCTCTTATAGCCATATAACTCATATATATAGTCATCATAGCTGCATATCTCTTACTCTTGAGTTTACTTTTACATTGAAAAAATTTCCAACTATTGAATAATTTCCAGGCACTTGTGAAAAAACAAGGAGGAATTACATTAAAAAGCCTATATTATACTGGCTACATCATTAAAAAAGCCAACATGTTTTGGCCACTATGATGTCCTCATGATGTTTTTTAGTTCTTGTGAATTTCTGGAAAAATAAAATATATGTTTAGCAATCAAAAGTAAGCATCTGCTTAGCTTGGAACATTTTGAAACATAAGTGTTTTGAACATTCACAATTTTTAAAATTGATTTTTTTTCAATGGAACGATTGTTTTTTTTTTTATATTTCCTATATTCTAAGGATGAGAAAAGTATAGTTATACGCACATCGTGTAGGTGCAAGGCTATCGAAAAACAAGTGTGCAGGTGTTACCTTTTTTACTATAATCTAGGATTCAAAAAAATTTTTTATAGTTTATATACTCCCCAAGAATTTGGAACAAAAACACATCTGGAGCTTGACTAACTTCATCGTTCCATCTCAGTTTTAGACTTACTTGCGATCAAAATTTCCTTTTAGGTTCTTGGTCTAAAGTTATCTAATAGTATGATAGAACAAAATGCAACTTCATGTTATGTAGAACTTGGAAAAAACACAGAAAATAAAGGATTTCAACTGCTGAAATCTTCTTGATCTGATCAACTGTTCCCTCACAGAGAATTTCTCTCAGTGAAGTCATCGTCAGGAGTGCAAAACACATCTTCAGGACCTATCTACAGGTGAGGAGCTCAATAACAAGTCAAATATTATGAGAATATTTAGCAATCCAACATACATTTTTCTAATATCAACATATCATCTTGTCTCCCAGGATGTGGAACCTGCAGCTTTCTCTGCTGCTGTCAGTCACTTCCTAAACTGCCTCTTGAGCTTCTCCTCCTGTGTCACCGACTCCTGCTCAGATGAGCTGCTCTCTCGCCGCAGAAATCGACGGCGGCGGAGCCACGGGAGTCGAGGCACCTCGTTGACAGACAGTGTGTGGGCTAGACTGACTCACAGTGAGCTGTGGGGCCGGATCAGGACTGAGGCTGGAGATTATTTCCACTACACAATAGATGGGTGTGTGTGTGTGTGTGTGTGTGTGTGTGTGTGTGTGTGTGTGTGTGTGTGTCTGTCTGTGTGTCTGTGTGTCTGTGTGTGTTTTTGGATATGTGCAACAGGATTTTACACTGTCATCCTCTCTGTGTTCAGTCAAAGTATGGATGAAGTCATAGAAAAGCACAGCCTTCAGAGGATCTCCCTACTGAGAGAAATTGCCATCAAGACGGGCATCCAGGTCAGACATCTGTCTTCTCTTCATCAGTCATTTACCTATGACATTTTGTTTCAGTGGAAACCCCACCTGCTGTATCATCAAAAACATATCTGGAGCTGCAATAGATCAAAGTTGAGCATAAGGGACGAGAGGGAGAAATGTTGTAAAAAAAAATTTGCTCATATTTGATGCTTAATAAGTCATAGGTCTGGTTACATGATGCTACAAGAGTTTTGGTTGCTGCTCAAGTCCAACGAACCTTACAGATATAAATCATCTGCAGCATTGACTTGTGACTGCCAAAGTGCAACATGCAGCTTTAAAATGCAGCTGCTTCCCTTTTTCTATTTTTCTGTATTTAGGTGCAGCTGAGGGAGTATTTGTTTGAGTCCCGGCACAGGCCCGTGTTTAGTGAGGACGATGTCGTCAACATGTTCCCTGTGGTCAAACATCTCAAGCCTACAGCAACGGATGCCACGTGGCTCGTGCGACAGGCAGAGGTGGCAGTGCAGCAGGGTGAGACGTAAATACAAACACATACATGAAATACAGTATATGTTTAAATTTTTACCAGGAGGGCCCATATGGAGTAACATTATGCTGATGTGCAATTTGGTGCAACATTATTTCCCTACCAGCAACACTAAAGCAGAACTGGTTAAGCATAAATAAAATAAATATATATATATAAATAATAAATAAAACCACTGTTTGAAGTGCCCGATTTTGTCCACATGATGTTTTATAAGTACAATTTATTATTATTATTATTCTGAGAAATTACTTGCACCAAGAAATGTTTACTAAAAAACAATAATGTTTTTTAAAGGGTTTATTTGCACAATAAAAAAACATGCAATGCATTGTGAATATATATAAGCAACAAATGTGCATTGTCCAAAACAAAGTAACATAAGCTTTAAAAAATCCCTTTTAGCCCAGTGATCCTACGGTGGATTTAGTGTGTATCATGTGACGGGCATATGTCTATAATTTTTGTACGTTCAAGGCCCATCAGCAGAGTTTTATGTTTGCTTTTAGGTCTTCTCAAAGAGGGCTTTGAGCTGATCAGCCAGGCCCTGACTCTGTTCAGCAGTGTATGTGGGGTCCTGCATGAAGACGTGTGCATGTGCCTGCGTCTTTTGGGACGGATCTGCTACATCCTGGGAGAATATGCAGACGTAAATACACATTACAGTTCATTTAGACCTTTTACCTAGCCTCATGTTTCAGGTTTCAAGTTTAGGTTTATTTCTCACATACACAATAATATAAGTAAAATGTGCAGTGAAATGCCTTTTTCAGACTTCTGAATCGTCACCCACTACAATTTGTGAGCTTTGTTGTTTCCATCATTTTTCCATGTCTGTCAGGCCCTCAGCCACCAGGAGAAGGCTGTTATGAGTAGTGAAAGAATACAAGGTATAGACCATCCACAGACCATACAAGACTACGTGAGTTCCTTTACCTTCTCACCAATCCACAAACAGATGGTTGCATCATGTTAATCCCAATGTAAAATATCAGTTAATATGGAAGTATTCTTTTATTTGTGATTCAGACTTATCTGGCGTTGTACTGCTTTGCTGGAGGCCGGCAGTCGACCTCCCTACAGCTGCTGTATCGCGCTCGGTACCTCGCCCTCCTGGTGAGCGGAGAAGATCATCCACAAGTCGCACTGCTGGATGTAAGTGAGACCTCACACCTGCAAAGTGTTGCTTTCTGTCTCTCTTCTTTATTCACAACAAAAATCTTTTTTAGTTATTATTTGTTCATTTTAGACATTAGAGTGGGCCCGGGTGTTATGGAGAAAATCAAATATCTACCTCAATATACCTCGATGTTGATATTGCAATAATACTGCAGGGTTGACTGCTGGTACTTCAACAAATATTTACACAATCAGAATTTTGATAAATAATCATGTAGTAATTTAAATGTTCTGACAAAGTAGGTAAAGGCAAATACTAGAACAAATTCAGAAAATTATATCACTTTACTGTAATGCAGCCTTTGAAAACCAGATAAGGACAACACTTACAATGTTTCGATATCTTAAATCTAAACCTAGTTCCATATTATGATATCAATATTATTTCAATATTTTGCCCAGCCCTACATTAAACTGTCTATTCACATTCTATAGTCAGTACTGCATGGTAATTTTAGGATTTTGTTATTTAAGAAAGTCATACTAATCCAAGATAAAGTTTCAACAACAGCCACACAAACAAAACAAATGGGGATTCTTTTAGCATCAAATCAAGTAAAATGTTTTTTTACTTTACAAACTGAGATTAACAGTGTCTTTGGTTAAGTTTAAGTTTTTTCAACCAAATAGGCCTCCTAATGCATACTGCAAACTTCCCCTCTCTCTCTCTGCAGGTACACGCCATCAGTTGTTACTGAAATATACAAAAAAACATGAGTTACCCATTTTAATATTTATAGTATAATTACTGGTTAAAGGGAAGAAACTTGAGGAAAGATTTTTCTTCTTTTTTTTATAAACAAAATGTTGTAAATAAGATAAGTGAGAAGTGTAAATGCAAACAGGCAATGGCAACTTAAAGCCTTATTTATACGAGAATATGTCAGTGCTGTTATGTCACTGTTGTGCTCCATTACTTTAGAGTATGCTCGGCTTAGTACTTCATGGACTGATGGAGTACGAGCTTTCCCTGAAGTTTCTACAGAATGCCTTAATTTTAACCTCAAAATACCACGCTGCCGCATCCCTGAAGCATGCACACAGGTGAGACTATTTGTTGTCATGTTTCTCTGTTTATTTCTACTCTTAAACATAAAAAAACAGATTGCAACACATTACAGTCACAGACAATCTGCGAAAATGACACAAATGCTTTGAAATACCGGTCTCTGTGACCTGTGCAGCTCCCTTCCTTCATATCCTGTGTATGAGAGTTTTCATTATTGCTCTGCCTTTTCGTGTATGTCTTCTGTGCAGTCATCACCTGCTCGCCACTGTGTATGAGAGTAAAGGGGAGTTTCGATCAGCTCTGCAACACGAGAAAGAGGCTTATTCAATATATAAGAGCCAGGTGAGCTTTAAAATAGTAATAATAATGATAAAAATAAACTTTATTTGTGGAGCACTTCTCAAGCAAAAGCAGAAAGTGCTGTCTAAAAACCAAAGCAATACTAGTGAAACATATACATACACCTACACATACACATAAAGACATATATGTATGTACGTATGTACTTACATATAAACATATCTGTCAATGCATACACACACACAAAATAACTCAATTAGAAGAAATAATAATAAGTAAATGAAACAGAACAGTAAAATAATGTAAGTCTATCACCTATTAGGAAAATCTTTGTTATATTTTTTTACTTTCACACATGTAGGTTGGGGAGAACCATGGCAGGACGAAGGAAAGCTCAGAGTACCTGCAGAGCCTCACTCAGCAGGCTGTGATCCTCCAGAAAGCCATCAACCAAATCTACAGTAACACACCTAGTGCCTGTATTCCACCTCCTAAGGTTTGTACGGATGATGCAAGCATGTGCCACTGCCCACATGCATTACAAGTTGTGCGATACTTATTATTCTCTCGTGTTTCTCTCCAGTTTAACACACCGAGCCTTCCCACAATCCTTCAGCAGCTTAACCTGACATGTGGAATCATTCTCATCCCCCTCAGGTGAACACCGAAGTAGGACAAAAAAAAAAAACGCTGATGTTTTGGTTGTGATGTTCATCTCACCTGATGATTATTCTAATGATGAATGTACACAGACTCTGTGTGTTGTGTTTTTTTCTCTCTAGTTTAAAAGAACTTGCAGACCTGAGGACTTCTTTGAATGGAAAGGAAAAGGTTCAAGTGGATGAACTGGAAAAAAAGAACTGCGGACAACAACCCTGAACTATGGACCAAAGGGACAGAAACAGTAGAATATCTGTGTAGTCAGTCTGACTGATGGAAATGATTGCGGACAGCAAGTAACAATGGTAAATGAGCGCCTGGCAAATAGCCTTTGGACAACAACTATTTCCAGTTAATAGACAAGTGCAGCCATCTCTTTTTGGAGAATGAGTTTGCTCTGCTGTCTGTGGAGGACTGGACTTTGAAGAGAACCTTATCTAACGATATAGCTCTTGTTGAAATATTTGGGATCCATTAATTAACACTGCAGGCTGTTGCTGGCAAGTATGTTTAACCCCCTTCCTTTTTGTCAGATAAATGCAGGAACCCTACATACTAAATACATGAAGCTGCTAGATGAATGGACAAGCACAGTACTGAGAAAACAAAAAATTAGCAACAGTGTAGGCCTACTAAAAGTCAAAATTTCATATTTCTAAATGTCGCACTGTCATCGCAGTCCCTTCTGTCTCCACTGGGTTTCACACTTGTGCCATGAACACATCTCAGAACATGATATTCCTAAATATTAAAAAATAAAATCTTTATGATTGTTTTGAATGTGTATTAGCTCCCATTTAACCCATGTTGTTGTCATTAATATCCAGACTGTAAGGAAATAATAAACATCTGAGCATCTCATGTCTTCATTTTATAAGAACAAGTCCCATTCAGAGTTGGTGAGTTACTAGTTACATCAAACTGATTGCTGTAATTAAAATACAAAATAAATGTAATTGTAGTTACAGTTAACAAAATGTAATGACATTACATCTACTAATCAAAATGTTGGTGATTACACGGGGGTTACATAAAAAGTTTATATGATGAATAAAACATTCATTCTGTTGCTTTACATCTTTTTGCACGTGCAGGAATGCCTTCTTTTGGCATATTTTTAGTCAGCAAAGCTGTTGAGACAAATTTGAGCGCAACATCTATGATATTATGTTTTTAGATATTTATGTTCTGTTTAAACTTTTAAAAAAAATATGTGAAGAGGGCAATGAGCAATGAAAGAAATTACCCAAACATTAGCAATAAATAAATAATTTAAAAATAACTGATGACATCTTTTATTATGATTATTATGGTGATGATTCTTATTATAAGTATTATTATTATCATTATTGTTATTAATTATAGCTACTGCTAGTTTCCAACTTTTAGAAAAGAAAAGGAGGAAAAAAGATATCAAAGTTACATACAATAGTGTGCATACAATAACAGTTATGCTAAAAACATTTACACCAAGATTACATAGAAATACAACATACAGTAAAATAAAAAAAAGACAAAGAAATATAAATATCAACATTACATTCAGTTACAACACTCAACTTCAATGAATAATAAAATAGTTGAGATGCTCACATCATATCGCTCAAATTAAAATTTGGCTGTAAAATAAATAAAAACACAATGTAGCTGATTTATGTGTTTCAAGAGTGAACGCGGTGCACGCTGCGCGCCTCCGCTCACCTCAACGTGCGCGCAGCCGATGTCCAACCGCGACCGTTAGCCTGGGCCGGGCGAATGCGGCGGCACCAGGGAGGAGAAAAAATCTGACTGACCGTGCCGGGTGATGTGAAAAGTCACAGTACCACACCAAAACCAGGGCTTCCCATCGCAGTTTTAGACCACTCGAGGAGATATGAGAATGGCCATTTGTCAGAGGGTAAGTTGTTAGTTTTTACACGCGGCCACATTTTTGTTTTGGCACTTGAAAGACTTGTTATTTTTGACGACGAATTGCCTGCAGTGTCTGCGCTTTCCAGTTCCGATCTCAAAATGGCGGAGAGGCCGAAAGCTAAGCTAGGCTAAGTGGCAAAGTTGGCATTCACAGGAGCATCGATTTCGAGACTGCGTGTCTGGATGATCTATCTGTGATATTATTCAACGAGGGTGAATGTGACTGTCATCTCAAGAGCAGTTCGGCGCCTCTCGGTCAGTACGTGGTTTGTATGGAGACACTTGTTGTGAAGCCTAGCTGAGCATTTGGCTAACGTTAGCAGCGTCTATTTATGGAAGTTCTTTGGGGATGAGCTAACGTGGTACGCTAGCCGGCTAAGCTAACTAAGGTGCTGTCAGCCTGCTGCCGTATTTTTCACAGCAAATATTATAATGTTGGTAGAAAATGCGTAAATCAAATGCTGACCGTTGACTCTATTTGTTTGTGGAAAATTCTCAGTGAATAACGTTAACAGCTAAACTAGTGTTGTCTAACGTTGCTGTGTTAGCCCTGTAATCAAACTTGGGTTACACATCCAATTCCCCTTAAATTGCAACGGTTACATCTTATTTTATTTTCAGCAATAATCGGTGCTGTTTAGCCACTTGTCCGTGTGGACCAACGCCCTTTTGTGTGTTTTGGTGTGGTGGCTTTGTGGTAGTGTAAATCCAGTTTGCTCAAAGTGACAGCTCCGGTTAACGTCTACGTTATCATGCTAAGCTAACGTTAGCTGGAAAGGGCGTTGCTGAGCCATTGCTGCAACTTTGCCCTTGTGGCCATCGAAGCTTGGAAAGACGTCACTCGAGACAGATTTTGAACTCAGTGCTGTTTTATTAAATATTTAAGCAGCATTACACGGATTGGGGTGGTTTTGATGCAAACTGCAAGCTCCTCTAAGGTAATCTACCAACGTTTGATGAATCACAATCAGGGTGGAGACTTCACCAGGATCAGTGCGAAATACTGATTATCAACAAGGCTGAACAGATTTCACGTGAGATGTACAAAACTGTCTCATGAGCTGTATTTTACTGTCTGATTGAATTCCCAGTAGCCTAAATGTGCAGTAGCTGCTACTGTATAGCATTAAATATTAGGGCCTATGTCTGTATAATAGGTTGTAAACCTTTCAGGGTGTATTTCAGGATGTTCTATATTAACTAATTTTTTTTTCAAAGCACTCCTGTATCTCGAGGTTTTATCTATTAGATGTTTTAACTCAGAAAGTTGATTGGAGTGCAGTGAATATTTTATTTCTGCCACATTTCATCCTCCATCCCCACTTTAAATCCTTCTAAGAATGAAAAGAACTACGCTTGTTTAAGTAAAATATTTATTATTCAATTGGGGAATCAAACATGTTTTGATGTCAGAGCTATTTCAACATTATGTCACTGCCCTGTCACATTATATCTTGACATCTTGTGTTGATAACAAGCCAATATGGGTTGTTTTAATGCATACCGCATACTCCTTATCCACCAAGGTTTGATGAACCACAATCAGGGTGGAGACTTGACAAGTATCAGTACGAAATACTGTTCATCAACAAAAGCTATACAGATTTCACATGAGATGAACAAATCTGTCTCGTGAGCTCAATTTAACTGCCTAAGTGAGTGCCTACTTGTTCAGTAGCAGCTATTATACAGCATTAAATCTTAGGGCCCTTGTCTGTAGAACAGTAGGTAAAATATTCTATGTGAGCTTAATTTTTTTAAAGCACTTCTGTATCTTTGGGTTTGATCATTTAGATGTTTTGAATTCAATTAGGTGTCTGCAGTGCAGTGAATGTTTTTTTGTTTCTGCTGAATTTCAGTCTGCTGCCCCGCTCTCTATTTTTTTGTCCAAGTATCAGCAGAGCTCTGCTTATTTAAGTACAATATTTATTATTTTATTGGAAAACCAAACATATTTTTTTTAGAACTTTGTTTTTTTTAGTTTCCATCAACACCAATACATAGTATGCATTTCCTTTTTCAGCAGTATACAACATTTGTACATATTATATTTAAACACTTCATAAACATAACAAGAAAGCAACATAGACATCCATGCCAAAGTACTATATAGTCAAACCCATGCTTAAAGAAAGAACCAAATTAAAAAAAAAAAAAAAAAAAAAAAAAGAATAGTTATAGCAAATGCCTACCCTGCATCATAATCACACAGATGAAGTACAGGTGCATGGAAAATCAAACATTGTTGGTATTATGTTTTGATATTTTGTCTAAGCTGTTTCAAAATTTTGTCACTGGCTTGTCACATCAAATCATGACTGGTTGCATTGATGACATGCAGCAGTATGTTTAAGATGAAGGTTGAGAAACTTTGAAAGTGAGTGTTTTTATTGTTGGGCAGTCACATTAAACCCTGCTATGAGGACACATCACTAATTAAAACAAATGTCATGAAGTAGTATAGGCTGACAGTTACAGGATTTGTAATCAACCATTGTCATCGTGGTTCAGTTTGTGCCAGCAGGGACTTGTTTGGCCTGAAGGTCACCCATAAGGAGGAGCACTGAACAACAGCTTGACACAAACATGACGACTAAAAGCTTGATATGCAGCCACAAATGATGCCTGCGATCGATTGGTCTCATAGCTGTTTTTTTGACTTGAGAATTAATTCATAAGAAAAGAGTCAGGACATGTAAACCGTGTGGCTCTACTTGTAATCATGATGTAAAAGTGATATCCCTCCACAAAGGCTGAAACTATAATTTAAACAGTTTATATGGATTTATTTATTTAGTTAGTTATGAAAGCATTTCAAAGACAAAGATAAATGCCCATAAAAGAATTATTTGAATAACAGGAAATAAATCAGAAATTATTTTTATTAATTGATGATTTAAGTCAAATATCATGCAGGAATGATCATTTCTGATTTCAGCTACTCCAGTGTGAGGATGTACTGCTTTTTTTCTGTTGTATCATTGTAAATTTAAAAAAAGGAATATTGGACTGTTACTGGGACAAAACAAGACATTTTGAAGATATCACCTCAGGCTTTAGAAAGCTTTGTTGGATATTTTTTAAATCTTTTTTTCTGGATTTTTATTGACAATAATTGAAAAAAAAAAATACTGATAGATTAAGTAAAAATGTTGGTAATCATTCAGCTAAGTTTATGTTGCAGAGCAACGTTGTACCACCTGCTTGGTTTGTTTTTGTTTGCTTTTTTAAACTAACAGTCAGACAACCCAAAGGTATACATTTTACAATGATATGTAACTCAGTAATCTTGAGGAGAGCCCTGCACATGGAGTCAGATGGTCTCCTTGGAGGATCAAACATCTTAGAATCAATTTCTGAATGTTGCAGTTTTAACGCCAGAATTGAAACTGCTCTTAATTGGGAGACAAGCGTTTAAGTGTGTGTCACATCACAGCTGAACATGCTACTGGTTTAGCTGATCATGGCTAAAATCTTCAGAGAGAATCTGAAGATGTCTTTACTCAGAACACTGATATTTTATTGTAACCTAATGGGAGCTTAATCAGGTCATCTGTTCACCGTATTACATTTCACAGTTGAAGCCAGGAAGATACAGTGTGGTTACATTTGGTAGTTATTGAGAGAGTAGGAGAGGCATGTTGGTTTTTTTGTCTGTGTTGTGATTTTAAGTGGATACAGAGAGATGGGAGGCCGCTAGATCTCCCAGTGACATCTCAGTTTCTTGAGTGGCAGATAAATGAACTGTGGTCGTCATGCTGTGTATCCTCCACATGGACACGTGTCGTCAGTAAATTTATAAATGTTTTCCTTTACGATGCCCTGATCAACTCTTTTTTTTAACCATTAGCCAGATCAGAGTCATTAACTACTGAGTATCTGCTGATGCTGTGTCCGATCTGGTTCTTTTATTTATCTGTTTATTAAATTTGTATTAGACGGCAGAAATATGTTGAATGGTAACAAAATACAATCCTATCACAGTATTAACAGAAGATTGATCAACAATCATATTTAGTATTTGCCCAGCACTATTTGCAGGTCGCTGTCCCAAAATTGGTGAGCGTATTTTGGAGTGTCAATGGTTTTCATCTGTTGTACATGATAAGAACTGCAGGTCTTCACTGGCCTTCTCATAAAATTAATTCCTTTTAATTCCATTTGGTTATAAAGACAACCCCTAGCTTGAAACTCTGGCCAGCGCGATGTCGTGTTGAATTTTTAAAAATAAATTATGTATTTATGTCCTAAGGGGGAAAACTGTCATTTCCCCTCTATTTTGCTCACACTTTCAATCTGGTCATGCTCCCCAGGTGTAGGCTGGGGTCAGTTCTTGCTCAGAGATATGTCACTTTATTGCATGACCACACTAGAGTTCAAACTGAGGTCCTTCTCGTCAGGGTATGCTATTCCTGCCACTAGGGGTGTAAATCACCAGTTCCATCATGATATTTACATTGATACTTCGGGCAACAATTTGACAGATTTTAATTCTTTTCAATTCATTTCAGAGGTCTGCATTTGATATGAAACTATATCATATGCCACATTTACACAATCTGTTACAGAAAAGCTGCCGCCCCTTTCTTATTTGCTTTTGGTCATAAAAGATGAAAGCAGCATATAAATGCTGTTAATGATTGGGTAACCAGTTAAGTGCAGGAAAGTTTACTTTAAATTGACACCACTAACGCACAAACAGCACATGGGATCAGTTAACTTTCAGGGCTTTCTGTCAGAAAGACCTTTCTGGAGGAAATGTTTCCAGTTGAACCCAAGTTATGATCTTTTTCCTAAAACGTCAGGGCTCTGTTAAAGCTCTGAAGGTAACCTTCTCCCAACAGCCATAAAACAGATTAACAACAAGATCATTCAACAAAAGTATAAAATCCGGCTCAGTGATAACTGCCCGCTTTCAAGGGGAAAAAAAAAAGTTATTTTGCTAATCGCCCAGTATTAGCTTAAGCACTGTTACATTGCATAAATTTGCCAAATGGTTAGTGACATGTATTGACATGTGTTATTTATACTTTTACTTACTCACTGCTGGTTTTAGTTACTGCATTTCCTGACAGAACAGCACAGTTGAATTTCAACCTGCATGCACGTTTTCTCAGCATGATACTGTTGAAACAGAGCTGCTAATGTTAATGTTGCTGTGGTGCTGCATCAAGTTAGCGGAGTGAGATGCCCAGCCCGGCAGATACAGTACGTCTCCATTAATCCAGTAACCTCATTGTTTGCATATGACATGCTCTGTCTGTTGACCCTTATTTTCTCAGAAATCTGCTGCTGATTTATTCCCTAGTAAATAGCGTTATCCTCATCGTCTTCCTCCTGGCTCCTTGCCATCATCTGCATGCCGCTGTTTGACGGTGATGCAGAATTTCAAAATAAAGGCGTATACTTCAGATGATGGTATGAATCCATGTTTACACTTTGCATTGATCAAATTGCTTAATTGAATTGATATATCAATCCAGATCGATGGATGGTTATACCTGCCACCAGGTCATCGTTTTACAGGTGGTCTTTTTTGTAAATTCTTGCTGAAAAACCAAAAACTCATGATCTGTATCAGGGAAAAAAACAGATCCTTTCTTGACTGTACACCTATATTTTGTCCATATCAGTTTACCATTATCCATTTGCAAAAGAAAATGAGGCTAGAGGGTTTTAATGTGAAGAATGATTTGATGACATTTGAAAATATAATTTTTCTCTGTACATCCATGATATTACTATACAGACAGTCTGACGCAAACAAAGCTTTTATCTCTTCTGTCTTATTTGCTAAGATCAATGTACAAAACATTCAGGAAACAACTTTCTATTTTAGCTGGTAGTGATCGTTGCTTTCACTTGTCAAAGTGACAAACAATGCCGGTTGGCAGGTCAAATCAACTGTTGCTAGAGTAATAAATTGTAATTTCATGAGTAAGTTGATGTTAGGCTTGTCTGGTGTCGGGTTTGAGTTCTCTCTGCAGAGTTGTGAGGTAAAAGGAGCGCCACTTTGTCTGTAACACCACAGTACAGCTGTGTGGCTCTGTAGTTCCCAACTCCAACAGAGTGATACTAACGTCCTCTCTCCCTCTGATCGCTTTACATTAATTCTGAAGTCATGTTCTCACAGTTGAATTTCCATTCATATGATGTCCTATCTATAATTTAAGATTATTAACGTTATAGATTTGAATCAGCACCTTCAACGTTGTATATTCAACTATTTTTCTGTCAACTGACTGTTTCAGCACTAATTAAAAATTAAACCACTGTCTTTCAAAGCTGAACCCCAGACCACCTAATCTGTATAATGTTGTCAAAAGGCACCGTCTTGTGTGACAGAGATGTGAAATTTGACATATACTGAAATAATAAAGTGTATCTGGAGGTCGAAGTCCCAAGCAAAAATTTGTGCTTATCACTTGGAACTGACCACAGGTGCTGTCCATACATGAGCAGATGCATATTTTATGAGAACATTGTAAACGCTTAGGCTTTCCTCTTCTTTTGGTATAATCTTTGGGCAAATTAATCAAAAGCAATTGTTGCATTTTAGGAGAAAAGGAGTGTTTGAAGGATTGCACAGATTATAAACAAATCCTCTCTCCATTACTTCTTTTTGATAAGCCCGATAAATAGTCAGGACCTTGAACCCTTTTTATGACTTTGACCATGTTCTCACTGTTTAGCTGTAAACCCAGATAACTGTACATTTGCCTTTTGTAGTGATAACTGGAGGACTCGTGCAATACTCTTTTATTGACTGTTTATTGATTGTTCATTCATTTCTTTGTTCTTTCTAAAAATATATATTTCAAACACGGATTGGTGAATTTCAGCAGTCTCGCGCAGGTGCAGAGGCCACAGAGATTGTCTCGGTTATGTAATGGTTTGGAGGTTGGTCTGTTTGGTCAAATGGCTATTTTTGAACCATGCTGAGAGTGCTGTTCAGCTAAAATCATTAGCTCTGTCCTGTCAGCTCAGAGCGCTCATCATGTT